>NC_073694.1:188471198-188801198 GCF_029784165.1 Wyeomyia smithii | reverse complement strand
TATACTGCTATTAGTACCAAAAGCTATAAACTCTTCTAATAAGTGTTTTATTTGTTCTCAAGAGAACAATTGTTCAATTCAAAATCGGATTCACGCAATCGCATCTCTGTAATATTACCGACAATAATATTCTTCTGAACAAAATGATACAACTTTCCCATTAGTCCTCTGCCATAATAGACGCGAAAAGCGACGCGCACCGATTCGCTCGGCTGTAAGTTAATGTACAGCCATCAGTAGAGCTGTACATCAACCTACGGCCGAGCGAATCGGTTCGCGCCGCTTTTCGCGTCTACTATGGCAGAGGCCTTCGAGAAAGTTGCTGGCTGATGTATTCACTTCATGCAAGCCTGCTGCTGATGCTTCCCGCTACCACACTGAAACAGCATTTTAGTGAAGGGAGTGTCGTTGCATCAGCTGACCCTGCTACTATCGATGCTGATATACCCGCTGCAACAGCTACGCTATGCATAGCCATGTCACAGTTGTGGCCGCTATACACTGGCCTAACTGCTGAGCAACTGCAACGCTATCCGTAGCCATGCCACAGTTGTGGCCGCCATTGGTATCCGCTGTACCTGAATCTGCTGGCCCTGCTGCTATCGATGGTGAGATCCGCTGAAACTGCTACGCTTATCCACAGCCATGCCACAGTTGTGGCCGCTATCCGCTATCTAAGGGAGGACTGCTGTCGTCGCTGTTCAGAACTACTATGAGCGGCTTCGACTAAAACAGGCTCTTATATAGGGATGGAAATAGGAATGAATTATTTTACGTACGAGGTGGAATGATATAACTTGAAAAATATGTGTGACTTCATTCTGGTTCAGAGCGATCATTTGCTAAGCTCCACCTCTTTTTTCAGTTTCTCAAGTTTTTCCTCAGTTTCGTAGCACGGATGCACAAAAATGATTTCTTGTCGAACCGGACCGATAGCACTCTCATTGAAGCAACAAAATAACATGTTTTGTGTCGTGTTGCGAAGCTTCGTTGAAGAAAACGTTCCCGTCCCCGTGTCGCATGTAAGCAGATTATTGCGTTCAGTAGACAGTAGATAGTGTATCCAGCGAATAAACACCGATGGTGCTCTCACACACGCAACGGTTTTAACCCGTATCTTATTGCGGTTTGTAACATCAAGCGATTTCGTTTGCTCGCTGTTGCGTGTTGCATCATGTTGCAACTTGGCAGCTGGGAGACGACGAAATTCTGTTTATGCTGATTGATTGAATCGACTTCATATTAGCTCTGCATAGTCGAACTAACTGCTTTTGTGAATGCGTACTAACAGGGCAGTTTATTATTCAATGTCGGTTATGCTGATCGCAGCCTTTGCGCTGCCCCTACAGTGGGGGGTTTACTAAATAAAGTGAAAATTAGACAACTACAACAGAATTTGATTGCATCCCGCACAGAATGTCTGCTTGTGTTGATGCCAGAAAATTATTAACCTTCAATTATTTTTTTATTTGCCTTGAAAAAAGCATGTTGCGGTTCAAAATCGGTTGCTAATTACAACCTTTGAGCAGCCCTAACATTGGGGGAATTAAGATACACGGACAACATGCACTGTGGAAGCTATTTCACATTCAGTAAATTAGACGGGTGCGACAAATTGAAATTGTTAGGATGCAACACAGAATGCTTGCTTGCGTTGACAAAAATTATTAACTTTCAATGACTTGTTTATTTGCCTTCAAAAAGGCATTTTGATTACCAAAATTGGATTTCCTGATGGCAATCTTCATGCTGCCCCAACACGGGGGGAATAATGGCTGTCTGGCGACACACGCTGAGAAAAACCGCGCTGCTCCTGAGATGTGGTAACCAACCACAGGGCTAGTGCTGCTGCTAAGGAAGGACGACTGCTGTTGTCGCTGTCTAGAACTATTATGAGCGGCTCCGGCTGAAACAGGCTCTTATATAGGCCAAATAACATGTTTTCAATTGCAAGGTATATGATCCTGTCGACCGTGCTTGGGAAGCAAGCATATAACGACCAATTAGAGGTCGAATTTTTCGTTTTGACAAGGCTTGACTATTTTCAATAGTACAATAGTGTGAATAATAAAATTACAATTATGTTATTTTGGGAAGAATCTTAGAAGATTTTCCAATCTATTGCTGCAAAAACGAAGGAAATCCATCGAATACTAACCGATTTATTAGCATTTGAAATTGGACATATTTTCACTTTTTTCGGTTTTAGATTTTCATTTCACATCCCTATGTAGCCGAACTTCCTGAGAGAAGTATTCTACTTCAAAATACTGTTAACCACAAAGGAGTCTGTGAACAAACAGCATTTGAAATAAATCGACTTTTATTGCAGCCATTCAGGAGCCACTTCAGGTGCTGTAAAAAACGCCTGCAAAACAGATGGAAACTGCTTAAAATAGGTTCGGGGTGATTGGAAAAGTGTCCCTCGATTGGTAACTTTGATTGATTATTGTTAATGTTTGCTAACTTAGTTTTACAAACTGAAAATAAGTTCTGACAGAGAAAACGATAAAGAACAGATTGATATACTACTGTTTAAATTTCACCCAATACATTTCGAGTATTTCGTCCGTGTATTCGGAGGCGGTTCCTAAAGCTGCTTAGAATATGTTCCCTACCCTATTTGTTTGTTTTGCAAGCGAAAAAAAAGTCATCGTACCTGTTTGGTAGTACAAAACTGCTGCCAATTCGCATCTTCGGCAACTGTGATCACAAGGTTTTATCCCTTTCCATTTCCAAGTAACAGTGAGTTGAGTTGGTAAACAAAACAGTGGTGTTCGCAATTCTAAATTTGAGGATGGGAAGCTACCTGTGTGCTTTACTTTTGTATGCAAACGAGTGCGAAGCAAAAGCAATCTGCAAGCGGGCTATTGTTAGCCGGAGTTAGATGGTATGAATGTGCTGCTAGGATTTGACACTTCACTCACTTAAGCGAATTTCATGATCATCAATTGAAAAGGGCTGCATGTTTTCAATATTGTTTTGAATATGCAGAAAGCGATGAATTAGTTTGACATAATTAAGATTTCATAAATATTTGTTCACTGTTTTCTTTTTAACACGTATTGTTCAGACTTTTTATTGATAAATTTTGTGATTTTTGCCCATAGTTATATTTTATCCTTACGGATTGAGTTCGATATCATAAATTATAATTAATTGGGGAATCATGCTTATGAATAAAATTATCCCTGGATGAAATTTCAACTTCAAAAATATAAAAATAAAAAAAATCTGCTATCGCTTTTTCCACAAAAGTGACAATTTGCGCAGATTTGCGTCACAGCGGACAATATGCATTTGATAGCTTACGTTTTTACCTAAATTTTGAATGTGGTCACAACCGTGGCAAACTGCGACAACTAAATTTTTAAGATACTTTTTTACAAAAAATCACGTTTTTTAAAAGTTTTTTTAGTGTCAGCCCTACTATGACCAAATTTTACAAAATCTAATGAAAGGGGTTTGTTTCATACATTATTTACAACAGCTTATACTTTGACGTCAAAAAAAAATCTAAGCTATCATAGAAGCTACAGAGCGTTTCAAAGTAATGTACTTTTTTTCAAAAAAATGTCAAAGAACGTCAGTATGCCAAGCTTTAAAAAGTCATAAAAAATTCAGGTTTCTTGATATTACGCCCAAATTTTGGATTTAGTCGCTTGAATGTTATAGCAATAAAGGAAAAATATTATGAAACAGCTAACGAAAAAAAATTTTTTTTTGGCTGATGGCCAGCGATTCCTCACTGTGGTCTGGGGCGCTGCCATGTAATCTCATACATATTTTGTGGTTCCCAATTTCCCCCCAACGTGCATGTGTATGCACGTACGTTAGCGCTGATGTCGCAATACAAGACACAGCGCGAACACGGCAGCAGATAGTGCTAGTGTTACTAACGTAAAGTACTGGTATCTTCCGTACGATGATTTGATTGAAAATTTGTTCGAAGTGTTATGTCTGTCAGTCTGTGCTGTATATTTTCCCGCAGAAACACATACAGGCACCGTCATTTAATTTTACGCTTATTTTGTGCGGTTATTAGACACAAAATGTAATAAAATCTTGCTCAAAAGTACCAAATGTTCTCCATTCCTTTTCAGTGTATGACATGATTTGGCATTCATACTTACGAATATCAAACTGTAAATTTTCTTACTGGAAATTTGGAACGAGATATTTCTAAGGTATCATCATTATTCAAAACAAAAGCTATGAATATTTTGGATGCTCGCTAGAAACACCGGAATTTTGTCGAATGCATCTCTCGATTCTACTTATCAACTGTTTGCAGCTCGTTGATCTCCACGCATTTTTGCACTAAAGAAGCTTAAAATCCGACGCTGATGTAGATTCGTCAGGTTGCGTATTTGGGGTACAAATAGAGTCGAGTGGTTGTTCAGAAATGCTTATGATTATTGACGTTATGTGATGATGTTTTATTTGCGCTTGCTATTTCAGAAACAAAATAAAAAATACTGACATCACGAGGAGGGAGAGAGTGAGTTTACCTACACATATTCTCATATCACTCTGGAGGTTTGTTGTGGAGTAAGAAAACCGCAAAAAATTCCACTATTTCATTTGTCACTCGTCCTATTTATTTCAATAAACACATATAATTGATTAAAATCCTACTTTATCAAACAGGAACCATTTGCTTTGACCGCACAACTAGAGGGTTTGCTGCTACATCAAAATACCAATAGTGCTTCCATTATCGTAATAACCTACACAATACAAAACAATCCTTGACTTAAATCGAACGTAAAAACAACAAGATAGTATTCAAGTTTCATTCTAGGAACCGCTCCATGTTTATCTTGATATGTTTTTTTTTTGCCAAGCAAAGTAACAGAGGAAAGTTTACTTTATCCAGGCATCGAACAAGCATCGCAAAAAGAAAAGGAGGATTATGCAGATGTGATGTTGTTTTTCAACTACTCCGCGCAGTTCTCAGCCAGGCACAACAATCCACTTGCCAATCATATCAAGTCGAGTCAAGAAGATAAGTTTTGAGAAAGTTTGCTCACATGAAAAAGCCGTCCAATCCCGTTTAGTGAGAACGATTCTCATATTCGTGGTGTCGAAGTCACAAACGATACCTAAAATATTGAAAATCTCGAAACGTGAGGAATTTTTACGCAGAGAATGTTCGAGTCGAAGAAACTCAATTGTACGAAGAATTTCAAAAATGTTGAAACTAATCGCAAGTAGCGTTAATTTGGGTCTACAGTGGCTGATTAGTTTCTTGTACCAAGAGTATCCACGAAGCATTCGTCTCATCCTCATACAAGAGAAAGAAAACGTAATTAGTTCTCGTAGTTCGGCCTCCTCAAAACTCTACATTTGGCGTTGTTGGGGACAAAATCAATTAGCGAGTTCATTCGTTTTCGTTATAAATCCCGATTCACACAAAAGACCCTCGGGAAGTGGAATCTGTAAAAGCTAATAAATTCACTACATCAATGAAGCAACCATCATTTACTTTTTAATATACAGTTAGCTATATGTGCTAAGAGGTTCGCGAAAAGAGTCAATCTGTACGAAGGGGCAGAATATGTGTTTCCTTGTACAATCTGATCCGGGAAAACTGGTGTCTGCTGATGGAACGAACTGAACTGCAATTGTTTCCTTGGAGCGTTTTACCATTAGCTTCGGTAAGTGCGCAAAGCAAAGCAGGGAGATAGAAAGAGAGAGAAGGCAAACAATAACAGCAAACCAGCGACTTTTAATGGGATGCCATCCGCAACGCTTTTCACTATATCTTCCATTGTCGAGGGCAGGACACGTGCCACCAGAGTGGATACCGCATTCCACCGAGCCGCTCCCGTACGTATCGTCAATATGCTGCTACAAAGCAATAGTTGATGGTAGATTTTGTTGGTTTTTTTTCTTCATTCTACTGGACTTGTGGCCGCACGAAAGAACCGAATAATTTTCCTCGAGAACTTTGAAAATGCGGGCGGAACCAACGGTAATTTAAATGTTCATGAATGTCGTCCGTCAATGTGGCGGAAACATTCATTCGTGTTCGCCCCGCTCGCTCTCTGCCGTGCGCCGCGCATGAGACGCAGAGGGCAGAATTTATTGAATTAATATTGACTTTCAGCGAAATTCGGCGAGCGTTAAGTAAAGCGAAAACGTGTAGAATATTAAAACTTCCGATAACAAGTCAGGTGCCGCTGCTGGTATTTGCTCTGTGAATGACGCTCTAAATTTTCTATCGGTTTTCGGTACTCGGTCTTTGTTATGGGGCCATTATTTTGCGTGACCTAATGAACGTTTAGTCGATATATCGATTGGGTAATGATTCTGGGAAACGGCATTAAATTGTTCAACGATAACAAAGAACCTTCTCCGGGGAGGAAAATTACCATAATTCTCTAAAATTGATTACATAAATAATTAACCGCAGGTACACGCAAAAGTGCACGATTTATTTGGAACAAAAATAAAGGCAAAAGATTCACAAAACCAATTCTGGCTGATACACTATTGAAAAATTGGTAATTAATATCGATTGTCTAAATCATACCGCGCAGCCAATCACTACCTCTCTTCCCAAGCACAGTCGACACTAACGGATACAATCGATCTGACTTTGTTGTTATTGTTGTTGTCACTTTCTGTTTCCGATGTTTATGCTGCTGCTAGCGGAAAAAACCTTGCAAATATGCATTTTTTTGTTGGTGTTAATATTACGACAGCGGCCGGCGCCCCATAATTCTGATTCCAAAACCGCACCAGTGACATGCGGACGCTAGGTGATAGCAGCTGAAAGGAGGAAATACAAAATAGTACCGGTCATCTCGTGCCGGTTTCACCCGTTATGCTGGTGGCTTTAGTAGTAAATGGCTACTGCAAAACACTTAAATGGCTGGAATTCTGAACGGACTAACCAGGAAACTATAATCGGCAACTGGCACCTTTTGGTGCCTCGAAATTTTGGTACAGAAGCGGCTAATTGAATTTTCTGTTTTACCAAATGCTGCTGCTAGCGGAAAAAACCTTGCATAAATGCATGTTTGTGTTGGTGTTAATATTACGACAGCGGCCGGCGCAGCTTTCAAGAAACATTTGTCTCTACCATTCCATCATCTATGTAGCCCCGCCTTCTTTCTAATTATCTGACGAAGCCTTGGTATAAAACGTATCGTTCGAACATTTCACCCCATCAGTTTCACTACTAAACCGTATCGGATACATACGGACGCTCGGTGTTAGCAGCTAAAAGGAGGAAAAACAAAATAGTAACGGTCATCTCGTGCCGGTTTGACCCGTGATGCTGGTAGCTACTGCAAAATACTAAATGGAATTCTGGACGGAAACCAGTAAACAAGAAATCGACAACTGGCACCTTTTGGTGCCTCGCAGTTTTATAATAGAAGCGGTTAGTTGAATTTTATGTTTTACAATTGCTGCTGTTAGCGGAAAAAAACCTTCCAAAAATGCATGTTTATGTTGATGTTAATTTCACGACAGCGCTAGGTGTTAGCAGCTGAAAGGAGGAAAGACAAAATAGTACCGGTCATCTCGTGCCGGTTTAACCCGTTATGCTGGTGGCTTTAGTAGTAAATGGCTATTGCAAAACACTTAAATGGCTGCAATTCTGGACGGACTAACCAGGAAACTATAATCGGCAACTGGCACCTTTTGGTGCCTTGAAATTTTGTTACAGAAGCGGCTAATTGAATTTTCTGTTTTACCAAATGCTGCTGCAAGCGGAAAAAACCTTGCATAAATGCATGTTTGTGTTGGTGTTAATATTACGACAGCGGCCGGCGCAGCTTTCAAGAAAAATTTTTCCTTACCATTTCATCACCTATGTAGTCCCTCCTTCTTTTTATTTATCTGACGAAGCCTTGGTATAAAACGTACCGTTCGAACATTTCACCCCATCAGTTTCATTACTAAACCGTACCGGCTACATACGGACGCTATCTTGAAAGAATTCTGGACGGACTGACCAAAAACATGGATATATTCGGCACCTGGCCCCTTTTGGTGCCTCGAAATTTTGTTACAGAAGCGGCTAATTGAATTTTCTGTTTTATTACAAAATGCTGCTGCTAGTGGATAAAACCTTGCAAATATGCATCTTTTTGTTGGTGTTAATTTTACGACAGCGGCCGGCGCCCCATCATTTTGATTCCAAAACTGCACCAGCGACATGCGGACGCTAGGTGATAGCAGCTGAAAGGAGGAAAGACAAGAGTACCGGTCATCTCGTGCCGGTTTTACTCGTTATGCTGGTGGCTGTTAGTAATAAATGGCACTGCAAAATACTAATATGGCTGGAATTCTGGACGGACTAACCAAAAACAAAAATATATTCGGCACCTGGCCCCTTTTGGTGCCTCGAAATTTTGTTACAGAAGCGGCTAATTGAATTTTCTGTTTTACCAAATGCTGCTGCAAGCGGAAAAAACCTTGCATAAATGCATGTTTGTGTTGGTGTTAATATTACGACAGCGGCCAGCGCAGCTTTCTATAAAAATTTTTCCTTACCATTCCATCACCTATGTAGCCCCTCCTTCTTTTTATTTATCTGACGAAGCCTTGGTATAAAACGTACCGTTCGAACATTTCACCCCATCATTTTGATTCCAAAACCGCACCAGTGACATACGGACGATACGGATTTTTGTTATAAAGGTTTACAGCTATAGTAATTTGCTAGCAGTTTCGTCTAGTGCTAAAACGAACATATTGAGAATCTTCGCAATGTCTCGACACATGAACATGATCTATAAGCGCAATTCTCGGAAGCGTGCGAAGGATCGGCAGAAGACGATTTCTCCGAAGGTACGAAGAACGATTGCTGGGCAAGAACGAGATCAAGACGACATGCTAGAGGTTAAAGGTAATACGCTTTCAACTGATTGGGACGCTGGAGAAGGACCTTCGGCTCGAGGTAGGAAATTCAATTCAGTTTATAATGAGGTCAGCAAGTTTTCACAACTGCATATACTTGTCGCTGTTATAACATGTTTTCAAGCATATAAATTTGATAATATCTATATTATACTCGGTTTTTGTACCTCTTATTCACAGTAAGGCAGTAATGTATAGCTCTACTTACGGCTGTACATTGGCCTACCCGAACAAACGATTATAACAAACGGGTAACACAAACATATCTGAACTTGATAGAAATAACAAAGCCTGTAATATTTTTGATATGCCAGAATGGTAAAAAGTACAAAATTATATCAAATTCTGTTACCATAAACTTGAATGTTCAAAAGTGTGTTTTTCTAAAGCATATTTAAAACAAAACTTGTTATTCAATCAAGAAAATATTGTACATTCTAACTAATTCTGATCTTTTTCTGCCGAAAATCTACAAAACTTGCTATAATTTGTTATAATCAGTAAATGATTTTGATAGAAATTTTGATATTTTAACTATTAACGAGACCAAATTTAGAACACAAGTTGATGCGAAAAGTGCGTTACAATATATCAAGATTTGTTATAATCCTGATATTTTTGGTATGTATGAAATGACAGCGATTAAATAAGAAAGATCCATTCTTCTAGTATTCAGCATTCAGAAATGCACTGTTAGATAAAATTGCAACAAATACTGGAGTTGCAATTCCCTCTACTATTTGTTTCAATGGAATATAAAAATACGGTAGTCAACGTCATGCGGTCGTGTCTTGAATACCACCCTCCTACTTTTTGTTTGATATTTTGAATGAAGTTCATTGAATATTTTTATATTCCGTGCAAATGAGAAGTCGAAGTGCTGCCGAATTGTAAAATGCACATTTGATACGACATCATTAAACAGGAACGGGACAAAAGCTACGGTTGTGCAGAACGCGAATGCCGGCGCGATGCGATTCGCCTTACCGTGGTGAAATGTACAGCTCTTTCTAAGGCGAAGTAGAGCTGTACATTTCAACACATTTCGTCTTGCCGAATCGCATCGCGCCGTTATTTGCGTTCTGCATGACCGCAGCCAAACACTAAGCGACGCAAACACGTAATAATAGTCAGAGTATGTATGTAGATGAAGATAATTAACTTTGGATTATAGCGCAAAACGAGAAAATATTAACTCTTCAAATATTCATTTGTGTTCTTCAAATTTCAGTTGTTCAATTTAATATCCGATGAAATGTCTGTTTATTATCTGATGAAGCTCTTATATAGGCCAAATGATGCATTCCTAATTTACTAGGACCATAACTCTGCCGACCGTGCTTGGGAAAGCGCGGTATAACGACCAATCAGAGGTCGAATTTTGTGTTTTGACAAGGCTTAAGAATTTTCAATAGTACAATAGTTCGAATGATAAAATTGCAATTTCATGCATTTGGTAGGAATCTTAGAAGATTTTCTAATCGATTGCTGCAAAAACGAAGGAAATCCATCGAAAACTAACCGATTTATTAGCATTTGAAATTGGACATATTTCTCACTTGATTCAGTTTTAGATTTTCATTTCACATCCCTATGTAGCCGAACTTCCTGATAGAAGTATCCCGATCAGAAAGAAAAAACAAAAATGTAACAGAAGCTGTTAGTTTGTTACGGGAAAAACCTTACAGGCTGTGTTTTCAATTTGATCCCGTTAGGTGTTAAAATAACAGAAATTATAACAGAAATGATTCTACTGGTATCAAACACATATCAAAATTTGTTACTTATGTATCAGCTTTCTAACAAAATAAGATACTATATAGAACAATATAATAACAAACATTGTTAGAAACAACAGGTTTTGATAAAAACGAAAAATTACTCAGACTTGCTTCAGAACTACTTCATTTCAGGTTTTGTTATTATAACTCATTCAGATTCAATTTTGTTATCAAAATTATATGGAGAAATACAAAATTGTATCAATATATGTTATTTGTATCTCGCGCTGATAGAATTTTGAAATTTTTTAGTTATGCTTTTCTGATCGGGATTCTACTTCAAAACTAAAACGCACAGCTCTGGTGCAGCATTCTTTGATTTCTGTTCATAATTGTGTAGCTTGTTTTCCGTTCGCGTTATACTTTATAGAAAAAAATAACACTCCGGAAGCAAAATGTACGGCCAACCGGGCGGCGGTTATGTCGTGAAACGTTGCTCGGTTAATGCTGATGGAAAAGTGTCAGGAAAAAAAGTAATTTTCTGCCAGATGAACACGGTGGAACATGTGTCTTGTATACCCCCCTTGGTACGGCAAGGGCAAAACTTCCGCCATCCTGACCTCCTGCGACCCTGCGTACATCGTTTTATCTGGAACAACAACGGAAAGCGGAACAGGGAAACTTTAAATTTACCCATAAAACACTTAATCGCACCTGGCTGGCTGTAGCTTGGCATCGGAGGCGTAGAGATGCGTCGCCGCTGTTGCCGAGGGAAAGTCCAATGGTGACGCGGGTGTAATTGAAAGTTTTTCGCACAGCGGCTGTCGGACAATATATATTTCGCGATCCCGGAAAGCTCTGTCTGTGCGCTTCAACGCCGCAGCGTGTTTCTTGGACGGTCCCCAACTATTTGCTTCCGCCTTGCCCTTTGCGAATCCCTTTGCGGAAACTAACTACCAACCGCCTACGGCCCGCTGAAGTCGCCAAGATTTAATCGTACCGAGCACCGAAAGGACAAAGTTTTACCGAGATTTTTTGCATCCATCAAAAGAAAACGGGTGCGTTGTTGAGTTTTTTCTGCCCTACCTGTTTCTTTCGCGTTTCTCATCGTGGGGCTGTTCGTATGAAAAAAAAGTTGATCAAAGTAGTTATAAAAGACACGGGCGTCATTTACCGAAGCCAAACGTTGCTTCGGAAGGTATCTGCGTGATTTTTTTTAATCACTTGCATTCATACTAATTAATAATGGTAATTTAATTATTCGTCACCTCTTCTTTTGAATATTCCAACATACGGAGAATTAATTTGAGTCATTATTCTAATATCGCAGTGATAGGTTGAAAAATGCCTGTCAGCAAAATGAGTAATTGAAAAAAAAGCACTGGTAACAAACCCTCTCTGGCGGACGGTATTCACGGCAAGTCAACCTTGGCAGCCACAACTGGGCTACTGAACAGAGACCGCTTACCGTGTTTACCGAGAAAAAGGGGAAACTTTTAGGTTAATTTCGTACCTGAGCTGGTGGAGCAAGCCGAAACCTCAAGAACAAGGTTGCAATTGTTTTCCAGTTTCCAGTTCGACTACAACCAGCATGAGGTGTTTGCTGTGGGCAGTAGCAACCGTTCAACTGTTTATTTTCTTCGAGAGAACTTGCCCAAGTGCCGGTGGATGTGATTAAGGAATGAGCACCCAACTAGAAGATCGGACGTCCGTTTCAGTAGCGATTTAGGTCTGTTTGCTGAAGTAACCCCTCAAGACATGTTCTAGATGCTGAATTCGCCTAGAATATTTACCTACATTTGTTGGCTTAATCCAGCTGAGTGTATAAAGCTGATACGACAGGTGACTTCTGAATTAGAAGTTCTAATGAAAATCTGTCAGACACCGGTACACTGCACAGTGGTTCAATAAGGTAAAAAGGGGAACTTAATTCCATAGCGCCTTTTACCTTCATCCTAGCTTAATAGTGTCTTCGGAACAGTTGTTCATATGAATAGCCCGCATAATTGGAAATTATTAAAAACATGAAAAGTTTACTGTACTAAAAATAAAAAAACATACTATATAATAAAAATATTAACTTTTTTGTATTAAGAGATAGAAGAACAGTTCATTTGGCAAAGTTTTAGAACGTAAAAAAATATGAAATTTTACTGAACAAACAAAATTCCTATCTTCATTGGGTAGAGAGTTAGAGAGTATTTTACATAAAAGTTAGTTTTTTGTACTTAACTTTTGTTGGTTACATTCTATAAGAAAACGTTGTTCTAAAGAAGCTTTGGGCATACAAAACACACGTTTTTGTTGAGGACTACCACAACTCCAGGATTTTTTCTTACAGAGTTATTGTATGTTTTAGCTTATTTTTTTCGATAATTTTAACAACATAAGAATAAAGAGTATGTGGATTGGAACGGACGGAACTTATAACAGTTTTGAGTACTCGAGCTAAAGTTTGAGAAACAGTATTGACATCATGACTCCACTTGCCCCTTTAACCTTATACGTTCTTGAGATTATCGAAAAAATAAGCGAATCCTCAGCGACGAAAGTGCTCGTTGAAATCGAACACTTCTGCAATTTCGTTGAACCTCGTTGACATGAACCTAATCGCATCATGCTGGCCGTGTCGACTATACCTTACCTCCAAGTTCAGGAGTTGACGACTCCTAAGATTCCTTTCCGGAGCATAGAGATCCAATTCCGCGAGAATAGCAGGTGAATCAACTTTATTTTTTTGGACCTTCGCAACGAAACGTTGGAGAGAAGCAGATCTAACTTGTGCGTTAGATCTCCTTCTCTTCAACGTCTAAATGCCCAATAACATGCAGCGGTGCTCATAGGGAGGCAGCCTCTCAGCTGCACGCTGAGGACGATGCCTTAGTACCATACGTACGATTATTTTCTGGGAAGCTTCCATGCATTCAATCCAGACCCCAAAATAAATCCCAGCTGCTTGTTGGCTCTTGAAATGATATCTTCGTAACGTGCCCGATATGTAAGCTAGATTTATAATTACGCCAAGATCTTTCACTTGGCTTACACTCTTGAGAGCTTGCCCAGATGATAAGCTCATTTAATGAAGCTTTCTGCTGAAGGTAATCACATTACATTTTTCTACACACAGAGTAAGAAGATTACGGTTGCTCCAATCACTGAAGGCATCAAGCACCGTCCGTAGTTCCAGACAGTCCCCAAGACAGGCTATAATCAAAACGATTTTTACAACGTCTGCAAAAAGTAGCCGTGTACCTCGAGGTAAAATATTACCAACGTCGTTTATAAACAGTAAAAACAAAAGTGGACCCAGATTGCTTCCTTGCGGTACTCCAGAATAAGTTGTAAATGGCTCAGAATGTGATGAGCCAAGACTGTCACACGCAGCTCTGCCGGTCAGGTACGAAGGAAACCATTCCACGAGCATGGCAGGGAGCCCTAGTTTATCCACCTTTCGTAGAAGGATGTTGTGATTTGCACGATCGAACACAGCCTCGAAGTCCGTTTGCACAGCATTCACTTACAATCCCGCATCTATTGAGCGAGAACATAACGGAAAGAAATGCGACAGACTGGTTGTGACGGATCTTTTAGAAAAAAAAACCATGTTGGTCAATAGAAATGTAGTTTTTACACGTTGCAAACAGCACTGTTTTGACGGCTATTTCGACAACTTATGAAAAGGTTCATAATGATGTAATTTTTCGATAATTGGCTATGTTGCACTTGTCCCCTTTTTTGTGAATCGGTGCGAGTAATGAATTTTTCCAACTAGCAGCAAACAATCCTTGTTGCAGAGAAAGATTGAATAGCAGTTCGATTTAAAATTTATCGTTAAATGGAGAAAAAGTTCTTTGAAATTTTTTTGAAGAATAGATTGTTGTATAATTTTGAATAACATATATTTTATGTTTTGTGTTTGTAATGCAAATAAATCATTTAAATCGGAAAGTGTAATCATTGTTGATCGAAAATTGTAATTCGATATAATTTAAATATTTTTTTCAGTGTAGCTTGCTCAGTCCTTCCATTCCCTTATATTTTGGCAACCTTGTGGAGCTTGATTTTCTTGAAGAAAACAACTTTCCGGTTAGAAAACCCTCATTTGTTAAGAAGAGATTGAATCGTTACTGAAACTGAATCGAAATTATACCAAAATACAGTTCACTTGCGTTTCATTGTCTTCCGTTAAAATTATTGGTCCTTCAAGATAAATTTATCGCGCGTTATTCGGGAGTGAAAATTGGGGTTTGCTCTGGAAGAAGCCATTTGTTTTCAGCACCAGAAAAAGCCGGAAAAATAGCGAAGCCTGTACCACTGGTGAAGTGCAGCTCGCAATCGACTCCATGAAGAAGAATATTTCCTTGTGTTTCGGAGCTTGGCCATTTTGAAAAAGTCGATTGAAGACTTGACACGCATTGTCAAAAGAAGCGATTTTTCGGTGCGGAAAAGCAAACTTCAGGTATCAATTCACGGGGAAAGAATACGATTGTTACGTAAGGAATATTAAAACCTAATGAAAAAGTGGTTTTTCGCGACACCCTCTCCGATCCAATCGCCCTCGTTTTACACTCCTAAAGCTGAGTCGAGTCTGCGTTCCCAGGTGTGTCAGCAAAAAAGAGAACAGGAATTGCTACTGCAAAAGAGAGAAGAAGTTCGTATATTGTTAGGAACTCTACGAGTTTGTCGGATTTCACTTTCGGAAATGATTCAAACTTACGTAGATGAGCAGAAAGCGATTGCTGACCTTGCTCCAGCGGAAGAACAAGGCAAGCTACTTGAATACTCTACCTTACAACCTGGTACAAGTAGGAACCCAGCACCAGTTCAGATAATGCCGTCACTGCTGCTCCAACAGGCCTACGTTTGATGGGATGTGATACCACAAAGTTATTACCTTGATAAGGCTTTGGTGAGCAGAGCGCAAGGTTTGATTAATCAAAAAACGTTAAATGACAACAACTACGAGGGTACATGGAGGATCCTAACGAAGAAGTACGAAAACCTCCGCATGGTAATTCAAGGCCACGTTACTCAATCGTTGTCGTTGAAGTCTTTGGTCATGCTGCTGAGTTGAGATCGTTACTTGACGTTGTGGAGAAGTGCTTGGAATCCCAGGAGTTTGGGAAATGCACGGTCAAGAGAACAAAGAAACGTCGGAAGAGGCAACGGAGAAAGCCGAGACGAAACCGGTTGTTAAAGGTTTCGGATCGAAGACTGAGGCAACGAGATAGTAGGAAAGTGCAAAGTTACACGCGATGTGTGATTGCGGTCGTTGACGTGATAGACATTCGTGGCATGGCGCACAAGCGTCGTGCTTTGCTGGATTCTGACGCAATAGCCAACTTCGTGTCGGAAAGGACGAGCAATCTGATGACTTTGCCGAAGGAATATGTATGAAAGGCGTTAATGGAGCCGAATCAATGGTTAAGTTTTGCCTTTCTCCTACTCCTAATTGGTTCAAAATGAACGAACTACTTGAAAAACCCTTAACTTTTGAGTTGAGTATTTTTACAAATAATAAGTTTGAATGAGAAAGGCTGGGTCTGACCGCTAGGTGGATTAATTTAGGTTTTTTTGTAAGATTTGGACCACTGCGACCATTATTTTGATTTTTTGTGGTAACGGTTAAGTTTAAAATCACTGCTACTGTGGGTCCCAGGACAATTGACTGACCTTTCGTTCAGGATTATCTCGTAGTGCCTCGGGTGATAGGTTCACTACCCTCCATGGAACTAGATGCTGCAGGTTGGATTATACCGTCTGGCTTGAGATTGGCGGACATGAAACTCTGTGACCCGAGTCGATCGGTGAACGGCGCAGAGATATTTTATGATCGGGTTCAAGTTGGAAAGATGCGCATGGCTGAAGATCTTCCGTTGTTGCAATTGAGTCTGTTAGGGTGGTTGGTTATCGGTCCAGTGTACAACTCGGGGAAGGTTACTGGAGTCCGAGTTTTTCAAGCCACTGCCATGAAACGGAACGACGCCGACAAAAGGCTTCACGACCTGATGAAGCGTTTTTGGGATACCGACGAGCAGACAAACGAGTCCCGGAGGAACGACGTCGGGTGATACGTGATGAGGCTACTTTTCCGTGAAAATGCTGGTTCATTGGGAGAGTCGAGAAATGGTTGAATAAGTATCCTGAGCAGAAGTAAATGTGCTAGGATTCCGTGCATAAGCTTCTGGACAGCGGTTACGTAAGAGTCTTGGACTCGAGATTGACACTCAAGAAGCTTATTATCTCCCGCACAGTTGATTGATATTGAATTGAATCGTGTAACGTACGGAATCGGTCCAGCAGAGTTTCTGGCGACTCGAACGCTGGTACAGCTGGTGAACAATGATTCCTTTCCCGATGTTTTTAAAGTGGTGTTGAAGTCGTTCTACGTTGATGATATACTATCGAGAGCAAAAAGGCTAAAAAGACTGCTGAGAAAGAAGGATTCATGTTGCACAAATGGTTCGCGAACGATCCGAAGATTCTTGAAGGTGTTCCGTCTTAAGATTAGGAGAAGCTGATAAGCTTTGAAGACAGTGAAGTGCACGGCGTCATAAAGACCCTGGGGCTTTCGAAGGATCCAACCCACGATGACTTTCTCTTTTTCGTGTGAAACCGATGGTGATTCTCTCGGAACCATTGACCAAACGGCAAGTGTTGTCAGAGATCGCAGGAGTCTTGAGTCCAATTGTGGCTGTGGCAAAAACGTTTATGCAGCTGTTATGGCGGAAGAAGATCAGCTGGGATGATCCGATCCCTGAAGAAGAGCTGATGTTGTGGAAGAAACTAAGGTCCGAGTTGTGTGAAATAAATAGCATGAGAATTCCGCGGCGTGTTTCAGTAAACAATCCGGTGGAGTCGGATTCTCAGATTCATCTCTCGGAGCGTACGGGTATGATATGCAACCTGAGGAGCGTTGCTGAAGATTTGTCCATGGAAATAAAACTTCTGTGTGGGAAGTCACGAGTATCTCTGCTGAAGGAGGTCAACATAAAGAAGGCTGAAGAGGTGACTCCAGCGGGAATGAGCGGAATGAGTTGAAACTCTGATAAGATTGACGTGAAGGAACAAGAAGACGTTGTCACTAAAGATGATGATACCGTAACTGTTCCCGAGGCCGAATTGATACAAATGTTGAACCCGTATAAAGTGATTGAAAATTGTAGCAATTTCCGCAAGACACAGCGTGGTTGGGATTTGGATACGTTTCCCGTTTTATCCATAAAGCGAGGGCGAAGTGCACTAGAAACAAACGTCGATGACGAGAATCGTTCAGCATACCGTGTAGAGAGAAGCAAGAGTATTTTACAGATTGAGCGAGTGACGAGTAAACTTCAGAATTTGAATCCTATTTACGATTGAGGTGAGAAGCTGCCAAGGGGCCAGAAGCATCCAATCATTCTACCTGAAAGAAACCATTTTACGGATATGATCATTGAAGCTGGTAATCGAGAACAGCAGCACGTTGGCCTAAACAAATTGTTGGCTAAGGTACGAGAACAGTTTTACCTTGTTCAGGCGAAACGAACGATTCATCGTGTGCTGCGGGACTGCATAAGATGTCTTCGAATGGAGCCGTAGGTTGTGAAGTAGTATATGAGCGACTTGTCAAGCGCTTGCGTGATCGCTGCCGTTTGAAAGGACAGTCGTGGATTATGCTGGCCCGTTTTATCTAAAGATGGGTCGTTTTAAGAACCCACTGAAGGCTTACGTAAGCGTATTTGTAAACATAGCTACTAAAGCTTTGCATCCTGGATTAGTGAGCTTATTATCGACAGATGAAATTTTAGAGCACTGCACTACTTTGTTGGTCGATGAGGCCTAGTACGTTCTTGTAGAACATTTCGACTTTCTAAAAAATCATTTTCAGGTTGCCCAAACGTGATTTATGAAAAAATGGCTTTTTCAAGCTACAAAACCACTCTTCTGCATTTTTTTCAAATCTCTTCGATTCCTAAGTTTTTCCATGTATTTTTTTATTTTTGTGGGATTATTTTTGAATATTTTGCATGGTTTGGTTCAGCATCACATTGAATTATTTAACTTACAGAGCCCATTGAACATCACAAAAAAGTGAATTTTGAAGTAGAATACTTCTCTCAGGAAGTTCGGCTACATAGGGATGTGAAATGAAAATCTAAAACCGAAAAAAGTGAAAAATATGTCCAATTTCAAATGCTAATAAATCGGTTAGTATTCGATGGATTTCCTTCGTTCTTACAGCAATAGATTGGAAAATCTTCTAAGATTCTTCCCAAAATAAGATAATTGTAATTTTATTATTCACACTATTGTACTATTGAAAATAGTCAAGCCTCGTCAAAACGAAAAATTCGACCTCTGATTGGTCGTTATATGCTTGCTTTCCCAAGCACGGTCGACAGAATCATATACCTTGCAATTGAAAACATGCTATTTGGCCTATATAAGAGCCTGTTTCAGCCGGAGCCGCTCATAATAGTTCTAGACAGCGACAACAATAGTCGTCCTTCCTTAGCAGCAGCACTAGCCCTGTGGTTGGTCACCACGTCTCAGGAGCAGCGCGGTTTCTCTCAGCGTGTGTCGCCAGACAGCCATTATTCCCCCCGTGTTGGGGCAGCATGAAGATTGCCATCAGGAAATTCAATGTTGGAAATCAAAATGCCTTTCTGAAGGCAAATAAACAAGTCATTGAAAGTTAATAATTTTTGTCAAGGCAAGCAAGTATTCTGTGTTGCATCCTAGCAATTTAAATTTGTCGCACCCGTCTAATTTACTGAATGTGAAATAGCTTCCACAGTGCATGTTGTCCGTGTATCTTAATTCCCCCAATGTTAGGGCAGCTCAAAGGTTGTAATTAGCAACCGATTTCGAACCGCAACATGCTTTTTTCAAGGCAAATAAAAAAATAATTGAAGGTTAATAATTTTCTGGCATCAACACAAGCAGACATTCTGTGCGGGATGCAATCAAATTCTGTTGTAGTTGTCTAATTTTCACTTTATTTAGTAAACCCCCCACTGTAGGGGCAGCGCAAAGGCTGCGATCAGCATAACCGACATTGAATAATAAACTGCCCTGTTAGAACGCATTCACAAAAGCAGTTAGTTCGACTATGCAGAGCTAATATGAAGTCGATTCAATCAATCAGCATAAACAGAATTTCGTCGTCTCCCAGCTGCCAAGTTGCAACATGATGCAACACGCAACAGCGAGCAAACGAAATCGCTTGATGTTACAAACCGCAATAAGATACGGGTTAAAACCGTTGCGTGTGTGAGAGCACCAACGGTGTTTATTCGCTGGATACACTATCTACTGTCTACTGAACGCAATAATCTGCTTACATGCGACACGGGGACGGGAACGTTTTCTTCAACGAAGCTTCGCAACACGACACAAAACATGTTATTTTGTTGCTTCAATGAGAGTGCTATCGGTCCGGTTCGACAAGAAATCATTTTTGTGCATCCGTGCTACGAAACTGAGGAAAAACTTGAGAAACTGAAAAAAGAGGTGGAGCTTAGCAAATGATCGCTCTGAACCAGAATGAAGTCACACATATTTTTCAAGTTATATCATTCCACCTCGTACGTAAAATAATTCATTCCTATTTCCATCCCTATATAAGAGCCTGTTTTAGTCGGCGCCGCTCATAGTAGTTCTGAACAGCGACGACAGCAGTCCTCCCTTAGATAGCGGATAGCGGCCACAACTGTGGCATGGCTGTGGATAAGCGTAGCAGTTTCAGCGGATCTCACCATCGATAGCAGCAGGGCCAGCAGATTCAGGTACAGCGGATACCAATGGCGGCCACAACTGTGGCATGGCTACGGATAGCGTTGCAGTTGCTCAGCAGTTAGGCCAGTGTATAGCGGCCACAACTGTGGCATGGCTATGCATAGCGTAGCTGTTGCAGCGGGTATATCAGCATCGATAGTAGCAGGGTCAGCTGATGCAACGACACTCCCTTCACTAAAATGCTGTTTCAGTGTGGTAGCGGGAAGCATCAGCAGCAGGCTTGCATGAAGTGAATACATCAGCCAGCAACTTTCTCGAAGGCCTCTGCCATAGTAGACGCGAAAAGCGGCGCGAACCGATTCGCTCGGCCGTAGGTTGATGTACAGCTCTACTGATGGCTGTACATTAACCTACAGCTGAGCGAATCGGTTCGCGTCACTTTTCGCATCTATTATGGCAAAAGCCTAATGGGAAAGTTGTATCAGTTTGTTCAGAAGAATATTATTGTCGGTAATATTACAGAGATGCGATTGCGTAAATCCGATTTTGAATTGAACAATTGTTCTTTTGAGAACAAATAACACACTTATTTGAAGAGTTAGTAGCTTTTAGTACCAATAGCAGTATAGTGACAGCCTCAGCGGTAGATGCAGATGCAGCCGGTACTTCCCTGAGGCCGATGTAAAGGTAAATAGGAGCAGCACGGCGAAACAGTTCGGGTTATGCTTAGACGCGCGTCATTTTTCGTTGTTGATATTCCCCACATGAAACGACGCGCTTTCGTATGATAGCGGTGGTATTAGCAGTAGATGCATTTGCCAACACTTCCTCCAGTAAAGCCGTGTCTAGTTTTCAATGTGAAAACACCTTTCTCATTGTGTTGACCGTGCGCCTTAGTCCTCACTATCAATGATAAATTGAACAATTGTCCTTATAAGGACAACAAATGAATTAATGAAGATTTAATTTTGAATTAGAATACTTCTCTCAGGAAGTTCGGCTACATAGGGATGTAAAATGAAAATCTAAAACTGAAAAAAAGTGAGAAAAATTTCAAATGCCAATAAATCGGTTAGTTTTCGATGGATTTCCTTCGTTTTTGCAGCAATCGATTAGAAAATCATGAAATTGCAATTTTATCATTCGAACTATTGTACTATTGAAAACTCTTAAGCCTTGTCAAAACACAAAATTCGACTTCTGATTAGTCGTTATACCGCGCTTTCCCAAGCACGGTCGGCAGAGTTATGGACCTAGTCAATTGGGAATGCATCATTTGGCCTATATAAGAGCTTCATCAGATAATAAACAAACATTTTATCGGATATTAAATTGAACAACTGAAATTTGAAGAACACAAATGATTATTTGAAGAGTTAATATTTTCTCGTTTTGCGCTGTAATCCAAAGTTAATTATCTTCATCTACATGCATACTCTGACTATTATTACGTGTTTGCGTCGCTTAGTGTTTGGCTACGGTCATGCAGAACGCAAATAACGGCGCGATGCGATTCGGCAAGACGAAATCTGTTGAAATGTATAGCTCTACTTCGCCTTAAAAAGAGCTGTACATTTCACCACGGTAAGGCGAATCGCATCGCGCCGGCATTCGCGTTCTGCATAACCGTAGCCTTTGTTCCGTTCCCGTTTAATGATGTCGTATTAAATGTGCATATTACAATTCGGCAGCACTTCAACTTCTCATTTGCACAAAATTTAAAAATATCCAATGAACTTCATTCAAAATATCAGACAAAAAGTAATTACAATACTGCCAATGAACGGTCAACTTTTACTTACTAGAAAAAATGACTGACACGCAAGCAGCCAGGTTATCTTTCTTGTAAAAGTATTCTACTTCAACCTTGCGGTCGTGGCTTTGCATACAACCTTCTTGTGATTTTTCTTATAATTTTCTGATAAAACCTTTCAAAACACATTTAAAAAAATTTTTTGATCGAAATCTGAAATTTTCATTGCAAAGCTCCTTGATATCTTATCGGGGGGCTGAGATATTGGAGTTTTTACATGTGATGGAAAACTATGCATTTTCTCAAAAATGACACTAAAGCTCAATATCTCCATTGCACAGTGTTTTGTTTTGCCGTTTGTGCATATAATTTCCTAAATAGTGATTCAAATGTTGATTATAGCCATAAGGTATGTTCGGAAAAGTTTCAGGATATTCAAAAATGCATCTTCTAATGTAAAAAGATGGGTGATTAATCCACCAATGAGTGAGATAAAAAATTTACTTTTTAATCAGAATAAGATAGACGCAAGGTGTCTTCGACAAAGTTTTAGGTTATCTGAAAACAAGAAACTTTACCGAAGACATCATGTTTCTATCTCTTACATATTACGAGCAATATTGAGTTTTCTATTAGGAGGCACTACAATCACAATTTTCGTTCTAACTTTTTTCGTGGATTTTTTTGAATTTTAAAACCTTCTACTAAGTTATCAGACATCTTAAATTGCATTTGTTTTCTTAACATTGTTATTTTTTATCTCCCAAAATAAAACAGTTATTTAGCATATTTGTTAAAATGCATAGTTTTCTATCACATAGAAAAATGCCAATATCTCAGTTCCCCGATAAGATATCAAGTATCTTTTTTAGTGTAAATTCTCGTCGTAAACCCCGCTTTGTAATGAGAATTTCAGTTCTTGATCAAATTTTTTTTTATTTATGTTTTAAAGGGTTTTATCTAAAAACTATTAGAAAAAATATATTTTTATGATGTTTAATGGGCTCTGGGAGTCAAAAAACTGAATGCAATGCTGAACTGAACCATGCAAAATATTCAAAAACAACCCCACAAAAATGAAAAAATATATGGAAAAATTTAGGAATCGAACAGAATTGAAAAAAGTGCAAAAGAGTGAGTTTGTAGCTTAAAAGTCATTTTTTTTTTCATAAATCACGTTTGGGCAACCTGAAAACAAATTTTTAGAAAGTCGAAATGTTCTACAAAAATGCTATAAATAACATTATCTTTCAATTTAGGGCTGAGCACCTTGACTTTTTCAACATCGATTTTTTTTGGGACACCCTAATGAAGATGCATCTCTACAAGGTCATGATTCAAACTTATTTGACCAACGACGAGAAGTTAACTTTGTGGGCTTAGATAGAGGCCATTCTCAATTCACGGTCATAAGTCTCGCAGAGCGATGATTCGACTGATTATCAAACATTAAGTCCCGGCCATTTTTTGATAGGCCGTGCGTGGCGAATGCGGGAGAATGCTCTTACACGCTATCAGGTGCTACAGAAACGCAAACAATCGTTTTCGAGGAGAGGGTTGAATGAATACATAACGGCACTACAGGAGCGAGGTAAGTGGTTCGAGGATCCAATACCGCTGAAGGAGAACCTTCTGATGATTTCGAAGGACGACAACTTGGCATCCCAGATACGAAACTTAGAGCGCATAGTACAGACGCATACAGGCATTCTGATTCAGCGAGATCTTGAATGTTTTAAGAAGCCAGCAGTTGTGTCTTCAAGTGAATTTTTTTGTGACCAGTCTGACGATGGGGAATTGTATATTTTTAGACAGAAGACCTAGGCACCCCTAGATTTCAGGTATGTCGCATTAATATAATGTTTTGTATAGTTGAAGTCATATTGATTGTTAGTGAACAGAATTCGGGACTACGAAGGTGCTAATATTTGTTTGGTTTTTGCATGAAAAAAAGAAGGAGGGAAATATTTTTGCTCTTGTCATCACAGCCATTTTGACAGTCGCAAACAGCCTTCAAAATCTTATTTAGCTCTGAAGTCGCGAATACTTAAGACTCAAGCTACTCAGTTTATCCGGCAGCCGTAAGCAGAACGAAAATTCTTCAAACCCGTTCGCCACCCCTTTTAATTTATGACTCAATAACTCATCTTTTCTTCCCATATTGATGCTGACAGCTATATGCGAACGTGAAACAAGTGACAAACGGAGGATTGATTCTCCCCCTGAATCGCTCTTGGGCTTGTCTAATTCCAATTTCCCTCATATACTTTGTGACAAACAGTTGTTATTGTTGTTCCCTACCGTGCTAGTTGTTAAAAAAAAAGAAGAGTGTAAATTCAATTTCAGGGTTATTTCCTTTCTGGCATCAACCCCACTGCCATTTCTTTGTTGAATTGCTTCGGCACACAGAGGGTGCACCTCGGTATGCGATTTTTTTTGTACTTCTGACACGTCAAATTGCAGTCGAGAACAGAGACAAATGTTTCATTCGTCACAAACCTTAATGACGCTTTTCATGCATTTATTACAAAACATATATTAACAGTTGTACCCCGCCAAAAGGGGGAGGAAATAGATTCATCAATAGGCGCCACCACTGAGTGTCACTCACAGTGGCGTTTTGGGCATTCATTATGACGAATTGGATTGTGTGTCACTTGCGCGGAGCGAGGTTATGGATTGCAACTGTCTAATGTTGACATAATGAATGGAGATTCATTACAAAGTGAACCCTTCAAAGAATTGCTACCGTTGTGGAAACGGTGAAATTTCCAATGTTAGGGTTGAATCACCTAAGAGTCATCAATCGAGCAGCACGTCTTCGTAAACAAATGCTGCGTCACAAGGGCCTTTACCGTGTGATGTTGCAAAAATGCCATTTGGTGTTAATATTTTATTTTGATTTGAACTAATTTTGTCCTGGGATGCAGCCCCATCGGACAAAAAGATTACTTTTTCTGCATTTTCTGATCCTATAAATAATGAACATTTAACATCATAATACAACCTTAACTTTTCAGAGTGCCTTTGGTATGAATAATGTAATTCTGTTTAGTGTACAATAGAAAAACAAAAAATGAAACAAACAACGACAATCACTCAATAATTGAACATTCAAAATCTCTTCTCTATCCCTCAAGCAAACAATTGCAAATTAGTAGGATGATCTAAATTATTTATCCAGTCACGTTCATGACCGGCTAGCGAGGAACAACAGCAGAATAAAAATCAATTAATCTAATGCAAATTTGTAAATCATTTGACACAGCAACCCTCGGTTACAGCGAGGATCAAACTCATCCTTTGCCGCATTATCAGAGGATTTGTTCGAGCAAAGCTTCTAAACAACGCAGCGGGTTGAAGGCGAAATTCTATGGGGTTTGTTTTCCGGAACGTGATACCACCCGCCGACGCGACGACCTTCCGTTCGACAGTGATCTCTGTCCTCGCCGGCGGGCATCACCATACCTACCCAATGCGAAGTGGTACACTCTCTGCCTGCAGACGCTGTTTTCCAGGGGGAGTACCTACGTATTTCGTTTGATATTTTGTTTTGCTATACCCTCGGTGGAAGGAATATTTGTCTCGTGTGTTCACTGTTCGGCACCACTAGCATCGGTCTAATAGGTTTTTCATTACTTCTGCAGGGCAGTGATTGCGTGCAGCACAGATTGTTTAATCCTCGCGCTATGTTTTCGACTCTTTGTTGGGATTGCTGTGCAGATGAGTGATTGAAAGTGAAATATTCCGCTTGAAAATCTAAAATCGATGGTGATCTTACAGACTAACAAACATAAAACTTTAAGCAAATTGTTAATTAAATCATTGTCTGAATGATAATAGGAGTTTACGTAGGTTACACTAGCACCATCTCCTACAGTGTTCAAGCTGCGCTTTGTATTTCGTCAGCAGCACTAGCGTACATGCGTGTGTCACATTAGGAACCACAAATATGGATAAGACTGATTGCATACAGCGCCCTAGACAAAGTTGTCGCACGATTATTGTTTTTTTAATTAATATTTGAAATGATCGCTTTACTGTGGTGATGGAGCGGATTCCATTGTTCCGCTTGGCACATTGCACTTCAAATTTGAATGAGGATTTTTATGGGAAACTAAAAATTGCGAAACCTGCTGTGTGAGCAAAATATTTCAGCCGTGCGATTATAAAGTACCTACTAGGAAAAGCCGTGAGGAATTGATGCAATGTGAAAAGCAACGCTCTTGAATAAAATTTTCTCAGTACAATCACTACAGGAAAACACACAGTTTGGGAAGCTTTGCCAAAACAAAAAAAAAAAAAACTTCGTGATAAACAAGCTTTAAACCCGGTAGCAATATTCTCAAAACATTGATTCAAACCCCGTAGTGAATCGTTCCACAGCTTACGCGTGAAAATACGATTCATGTGTTCAACAATCTTTTTTTTTTCTTCTCGCAAACCTCACTAATAGCTGCATCATGCACACTTTGAACTGCTACAATAACACGAGAAAACATAAACCATTTGATGCGATCCGATTTAGATGAGCGGACGGAGTACTGTTTACCAGGAGAAACCCATCCGTTTTAGATGTTTCGCTCGGTCGGTGCTAGGCTAGGGGGATGATGATGGGTGTTCCGTGTGCTGCCGATGCTTTTTATGCTTCGTCGCCTGCCATGGAGGGTTGAGCATAAAAACAACCTCACCGGTGTCCAGATGGGACAGTTAGAACCCGGTCCCCTGTATTCGTTCACCGTCGAAGCTGGAAGAAATTTGAAGCTTGATAAATGTCACCATATGAAGAGTGCAAACATTGGGCAAATAAAGTGTGGCCTGCAAAATGTCATTTGTCGCGTGATGATGGTTACATTTGAAGCATTTGAGGCGAGTAGAAAAAAAATTCATGGTCACTGGTGCTGTCGTAAACGATCACTAAGCGACAGGCCACCGATGCGAACGATTTCATAAGAGCACCCCGGAAAGGAGTTATTAGGGCTGCGACTGTAGGCACCGAACCGATTCACGAATCTTGCATTGATTGCTATGCTTTTCGATACATTAGAAACTGACAATTTGTCTTGCTTCGCCCAGAGTGGAACGGAAAGTAGCGATAATCCAATTCACATTCGTTTAACAACCATTTTCAAACAGTCTATTTAAAATTCCCAAAGCGTTTTAGTTTTTTTTTCTACGCGAATTTATTTCCAACGTTCGACCCGGCAGTGCGCGTTGCAATTGGATTGAGGAAGTGAGGAGCCAGAACTCGTTGGAAATTTATTTCCTTCCGGTTCCCAGCCAGTTTCTAGCTAAACCGCGGGCACTTTGCCAGTCCGTACCCTTCGTAACTGCACCCTGTTTGATGCTGTTTGACGGAGAGATCCGAAAAGTTATCAATCTTGTTAACAGTCGCTGATAGCTGGATTGAATATTTAATGTTGCTTGATTAAAATTGAATATTTCGACCCGCAGGCTCTGGGTGTGGGGGACGATCAACGGGTAGAATATTTTGCCTACATGAGATGTGTTTACATGGTCTGATTGTTCCGGTTTTCAACCGGATGTCGACTACGCTGGTACAAAAATCAAAAATTGATTCTAATCGTTTCAAAACTCGCATAACTTCACAACTCAGAATATCCTAAATGCGCTGTTGAAGGCTGAGAAACTTTGCCAACGGTAGTGCGTCTTTACTGCATGAGTGTTTACGCATTGATTATACCTTAACATGTCGCGGGATGTCATCTACTTATTTTTATTCTCACCACTCAGCCCCTGTACCGTTCATGACTTCCATTTGGAATTGAAGTGATGAAGAACATTATTGTCCGCGTTTCGGAAGCATTGATTTTGATTTTCCAGGTGCTCGTAATCACACATCCATCTTCTCGGGAAGGAGGGCCCAGCAGACTGCCCTGCCCGATCTCTACTGGGATAGAAAAAGTGGTTGAAAGGTAACCATAAAAGGATACGCCGAACGACCTTCGCCGAAGGTAGCTACGGATGATTTTTGTAAGATATGGTAGAATATTGAAGGTACAGAGCTTGTTTACAAGCCCTTCATGCCAATGCCAGACTTTGTCAGACGTCTTTTCGACATTTAACAGTGCCACGGCTGTGGACTTGGATACAGCCCTGTCACTTCCCTGTCACATTGACATCATCAATGAAAATTTGCGTGAGTCAGTCGTAAAAACCGGCGTAGGCAAGGATTTTATTCTCCAACAGGACAATGATCCCAAGCATACTGCCAAGAAAAATAAGGCTTTTTTCAAGTCGAAGCGAACAAACCTTCTAGAATGACCTGCTCAAAGATTCCAGATTTGAACCCTAACGAGAATCTTTGGGCTATTCTGGACAATAACGTTGAGAAATTTGGCGTAACAAACAAGGACATTGCTTTACGGCACTAGCAAGAACCTTAAGGATTTTAACTCATAACATATAAGAATTTGATATATAGCATGCCGAAACGTCTTTACAAGGTGATAGAGGTCCACGGTGGTCATATTTCATACTGAATATCTTAAGTTTTCAACATACCATCGTTTTTCTTTCTAAAGTGGATTTTTTTTCTTTTCATGTCATTATATGGATACATTTTAGCTACTTACTTCACAAATTTTGGTTTAGGAATAAACGATCTGTATTACTGGCTCAATCTCTGTGTTTATAGCTTTTTTTATTGCTATAATACTAAAACATACTCTCATCTCAGAATATTGTTCTTTTAAATGTCATGAAATAATGATGGTTTGGGTGGATTATTTTCGGTTCGGGTCGCTGTATCGATTTGCTCTCTCGACCGCCGCAATGAGAAGACTGTCTCCGGCTCTCAAGGAGGAACCGGTTTCAGAATAATACACTTCGCGAGCAGTGTTCGTCTTGATACCTAAAAACAACGCGCAGCGCAGCTCAACTTTTTTTCAGCTCCTTCCATAATACCGTGTACGTGGCCCCGTCCACTTGTCGTGTTAGTCCTCTTTGTAGGTATTTAAGACAATCGCAGGGATTTATGTTCTTCCTCTTTCTTTCACCCGATTCGGGTGTATATTTGAAAATCGGTTCCAGTTAACATTTATTCTTCGTGTTTCTCGTGATTAAGCCCCTACCACGTAAGTGGAAACCGTAGTAGAAGAGGCACAGCTAGTTCTAGGGCTACTAACATCACGACCAGTACCCGTGAGTTATGCGAGTTGGTACAGAAGTACCTATTGATCTGGCGACTGCACTTTGCTGCGGCAGTGTTGTAATTCAATCAATCTTCAGCTCATTTCTTTCCAACGTGGTGAAGTACTGAATCCGTAATCGGTAAGTCATCACTCATCCTCCTTCACACCTACTGCCTCAACATGACGACTCCTGGGACCTCTTCGGCTGTATCGTGTCCTTACCATCTGGCCAGTAGCCACAACAATAACAACAATTTTAGGTCAACAGGTTTCCCGTGTGATGGATGTTTTTGTAAGCATTTGTGTTCTCAAAATCATTTAACGTTCTCCACAGAGGAAGATAAAAATAACGCCAGCAGTCAATGAAGTTTTAATTTATGCTAAAAATTTCAACAGAATGCGCAGTGCGCTCAAAATTAATCACATTAATAACAGAATAAGTGGATGTTCATAATCAATCATCCTAGCAACGGAAATGAACTGGAACGTAGATATTAAAAGTGAAAAAGTTTTTAACAGTTCCTTTAATGTGTTCAGGAGCGATCGTGAGTTATCACTATCTGATAAGAAATTAGGTGGAGAAGTGCTTGTGGTTATTGGGATTCAGCATGATTTTGAGCAAATTATAACCCAGAAACATGCCGAATTTGAAGATGTCTGGGTTAAAGTTTTATTGAAGGGTGAAATCCATATTTTCTACACAGGAGACAGCGAGAGACAAGTGCCTGTATCTGGATTGAATGATGGTTTACTTATACTTTAATATTCAGATGGTGTTGAGACTGTTCGACCTCTTTATAGAAACGCAGAATATTCGTTGCTGTATTCTTAAAGCTGTAATTAATTTTATTAATGATTGAACAATGTGGAAAAATGTTAACCTACAATTTGATCTGAATCCCAACTAAACTTTTTATAAATCAGCAGTTTTCAACTGCCCTAAAGTTTAAGAGCGTAAATTATTTCATCTATTTTAACGAATTACACTTATTTACCAACTATAAATCTGTTATCTGCTATAAATCTGTCATCTGCCAAATCTGATCAACTATTCGTTCTAGATCTAACTTAACAATAGAGAGAATCTTCATTTGACACCTTCAAGCAATCGTATTTGTGTTTTAATCTCTTTTTATTTCCGTTCGGTATCAGGGTTGATAATTATGTTATAAGATAATGATAATATTTCAAGAAAGATCGTTGAACGAGGATCTTTATATAAATCAGATAGCAGTGCGCCCAGTATTCACTACAACCTCCAGCCCGTAACGCGCTACTTTCGGTTGCATTTTTACTTTCGCGTTACCACTCGGTTCAACCTTTAGCACTGCCAACTTTGATATAGGTCTGCGATGAATTCTACCATCTGCTATCTGCACATACGCTTGCCTCACGCGACCATCAGCTCCAGAAACCACAGAAACAATTCGTCCTCTAATCCAACCATTTCGTTGTCCTTCTTCTATTATGATGACCAAATCACCTACCTTAGCTGGTTCTACTTCCGCAAACCAACTTGTTCGTTTTGTGAGGGTTGGGAGATACTCTCTCACCCAGCGCCTCCAGAACTGATCTAACACCTGTCGAGAAACGTCGTAATTGGTACGCGCTGCTTTCTCCACCTCACTGATTTTCCTGGGGGGCTGCTTGACTCCGTTGGAACTCAACTGCATCGTTTGAGATTCGGCCGTTTGAAATTTGGCCGTTTGAGATTCGGCCGTTTGTGTTTCGGCCGTTTGGAGCTATCGCACAACTTCAAGGTGTACAGCTCTAACCGTCAAGCACGTGAACAGAGCCACCCACCTTTTTGCGAGACTTCGGCCAACTTTTACTTGAATCGGACCGAAATAATCTTAACCGACGTATGAAAATGAGCGAACCATTGCTGCTAGGCGAGCTTTTGGCAATGGTGCTTGTCTTGGGATTTGCGGCTTTGCTTTGTTGATAATACAGGTTTGACACCATTCGAATCACGGATCGAAGTTTTGAAATATGAAACCGTTGTCGGATCTCGTTACAAACTGTCTCGTTATTGGCATGGTGGAACTTGCGTCAATAACTAATTCAGTTGCACGATGCTCACGAGGTAAGATGACAGGATACTTGAATTCTTGTGAAACGAAAGGTGCCGCTCCAATTCGGCTATCAATACGAATGACATTGTGTTCGTCCATAAATGGTGACAGCTAGTACAGTTTGCTGTAGTTATCGATGCTGTTCGCTTTTCCATGTTTTAGCAGTATTACCTTATCTGGATACGCCTTCATCTGTATAGAACGCCACAGGCTATTTTCAGCCTTTTGAATTTCCTCTTGCTTCAGACAACCAGTTACACCATTTTTTATACCATTTTTTCTAATACTGAAATTAACCATAACACGGTGGATCCATCCCACCATTCGTAAAAGCCTTTCCAATTTGGAAAATTGTTCGTAACGGATGATTTCTCTTTCGCGCGACTTTTGGTGTACCAAACAGGGCCGTAACTCTTCATCGGTATCAAATGAGACTGAAGATTGTTTTCCCAGCCACTCAGTCTCCGGCATGTGAAGAAACTGAGGTCCCTGAAACCAGCGAGTATTAACGTCAGTTTTGGGGCCTTTGCCCCACTTTGAGGCTTCATCGGCCACGTTGTGTTGTGTGGGAACGCATCTCCATTGCTCTGCATCAGTTTTACTTAAAATTTCGCCTACTGTTTTTGCTAATTTAGCCCCCGGCACGGCCCCCATCAGCTCCAATCGAGGGACCGATATTGATTTTATTGGTGCCGCTTTAAGCCTGTATCAGACTAACCGTTGTAGCGGTCAATCGCTACCGTTCGGTTCTTTTTCGACCAATCAGAACACACCGGTCGACCGTCGCTTGTTGTTGTTGCAAAAAATTGAATCTTTTCTATTTTTGCCGCCGACCGTTCCCAACGGTTGCCGGCTGCTGTCATAGACATGGTGAAGGCAAAGGAATCTCTTCACACCTACACAAGATCACATATAAAGACTTGACAAATGAAAATGTGTGCTTCTCTTTCTTTTTGGCACACACGACAGCCAGTCAAAACATTGATAGCACCGGCTATATTTAAGGTATCCAGCCCAGCGACCTTTAATTAGTGGGAATTTGGATTTATTTTTGCCAGTGTGCGTTGGTCGAAAATTGACATCGCCAACCAGCGTTGCCGGTGCTATCAATGTTTTGACTGGCTGTCGTGTGTGCCAAAAAGAGAAGCACACATTTTCATTTGTCAAGTCTCTGTATGTGATCTTGTGTAGGTGTGAAGAGATTCGTTTGCCTTCGCCATGTTAATGACAGCAGCCGGCAACCGTTGGGAACGGTCGGCGGCAAAAATAGAAAAGATTCTATTTTTTGCAACAACAACAACAAGCGACGGTCGACCGCTGTGTTCTGATTGGTCGAAAAAGAACGGAACGGTAGCGATTGACCGCTGCAACGGTTAGTCTGATACAGGCTTTAGCTTTGGTCATAACCAAGGATGGTTAAAATCGTATCAGAGAATTATCATGAGAGAATCCTATTGGATTCTGATCACGCATAATACGCGATGTTTTGTATCGTCTCTCGAGAAGGGAACTTGTATGACAAATAAACTGCCGAAAGAATACTCCGTGAACTTTATAGCCTGTTAACTGTATGCGAGTTTATCGTCGCTTGTTCATCTAGCATTGGGCGATACGACGGAGAGTATCGATACCTCAGTATCGATACCCGAAGAACCAAAAGTATCGAGATACTCAAAATATCGGTCAAAAAGTATCGATACCAGAAGTATCGATACTATAGTTGAGATCATTTTTTGAATGTTTGATAAATAAATTTACTCAGGGTGGCCACTCTACCGGGAAAAACGGGAAAAGCGGGTAAAAGCCGGGAATTTTAAATCACCGGGAAAAAAATACGGGAAAACCGGGAAATTAGGCTTCACGCCGGGAAAATCATCCTTCTTCATGTCTGCCGCTTTATTCGTTCAACAGTTTCTGAGGAAATGTCAACATGAGACCCTGTTTTTTTTTTTATGTTTACCTAACTGGCATGATTCTGCCGGCTAGGGGAAAGCTGGTTGTTGGTTTCAGTTAAAGTCGACAGCGGCTTCGCAGCAAGATCTGGTGGATAAATTTACTGTTCCGTAACATATATTAACAGATTTTAAAGAAGTCAAAAAGTTATCAGCATCGCGGGAGGCGTATTGAAACTTCTTGTGAATAGTGTTCGACATCGCATCGAGGAGAATCCGGTCAAAAGCCAAATAGGACCGGAAACTTCGAGTCTCGATTTTATTTCGAACCGGACCGGAACGGAGCTAGCCGGTTTGTACTCCCCGATTTTTGGTATGATTTTAACCACAAGCAGCAAAAAGCAGCAAAAAAATTTTTTTTCATTCTGTGTTGGACCTTTTGACTACTTGATTTTGTTGGGGAAAGACGCCACCTTGAAGAGCTATTTGTTAAAGATTTCTCAGTTTTTTTTTTCTATATCAAAAACAAACAGTAGCTAAATTATTTTTTTTTTTCAAATTGTTTATTCAGAGTGTCAGTTGAATTTATTTTACGGACCATGAAAAAATTTCTTATACATTACATTGACCCCAGCTCGAAAATTTTAAAATCCCAGGATCGAAGTTTTTCGAAAAAAAAATTGTTTTGGAATAACAGATCGTGATTTTGCAAAATGCATCTTGACAGTTCATGTGCATTTTTTTCATTGGTCACTCTGAGGCTCTTCTTCCCAAAGTCCGCTTGAAGTTTTGCCTGAGGACATTTTTCTAGAAGACAAAAACTCTATGCCCCAACTCTTGAATTTATCCCACGCATTTCATTGGCATCCTGATACAGAAGCACTGCAAGCTCGAGAGAAGGTTGACAGAGAAAGATGCAGAAGGAAGCAAAAAAGCGCGAGAAGGCAAAGATTGTCAACGATTTGGAGATAAAGAGGGCGAAAATTGTGCAGCAGATCACCATGAAGGTACTTGCTAAAGTCGACAAACAGCTAAACACGATGAAGGAGGAATGTTTTTCATAGTTTTGTAGCACTATTTTTGCAAGGCACAAATAAGCATGTGAAAATTGATTTTTTCCTCATATGTTTTAAAAATAAAACACCGTGAAATTTCACTAAATATCATCGGAAAAACCGGGAAAAACCGGGAAATTGAAAATTGATATTGAGTGGCCACCCTGAATTTACTGAAAACCAGTAATCGATTCAGTGATTCGCGAAAATACAGCAAAACTATTTGCTGAACAGAAAACAGTAAATGAATGTTTGCAGGGATCCAGCAAAAGAATTGATATGTCAAAAAATTTACGTCAAGCCGTCATTAGTAAAACACGCCAAATCGCTGTGCAGCTGGTACGGGATCATCGCTAAGCTCCTGATAGCGAATATGGGACCATAGCTAAGTCCTTGTTGGGCTAGATGAACTTAAAAGTTGAAATGATAATCATACATCTCTAGTTCAACAGTAATTTGCCTATGATCCGATTGGCGGATGGAATCTGGTGCCTGACGGAAACATTGAATAAACGGGTAACCAGCAAATTGATTTATGCTTTGCTGAACGAACAGCAAATTGTCATAGCTGACAACCGGCAAGTTGTATTTTGTTTTACCGAACATGCAGCAAACGACTTGTCACTTTTATGCAATTGAGCACTACTGAATAATTAGCAAATTTCATTTTGCTGAACAGATTGCTGGAAGCACAGCACACCAAAAATCAGCAAAATTTTGGTGGTTTCCAGCAATGAAAATTTGATGTGCCGAATTTTTGTTGTTTTTCTGGTATCTATCCGCATTCTCTAGAGCAGCATGAATCAAAAGACTTCACAAACAAATACATACAGGTAATGCAGAAATTCTGAGCTTTGGCAAACAAATGAATTAAACAACTTTTATCTTCAAGATTCGTATTCACTGGCCCAATGGGCTGTGAAGCTCCCGTCTTATTTGTATAAATTATTGACACACTTCCATATTAATTTAAGAGGAAATTGATGACATAAAAAAGTTAGATATGTCAGCGAAAATAAGATAGTGAAGTCTACAGCTGAATTTTTCTCACTAATAAATAATATTGCAATTTTTTTTTTCACTCGTACTCTAACTTGTGTCGACGGAAAGCATGAGTTAGTTTCCGCTTGCAAATATTCGATCTGAACAGTGTAACCAGAAAACTTATATTTGTTTTTAAAATACAGTCAAGTTTCGCTCGTTGGGCTATGTTTAGTTGGGCTACGTTTTAGTTGGGCTCCCGCTCGTTGGGTTATGGCCCAACTAAATCGAAGCCAAACATCATTTCTGATAACGTTGAATTTCGTTTGAGGGGTTTGCGGATGCATTTCAACGCAGAAATAGAGAAGTAGAATTAATTGAAATAAAAACAAATGAAGCTGAGTATAAATGTAAACAAACAATATTTTAATCAATTGTCAGAGAATCAATATAAGTTTTGTGCCTTAATAATGCAACGTAGAGCTATGCCTATTTTTGAAAGTATTTGAGAACACGTTATTATCGAGCACTCCTTTTTGGCTTTAAATGTGTGGCTTAAGTAAAACAAATTTCGAATTTGGCCCTATGCTGCGTTTGGCTCAGATTTTGACAGTTCGTTTGGCTCACAACATTCTCTCTATCTATTTCTTCATCTAAAGCCTGTAGTACACTCTTTGTCTAATGGTCAATTTTTTTACTTTCTGACATAATGGTCAAATTTATTTGACATCATGGTTGTTGTTTGCCCGTGTTTGCCTCATGTTAAAATTGGAGAGTGACAAATAATTATCTTCGACCAAATTTTTATCTGTCAAAAAGTGCCAAATATTAGACGCTTGGTCAAAGAGTATTATACAGGCTTTAGTTTTGCTAGTGCAAATAGACTTGTACGATATTTATACTGACAGTGGCAGCTTTTCAGTGGTTCCAGCTCGTATCAACTAGCTGGCATCTCTATCCGATTTGCTTTGCTTTATCGCAGCCAACATCGCAGCGGTTCTACGATGTGTGGCCTCCACTGACACTGACAGACAGCATAACATAGCGTATGAAAAGTGGCGGTGATCTCGTGTACACATTGAGATTTTTTTTTTTTTTTTTATTCTCGCTTATTTTCCGTCGGTCTAGTTCCGCCACTGCTGTGGCCAATCACCGACGCCCAGGGAGGCGACTCCACACCCAGGACCCTAACTCACGACCCGTTTATTAACGGACCGGCGCCAACGGCTTTACTTCCTCATGCGATGGAAGGCGTGATCCCAGAGATTTTTCGCCTCAGAAAATCTCCCGGTGTCGGCTAGGATTGAATCTAGACCAGTTGGGTTGGTTGTGAGTGGATCACGCCACCTCACAACCATCGACACCTATGTCGGCGGTGGGATTCGAACCCAGGCGTTGAGCGTGGTTGGCGGAGACGTTACCAACCACACTAGGCCCCCGCTCTTACACATTGAGATGTTAGCCCTTGTAACATGGCGCGATGTCAGCTAGCTGGTCCGTATGCATAAAAGTATATCGATACAAAAATCGCGGTTTTCAGTATCGATACGGTCGAGTATCGGACGCTTGTGTATCGATCCAAAAAATCCAAATATCGTCTCAAAAGTATCGATATTTCCGATACCGATACAATATCGCCCATTGCTAGTTCATACGCTTTCTCGATTCTCTCGCGGTTTCGATCGGTAATTCATTATCGTCTCCCGATCCGATCGAGCCGTGCAACGAAAAACTTTGGTTTGAATCACCTTGTGAGTGAGAGTGTTCCGATAATCGTAAAATTGTATCGCAAACCAAAAACTCAGAGAGGGAAAAAACTGCAAGCGTTAGACCAACTAAAAAGCAGCACAAAACAGGGATACCAGATTTACAGAATTGACTGTGAAATGCAGATTTTCAGAGTCCGTGGCCGACTTTGTTTTTTCAAATGGCAAATATTTGTTGTTACTTCTTGAATAGCTTGCAAACTTTTTTAAAATCTATTTATATTTGCGGATTTTTTTTCCAAAATGTGTACAGGTTTTTGCTTGTTTAAAAAAAGAATTCGATATCGGCCAACATACATCAGCGAACGATCCTTCGATGCAAATAAAATCGACGAACAATGGAACATTGAGTTGACAATGTCAACAGCAAGCAACATTTTGTTAAAATACTCATTACGCACCGCAGAATGTTGCGCTTTGTCGGTACCATGCCATCTACTTGCAGCGAAGTTGCATACACTAAGCTATCCTCAGCTGGCAGCCATAGCAGCCCTAAGACCCGTTCAGCCTCACCCTCGGCGTATACACCGATGGCTTTAGACTGCTGTTTTGCTTCTCCTACGCGTCTCAAAAGTTCAATTGAGTTTGAATACCAATTACGTATCACACAGCCGCCACAAGCGTGGATTTCTTTCACCTCCAGCGAAATTTTAAAAGCTTCTTTCTCAGTGTCGAAGCTGCCCAAATTATCGTCGACATAATGTCTTTCTTTGATAGCTTTGGTTGCCCTAGGAAAATTCGCTTCGTAATCTTGAGCATTGCAATTCTTAATGTACTGTGCCTGACTTGGAGAACACGTAATGCCAAACGTTCCGACATCCATTATGAATATTTTCATTGCTTGCGATGAACTGTCTCGATAAATAAAACGCTGACTATGGGTATCCTCTGGTCTAATTCAAAACTGATGAAACATTTGTTTCAAATCTCCAAAAACCGCTACCTTATACTGTCGAAAACCGCATAACACTGCCGGTAAGGGGACATGAAAATCTGGCCCTTTGAGAAGTACACTGTTCAGTGAAATACTCCCTACTCTGGCTGCCGCATCCCAGACGAGCCTGATTTTACCTGGATTTTTAGTGTGACGTACGGCACTCAATGGCAGATACCACACTCTTGCAGGGTTCGCGTTTTGCAGCTCCTCATTTGTTGCTTCATGGATGTAACCGCTTGCTATGTATTATAAAATCTTGCGTCGTATACTCTCACGCAACTCAGGATCCGATTCCATTTTTCTCTCGAAGCACTTCCACCGTCTTACCGCCATAGCTGTTAGGAAGATTAGTCTGCATATGTTTGCAGATTTTGAAGATATCTGTTAGTACATTAATGCATTTTTTTTATTAAAAATTGTAAAGAGCCAAAGAATCTCTCATTAAAATGAACTTTCTTCAAAGAAATTGTTTATTTTGTTATATCAAACAACGTTGTAGAACATTGAAATAATGTAGAAAATCACTATTAAATGTTATATTGAAAAAAAAAATAGATTTTTAGTTACAATCTGTAGAAAACTCCAAAAAAGTTCATTTAAATATAAAGATAGAAGTATAGTGTTTTTAACAAAGTTATTTCTTATAAAATGTGCTACAACCCTGCTGAATTTTTATATGCGAAAATGAAAACAAGTAAAATTCGTTTCTCACTGTTAGGTGGATTAATCACAAAACTGCAATTTCTATAAAATGGAGAATAATTGAAGGATTAACTATACTGAAGGCGCCATGTCGCTGGAATCAATTTTTGTGGGTCAAAATAATTTCGATCAAACTTTGCAGGTTTGGAAACAGTGTGGAACTGTCACATTTTAGCAGCAACTTATGATCATCGTAACTAGGTTTAGATAAAACAACAAACTGTTCTTCTCAAGACATTCAAATGAAAGATTGATGATTGAACATTTTTCTCTGCTTGTTCTGCGCTAGTAGTGCAACTTGCAATCCGACTGGTGAAACTTGTTAGCGGTTCTACGTAAACCTTGCGGTCGTGACATTGCACACAATTCTCCTGTTTCTTGTATTTTTTTTTTACTTCGAACGTCGGCGTAATGAAGTACGTTGACCTTCAATTCACAGCAGTAAAGATAGATGAAACGAGGATACTTTAGCGAGCTTTCTATCTCTTTTTTCTATTTTTCTATTGACGAATAAAACCAAACATTGACGATAACAGACATTTGGTTGATTACTATGGAAGTTTAAAAGCAAATTTTCACAACTAAATTTAAAAGAACGATTCCACTTTTCGTATCTTTTCGTGACGAAATTTATATAGGAAAGTATGGTGAAAGTTCCTCGTGCTTTTTTCGCATGGTTGTAGTGTTGTATCATCAAGTCCTAACGATTTAAAAGAGATGTTTTCTTGTGTTCACTACGAGAATTGTTGATTTACTTTTTGATCGATGACTCGCTTGACCGGGCACAAATCTTTTCGTAATTTTAATCGTCTTACTTCCGATAACTTGTTAGGAAATTTATATCAATGAAAAATGTTCGTTTGTTTACATTATGTTTTATTTTACATTTTACAACCAACAACACAAAAATACACGATAAAAGTCTTTCACTACAAAATGATGGTTGACACTTTAATCCATATCAAGATATCACTACTTCCACTCTCCACTAATCTAAACCGGACAACATAGTACCGGCTCGATGACGGTGAAAAAGCAGGTACTCGCTTTCAGGTTAATCAGGAATGCGTTGGAAGATCCGACTGACCGGCAATCTTTCACCAGCTGGCAGCGTCCAAATTGCGTCTCACCGTTGTTCATCACCACTCTGCACGGGTCACTAAAATCGAGATTTTTCGGATTGGTGTAAGGTAGTCCCTTCACTATTACCGCAACCAGCAGGACTTCACAGGTTATGATTTGGATGGCGAGTTTAATTGAAAAGTGTTCCATTTTGCGACAAATCTTCGAATGGAATGCTGGATGGTGTTTCACTTTTTGTTTGCCAGTTGCAATGCTTTTCTGCTCACCACACCACTGCGGAGCGACCGGTTTGGAAGTCTGGTTTTATTAAACCCTCGAGCGTCCTAAAGGTTTACGTCTTCAATCGTGAACGGTTTGTTTAATTTATTCCATTGGACTTGATGTGTCTGATGTTTTGGTTTCCTCTTCGAATTGATCTTTGAATTAACTCATGAATGTAATTCCGAGGGTTTCTAGTGGGTTAGAGTATGAAATGCTGCTCGTCGTTTATGAAGGAAGAGTCTCCGTCACTGGACAACAGCTGAAACATGATACTGGAATCATAACAATAATACTACACATATAACAGTGTGGTGAAGAAAAAAAAACAAATATGTAACAGCAGGAGAGCACCCATTGAAAACCAACGAAAAAGTTCTAGCCACACCTTGCTGCTGGGTGAAGAGTATTTCTTGTTCCTGATTCACAAGCAGAGTTACACAAACCAGTTGAATCAACTTGCGTGGGAAAATACGTTGTCACGTACCTATTGATACTAGTTTCTATGTAGGGGAGCGAAAATAATAATACTAAAGAAGAGCGGCAGTATTTTTAAAGCATGCCACTATAGGGTGTTTCAGTATGTCTAAGCAAGTTCTCAAATAAATGGTGTAAAAACAATTTAAGAGCAAACTAAATTTTTATATCATTTCGAAACAACAGATATTGATTAGTATCATTCCAGTAAAAGTTTCAAAGGCTGCGCTTAGGTAAGTAATTCTGTATTAACTGAACACAGCTACAGTATAATAACAACGGGGTAATGGAATCTGTCAACAAAGTACCCTAATGACCCACAATGAGCAGTGGGGTGAAGTTTCAAGAGGGACGTTTAAACTTATTGGCGACTTCCATTAGCCGCACAGTTCTTCGGCGACTTAGCTCTTCTAGTCGCCACTATCCAGTGAATAATAGTTTTCCCTTGCTAATGAGCAGTCTAATTTAGACGAATTAGTTTCAATTTGTGTTACTTGTTAGGGCTACAGCGAGGTCGATGGTAACCTTACGACCGTGCCGGTGGCTCATTATCCGACCGCAATGAGCATGACCCGCTAGCGACAGCCTTATTGGTATGATCAGGACCTAGGAGTGCATTTAGCTTTCACTTTTCTCGGCTGCGTTTATCGCGATTCGGACAGTCTGAAAAAGGCTACAGGTTGCAGGTCATTCTTTTTCAATTTCACTAAGTATTTCCTGTGACCGGCCGGGACCTGTTTCGATTAACTGCCCGGATATTTCCGGACTTCGACACGGGTGCAACGTTGCAACGTAAATGGACACATGCATGCAAATAATTAATTAGTAGCTGCAGGGCAAAAACCGATAAATGGCAGGTTTAACGTGCATGTGGACTTTACCATTTAAAATCAGTAAGGTTTTCTGTATAAGAGTGAGCATGAAATTCTGCAAAAAATTCTGTTGAAGCAAATGTATTTGAGTTCGCTCAAACAAAATAACCCCACATCAGACAACTATCCTAGCTAATAATCCAAATAGCCGTAGCATGAAAATTTATTACGCTTGCATCTGCTGTACCGTGAAAGACGTGTAAATCCCTTCTCAAAATAGCACATTACTTGCCCATTCCATGAGTGTTAAGGTATAAATTTTCCAATTTCACACATTTCCTTCTCTCTTGCAACCGGATCGCCTTCCCGTCTGCTGGGAAACGCTTCCCGAAATACTTGTTCTTTCTTTGTTGAATCTTCATTTTTGACTTCGCTCCCTCTACCGTCCGGTTTTCGCAAACAACAACAACAACAACAATCCGGGGTACCGGCTTCCGGATCTATTCCATCCCATCGATCCCACTCCGAGACTCCGAGAAGCGGGTGGGTGGAGCGTCAAACACAAACAAATGCTTTTTCCCTTTTCCCAACACAATGTCTGTCGAGAAGCGATTTGTCTGATTCACTTCGCGTACCTTACATACATGCATGCATGTGTGTACTGGGCGACTATCGCTGCTCCTGGCCAAAGTAGAGGGCAGCTAAGACCGTTTATGTATTCCAGCAGTATCAATTTGCACTATTTATGTGAATCAGAATCAATTGATATTCTATGAAGAGGAATAGTTAAATTTTATGAAAAAAATTGTGGTATAAAAAAGAGTATCAAGTATTAATCACATTTCTTTGTTGTGAATAAATTTAATTTTGTTTAAAATTAAAGAATGCAGTAAATATCTCTGGAAATACGACAGTGTAGATTTCATAATCGATTTGAAAGAGATGAAAAATGATAAATGAAAGCCGCACCAAATTTTTCGTAAAAATTTGAGCAATTTGACGCAACTCACAGCGCAGTCGCAGTTTGAGTTGGATTTTGACTTTAACTTTGACTTTGACTTGGACTTTAACTTTGACTTTGAGGTTAACTTTGATTTTGACTTGGACTTGGACTTGGACTTGGACTTGAACTTGAACTTGGACTTGGACTTGGACTTGGACTTGGACTTGGACTTGGACTTGGACTTGTACTTGGACTTGGACTCGGACTTGGACTTGGACTTGGACTTGGACTTGGACTTGGACTTGGACTTGGACTTGGACTTGGACTTGGACTTGGACTTGGACTTGGACTTGGACTTGGACTTGGACTTGGACTTGGACTTGGACTTGGACTTGGACTTGGACTTGGACTTGGACTTGGACTTGGACTTGGACTTGGACTTGGACTTGGACTTGGACTTGGACTTGGACTTGGACTTGGACTTGGACTTGGACTTGGACTTGGACTTGGACTTGGACTTGGACTTGGACTTGGACTTGGACTTGGACTTGGACTTGGACTTGGACTTGGACTTGGACTTGGACTTGGACTTGGACTTGGACTTGGACTTGGACTTGGACTTGGACTTGGACTTGGACTTGGACTTGGACTTGGACTTGGACTTGGACTTGGACTTGGACTTGGACTTGGACTTGGACTTGGACTTGGACTTGGACTTGGACTTGGACTTGGACTTGGACTTGGACTTGGACTTGGACTTGGACTTGGACTTGGACTTGGACTTGGACTTGGACTTGGACTTGGACTTGGACTTGGACTTGGACTTGGACTTGGACTTGGACTTGGACTTGGACTTGGACTTGGACTTGGACTTGGACTTGGACTTGGACTTGGACTTGGACTTGGACTTGGACTTGGACTTGGACTTGGACTTGGACTTGGACTTGGACTTGGACTTGGACTTGGACTTGGACTTGGACTTGGACTTGGACTTGGACTTGGACTTGGACTTGGACTTGGACTTGGACTTGGACTTGGACTTGGACTTGGACTTGGACTTGGACTTGGACTTGGACTTGGACTTGGACTTGGACTTGGACTTGGACTTGGACTTGGACTTGGACTTGGACTTGGACTTGGACTTGGACTTGGACTTGGACTTGGACTTGGACTTGGACTTGGACTTGGACTTGGACTTGGACTTGGACTTGGACTTGGACTTGGACTTGGACTTGGACTTGGACTTGGACTTGGACTTGGACTTGGACTTGGACTTGGACTTGGACTTGGACTTGGACTTGGACTTGGACTTGGACTTGGACTTGGACTTGGACTTGGACTTGGACTTGGACTTGGACTTGGACTTGGACTTGGACTTGGACTTGGACTTGGACTTGGACTTGGACTTGGACTTGGACTTGGACTTGGACTTGGACTTGGACTTGGACTTGGACTTGGACTTGGACTTGGACTTGGACTTGGACTTGGACTTGGACTTGGACTTGGACTTGGACTTGGACTTGGACTTGGACTTGGACTTGGACTTGGACTTGGACTTGGACTTGGACTTGGACTTGGACTTGGACTTGGACTTGGACTTGGACTTGGACTTGGACTTGGACTTGGACTTGGACTTGGACTTGTACTTGGACTTGGAGGTTCCGATAAGGCTCCTTCATCTTGACATAATAAGTCCCTCTTAGAATAAACCTGGCCAGAGAGGAACGTTAGGTGTAGTCTCACTCCTGGGAATTATAATTTGGCAATATTGGTATGATAGTAAGAGGCTCGGTATAGTGAAGCAGTAAGCTAGAAACGAGCATGAGCATGAGCATGATTGACCGCCCGCGGTTGCTACTCCGTTATTGCCAGATCAGCTGTTATTACACAGAGAACCAATGGATGATGCTTGGGACTAACATTCATCCTCAATGTGTAAAAACTGGTGACCTTTATCTTTATATTAGGCAATACCAGGGCCGCATCCGAATGCAGGTCAAAGAAGGAGTGTGTATAAGTATATGTTGACGTGATACTCGCTTTATTGGAAGCCGAGAACACCTCTGCACTTCCACGAGAAATCACTGGGATGTTGGAGAAAAGGGTAAGGTTTGCAGCAGGTTTCGTTTTGGTAAACGATGCGCTGAGTTCGAGTACCGAGTTCATAATAATAACAAATATTGCGCGTACGAGTTCATTATACCTTCTACGGAAATCATAACGCGATCCGAACTCATTCCGTTTGATGATGTAACACCGCAAAAATAAAGCGCACGTGAAGACACCGGACCTATGACACAATCAAGACAGAATCAAATATTCGAACATCTGTTTATAAAGTCATTATGCAACTACCGAAACGTATCTCTCATTGATTTATCTTAGCTGACTACACAATGTTACGAAAGCTATGAGAGTTGAGTCCACGGTAACGCCTCGCCACTCCTATCACTTCTTTGTGACCCTCTTTATACCGAAAACTATAACACGGTTATGACGAATCTGTAGAAAAAACGACCTCATGAAAGGTATCGACGCGAAGTCTCTAGATATTCGGTGACCCGGAGATCTGGCTTTGAGCTTAACAGGTAACGTCGTTTCTTGTAAATTGTTCGTCTGTTCTTAAAAAGCGATTTCCTGATTTGAGACCGATTTAAAGCAGAAATAAACAATAGAGTGTTATTAAAGCCGCGCACAGGTATGTGTGGTATATCCTAGAGAAACGCAAAATGTTATACTACGCTATGTGGACGATTTGAACTAAGAGATGGGTCACTACTTTTCAAAAACATTTATATGAGCAGAACTCTCCTGGGCCGGAGACGCGTTTACACCGAAGCATTATGCACGACCGCTCAATCCACGCCAACCAACGCGACGGAGACGCTCGGGAGCATGATATTTCCACCGATTCTCTATTAGCTGTTGATGCGAGTGTTGCCTATCAAATAGAAAAATTGGCAAAGTTTCATGCATCCAAAGCCCCAATAGTTTAAAAAATGCAAATATGCAAATTGACCAAAATATATATCATAGGTTTGTTGACAATTTTGTCAACATTTTGCCAAACTAGTAGCATAGTAGGTATACAAAAACCTCTGCTCAAAAGCTAGAAAAATCGAAAAAATTGAATCATAAGTTTTCTACTTCGACTAGCATCAGTGCACCATACTCCAAATTCCATAAACCACACCAGTACTCTCTGGTCGGAAACATCTCTTTCATTTTATCATTTCGGATCTGCGTCTATGAAAATTTAACATATAAAACAAAAGTTTGCTATGAAGTAAAAATAATTATTCAAAAGCTAGTGAAGTCATAAATAGAAAAAGAATGACAAAGGATATCAAAACAGAGTCATCAAATATATTTCAGTTTGAAATTTCAAAACATTTTTAATATTAGGAAATATCGCAAAATAGATAAACAGCAATCGTGTGGTACACCTTTTCAAGCGGTGCAAAAAAAAGTTGCAGAACAGTGCGAAAGTGCTACGCCGTAGTAGCTACACATGGAAGATGAATTCGCCATTCAATGGCGCACAAAGTCATCTCTAATAATAAAATCAAACTGTACTAAACACACTATAATACGAAATATAAAAATTAAACAATTTGATTCTTGTCGGCGAAAACTACTACCTTCGAGTTATCTTAGCCATCGAAGCAGCTTTCAGTGAACCAAACATGCCTCCGCTCGCACCGTTCGTACACGAACAAGCATAGGCAACTTGTTTCTATGGTTACAATTTGTCGGTCGCTCGGTTTCTGCCTCTCAGCAGATCGTGCCGTCAGCGGAGAATATGCACGCAAAAAGAAATGAGAATTTCTACTGCGATGAGTTCTCGATTCTTCTTTGCATGCACACTACCGTATTGAAAAGTCACCAACACAACACTACACTTTAAAAGCAGCCATTTGCTAGGCGACAAATTGTAAAAAAAACGGCAATAACATTCTAATTTTCCAGATCGTTTTAATCACAATTCACTTTTAATACACTGTCATTACACTGGAAACACTTTCACCTACACTTACAAATCGAAATTCACAATTTATCGTGCTATAAACCGCAATAAAACGCGATTATCACGGACGCAATATATAAAACGTCTACACATCTCACCAGCGATGCCAGCTCCTCAGTAGAGCAGTAAGCTAGAAACGAAAGGATAAACTCTCTCACACAAGAACGGATATAAATTTTTTCAACCGTTATAAAATCGAAACGGCACTGAAAATAACTTTTTATTAAATACTATTGAAATCCATCGAAAAGCTTCTTCTAAGAAAAATCATCTCACTCTAGATTCGTTATTAAAAATTGTCTCTAGAGATTTATGAACCCTTTATTAGACATTTTTATGTTTAACGAACAACAGTTTTTGCAGCGAAATGTAAGGCAAAGCTCAGGTTGAGTTTACTAGTTCCAATTACTGTTTCATCCGAGATTCGACTGTACAGTTTCAGTGCAGCTACTGGGAAGCCACAAAATATGTAATATTTTTCTGCAATGAAAAATATAATTTCGATAAATTGTTTTTATGTCTCTTGTTTTTGAAGAAATTGTCATAAACAATCAATTTTAAATTTTAAGCTTTGAGCTTTGTCATCCGGGTCACTCTTGATTAATCTCTTTTGTATCAAAATAAAAATTCCATCAGGCACGTTATTCTCCTCAATACGTGAGAAAAGCGGAATTAAAATTCACCGCGCATTTCTTGGCATGAGCGCTGCGTGTAGCAATTATTTTCACCACACTTTTTTCTTTTGTTTTATGCTGTGCTACTTCCGCTCACTGTGACTCACTTGCTGCTTACAACACAACCGAACGAAACTAGTGTGGAGAATACACGATGATACACCGTATTGCGCACTGCTGAGATAATAAAGGGTGATTTTTTTGCTATTTGGTTTTTCGTGTATTCAGATTTGACAGTTCACGCTGGAATTCTGACAGTTGTCAAAGTCTAATGTACTCAGTTTGGTTTGCCATTTTACCATGAATAGACTTACGCCTGAACAACGCTTACAAATAATCGAATTTTATTACCAAAATTCGTCCTCTGTGAATAATGTTTCTCGCGCATTACGACCATTTCAGTGACGAAGCTCATTTCTGGTTAAATGGGTATATTAATAAGCAAATCTGCCGCATTTGGATCGGAGAGCAACCAGAGGCAATACAAGAATCGCCAATGCACCCAGAAGAATGCACGGTGTGGTGCGGTTTACACGCTGGAGGCATCATTGGTCCGTACTTCTTCAAAGACGTAAGTTACGGTCAAGGGCGCTCGCTATCGCGCGATGATTTCTGTTTTTTTTTGCCGGAAATGGAAGAGCCGGGTCTTGTTGACACATGGTTTCAGCAAGACGGAGCAACCTGCCACACATCGCGCGAATCAATGGACATATTGCGGGATGAGTTCGGTGAGCAATTCATCTCACGAAATGGACCGGTGAATTGGCCGCCTAGATCATGCGATTCAACATTTTTACAACATAGACAACTTGAGTTTTCTCGTATAAGAATCGAACGCTATGTGGCACCTGTTTTTTCCAGTTTCGGGATGCAAAGCAAACTCGACAAAAACGCTATCTACTTTCCTACCCAGATGCTCCCCTCATTTCATATATATGCCCAAGAGACTTACTGCAAAAGCACTACAGTGAGCACTGTCGTGTACTTATTGTGTGTAATGTACCTTCGCGTAAGAAAGCTCACCTCAGTTCTAAAATATTTCTTAGAAGAGATCCCACCACGGTGTTTTTTCGTGCAAGCTCCTCAGATACACATGATTCACTGCTCTCTCTCGGAACATGTGCGTCGATTTCCTTGCCAGTGTGAGAACAGTGAAGCATGTGAAAGATGTTCTTCTACAAGCTGGTGATTCTGGTGAAGAACTAGCAAAACGAATATTTTTAAAGTTGATTATACACTGTGTCTTGAATCAATTCTTTTCTGGCCTTTGCGTTTTTGTTGACTGTGAGACACGTTCGATAGTAGTTGTGAACTCAGTTTGGCATTCCCATTTGCTCTTTTTCATAGCTCGGCTATTTTTTGCATACTTTTTTTTTGCTGTGACCAGAGCCTGACAAAGTAATTTTCAATTGACAATTATCAGGTTATAGTGACTTTCAATTGAAAAGCATTTGTATTCTCAAGCTCTTCGTGAGTCAAATGAAAACTACTCGGAAGCTCTTGCTTTGAGTTTGACAACTGAAGGGCTAGAAACTGTTACGAACGCGTTTCAATTGAAAGAATAGATTATCACCGTCACTCTCACATGACGATTCTAAATCGGAAATGACAATAAGCGCTAACGGAGACTTCCATACAGTACTTCGCGCAAATATATGGACAAGGGAGAAAAGAAACCGTGACGATATGAAACGGAGAACACCAAAACCAGTTTCGCAATTCGAAGTGGTTACGCAGCGCCAGTGATCAACAGCGAAAAAAATGCCGAAATTTCGATCGGAATTTGCGTGACGTATTTATTGGATACCATTGCCGTTTAAACTGCGGCTTGCGGTATTAGAAAACTATCATCAAACGACGCGAAGCATGCTATTTCAATTGAGACGCTGGAGAAAATGAAAGAGCCTCTCTCTCCATCACGCTCTCCGTCAATTGAAATAGTCATCAGTTTCATTTGAAACGATTCGATGAACAACAGACGGAAAAGGAAGACAGAAGTGATTCGATGACAGCAGCCGGAAGGAATCAAGTGAAAATGAAACTGTTCCAATCAAAATGACAGCGCGGAATAATCAGTTTCATTGTTTTGTTGAATGAGCCTTGGCTGTGACCAAGCATGGAAATTTTCACTCACTAGCAATATTTCATGCAAATGTGTTTTTTGATTCATCAGGTATCGTTCAATTATTTGATTCAAACACGATAATATTCATTGTATCCAAGTTCACTTGTGTTCAACAGTATCGTGTGAATATTTGAGATATTATTATCGCCAGTAATACAAAATTATGAATCTTGAGCTTGATTGCGTTCCATTGTTTGCTTACCGGAGCAAGTAGGTATCATCAATGCTTACAGAATTTGTAGCATGGTGCATTAGCATGTGATATTTGAAATCACCAAAAATCATCGTGGTATATCACGAAGAAAGCACGACGTGGAGTAGCCGTTTTCCGCCTACAAGCAACCAACATTTAAAAAAATCGTTGCGATCGCTCAAATGCAATCGTTTACGAATCTTTCGTGAAACACTCGCTTTATGTTGCTCGCACCGCCTGAAGCAGGCAATATTGAAACAAAATCATCGAAGAATGCCTCCATATATTTCTTTGTTGTTGTCTCCCAAGTAACACACGTTGGTATAGAATAGTTGACGTTACCTATTCCATGACTTCTCTATCACCAGAAAAGCGCAAAACATGAAGGCTACTCGAACAAGTACCGATAACTGCATGAAAGCAAGCCAACTTGATATATTTAGGTGGCAAAATACATCTCGAGTACTAATACGGCAATGCGCAAATCTGTTGCTATGACAACTGTTAACCAGCGCATGCGCGAATGTGTTGTGTCTGCGCAGTGCAACTAGATCGACAATAGCTATTATCAGTGGCAGTTTTAATTGATTATAAATTGATGACAAAAAATAATATTCAACCTTTCAAAAAGAGCTGTTTCTTTCGCTTGAATATTGAAATTGTTTTCGGATAGTTTTAACGTTATCTGGATATAAAATCTAACAGAACTAGAAAACGTTGTTAGATATACAATAACAAAAAACTGAAGTGATATTGGTTACACTGCAAGCGTTTTGTTTATCTTTTGATAGCGCGTTTTGACCTGCTTCGAATAAATATAGCAATCGTTCATATAATTCAAATATTAATTTGATCAAGTAATTTTAAGTTGGGTGTTGAATGCGACGACTATTGTACTACGGAAAGCATTTAACAGGTACATAGTGCTGTTATTAAATGGTGTAATGTCTTACGAAAAGACCAAGTGGTAGTGATTGTTATTCTTGAACTCATGTTATTAAAAACATCACCAAAACCAGAAAAAACGAGCTTGTTTTCGAAATGCGGTTGTATTACTGATGATAAATAACTTCAAACACAATATAATAACACAAGTTTCCAATTGCGCTTGTAGTACACTTATATGACTACCTTCGTTGTTACTTTTTTTCCTAACATGTTTTGTGTGTTACTTGGGCTCTTGCATGCGTGAGAATGTATAATCTTTTATAGCGATGGTTTGCTGGGAATGAATGCCTATGAATAGCATTTTCAGGAATGATAGGGTAATCGCTCCTATATTCATCTCAGTACCTATATTCATCTCATCACGCCTTTTTGATCAATTTATCGTAGAATTTTACCATACTTTCAACGTAAAACTTTCAACCTCTTGACAAAACGAAGAAAGAAATAGATTTACTTTCAAAAATGTGTAGAAATTTGACGGTAAATTGGTCGAATGAGAGAAATAAGATGAATATTGGTGCACCTAGCTGTTGAGATGAATAATGGTGCGATTACCCTACCTGAATGATTGTTATGCGATATGATTTTTTCCATCCTTGGTTGTGACTTTTCAGTGCTTTCGAGCAGAATGTATTGATTTTCATTTTCAGCTTTCTTTGGAACGTAAATTTATTCTAAGTAATTACATGAAGTAATTTACATCAAACTTATAATAGCATGAATTTAAGGCAACTGCTATTAAAACATAGGGATTCCAATAGTTCTGCATTCCTGAAACCTTAAACCGAGAGTAAATTTCAAACAAATCACAGTTTCGTATCGCAAACACAAAAGTTGTCACAGTGATAAAGGCTGTGCTTCGATAGAGACTCATAATTCCTAAACAATGTTCGTCATTAAGCAAGTCGTTCGCTGAGGCAAGGTTTTAATTTTTTGTCATTTATCAAAAGAAAAAAAAACTAGGACTGCTAAAGCACGCATTCCAACGCCGTTCCAACAGGCCGTCGTCGGTTGATTTTCTTTTCTCGTAGGTAGTACGTAGAAACGAAAATCCATCATCACTCAGGCATGAACCGGATAGTATCGTTTCTCTTCCGGTTGATACCTTTTGTTTAGTGCACCTGGCCGTCCATTACCACGGGGGCCTTTACCGGGCGAAGGGAAAAGTTTCCATCCCGAAGGTCACATACTTTCACTTTTCGGGTGAATGTTACACGCAGTAGAATGAGTCACCTCTCAGGATTGAATTCGCTTGGTATATTGTAGGGGTAGGCGGGGCAAGACCGCTTCCCTAAGCTTGAAATTCTGTGATTAAAAAAAAAAATATGCGAAATCACGAAATCAACATAATCATCTTTTATATATCTTCAAACTATATGATTCCTATGTTAAATAGAAGTTCTCTTGTTTTTTTTTTTTAACGTAGAACTTCATCTTTAAGGCAGGTTCACAGGGCTATGAAAGTAAATCAAATGCTCATAACTCGATTAGCTTTCAATAGATTTCTTTCGCTCTCACAGTAACCCATCGTAAAATTAGCTACGCGTCTATCAAAATTCAAAGTATTGTATTGTAATGCTAGTTATTATACTATTGAAAAATATCGAGCTATGTTAAGTGCAGAGTTCGACCAATCAGCTGTGCGCAATGTCCAAATACCATCCAATATGGATGATTTCGGAATCTAAATAAATCCCAGAACCCGAAAAATTACCAAATATCACCCAATATGAGATTTTTTGTAAGCGAAGCCGAAGATCGACTCCAACTGCCCTATTAACCAATATGACGACTTCCAGTTACTGAAAAACAGCTTCAAATGGTCAACTACCATATACTAAGGGCATTTCCAGAATCAGGATGACGTATGAAAACAATAAATTGACTCCAGGACGAACACTGAAAATCTCTCTTCCGAAACTCGAACATACGATGACTGGTAGGGTAGGAAACAATTAACCGGGTGTATTAGAAACAAATGGCACAATTAACCACGAGAAACATTCTGGCAGCCAGTGAGTGTTATTTATAAAGAAAACACATGGTTTGACCCAAATGTATCATAACTTTTAAACACGCTTCGACTTTTTTGATATCTTTGGAATTTCGAGTAGTTCTGTGTATTTGTGTGTATTTGTGTATTCTTTACCGTTCGGTCTTGCCCCGCGCACCCCTAACATAAGTGAAGCGGTTAACACGGCGGTCTAGGACACTGTAGCAATCCACCTGTAAACCTGCAAAGATCTGGCACCCGTCTTCGGCACGGACATTATGCTGCTGGGCGTTCATAATGCCTAATATGTAAATAATGATGATAAACGACGCGAGTTTTTCACCCTTGTTCGAATGCAACGGGCAAGATTCAAGCAGCACCCTGCGATGGCAACCAAATAGTACGTCGTCCTCTCTTGAATCACTGTTCGCCAGTACGGAACACACACGATTACGGCGTACATGAGCTAAAATATACCTGCCCCATAGGGTGACCGATATTTATACTCATTTCTTTCCAGCTAAGGTTTCGTTCGACGATTTACTTAGTATTAAAATATGACTAATGACAATTTTAACACACGCCAAACTTACGTGGCCACAGGCTTCGAGCTCGGTTATCCTACCAGGTTAGTACCTGGTCCGGGTAGCACCTTTTTCTTGCATTAGCAACACTACGCAGAATGAAGTAAAATTGTGCGGCTTGAATATCCGTTTTATTTCCTCTCATAATTTATGATTTTCCACGGCATAATTTCCGGTTTCGCTTCAGGTTTCGTTTGTGGCTTTGCCCTTTCGAAATCGAAATAACTTTAACTTTGGTGCGAACTGGCGGAACGCCACAAACAGGCTAGAGAATTACGGTAACACGAATGACGTAAGACAAAGCAAATGAACATGGTGATATTTTGTAATCCAAAAAATGGAAGTTTTGAGAAATATAAATATTGAATATGGGTTTTTCAACTTCCAATGCGAAATATGTTTCCAAATGTTAGATCAATGTCTGTCTGTCTGTCTGTCTGTCTGTCTGTCCGTCTGTCTGTCTGTCTGTCTGTCTGTCTGTCTGTCTGTCCGTCTGTCTGTCTGTCTGTCTGTCTGTCTGTCTGTCTGTCTGTCTGTCTGTCTGTCTGTCTGTCTGTCTGTCTGTCTGTCTGTCTGTCTGTCTGTCTGTCTGTCTGTCTGTCTGTCTGTCTGTCTGTCTGTCTGTCTGTCTGTCTGTCTGTCTGTCTGTCTGTCTGTCTGTCTGTCTGTCTGTCTGTCTGTCTGTCTGTCTGTCTGTCTGTCTGTCTGTCTGTCTGTCTGTCTGTCTGTCTGTCTGTCTGTCTGTCTGTCTGTCTGTCTGTCTGTCTGTCTGTCTGTCTGTCTGTCTGTCTGTCTGTCTGTCTGTCTGTCTGTCTGTCTGTCTGTCTGTCTGTCTGTCTGTCTGTCTGTCTGTCTGTCTGTCTGTCTGTCTGTCTGTCTGTCTGTCTGTCTGTCTGTCTGTCTGTCTGTCTGTCTGTCTGTCTGTCTGTCTGTCTGTCTGTCTGTCTGTCTGTCTGTCTGTCTGTCTGTCTGTCTGTCTGTCTGTCTGTCTGTCTGTCTGTCTGTCTGTCTGTCTGTCTGTCTGTCTGTCTGTCTGTCTGTCTGTCTGTCTGTCTGTCTGTCTGTCTGTCTGTCTGTCTGTCTGTCTGTCTGTCTGTCTGTCTGTCTGTCTGTCTGTCTGTCTGTCTGTCTGTCTGTCTGTCTGTCTGTCTGTCTGTCTGTCTGTCTGTCTGTCTGTCTGTCTGTCTGTCTGTCTGTCTGTCTGTCTGTCTGTCTGTCTGTCTGTCTGTCTGTCTGTCTGTCTGTCTGTCTGTCTGTCTGTCTGTCTGTCTGTCTGTCTGTCTGTCTGTCTGTCTGTCTGTCTGTCTGTCTGTCTGTCTGTCTGTCTGTCTGTCTGTCTGTCTGTCTGTCTGTCTGTCTGTCTGTCTGTCTGTCTGTCTGTCTGTCTGTCTGTCTGTCTGTCTGTCTGTCTGTCTGTCTGTCTGTCTGTCTGTCTGTCTGTCTGTCTGTCTGTCTGTCTGTCTGTCTGTCTGTCTGTCTGTCTGTCTGTCTGTCTGTCTGTCTGTCTGTCTGTCTGTCTGTCTGTCTGTCTGTCTGTCTGTCTGTCTGTCTGTCTGTCTGTCTGTCTGTCTGTCTGTCTGTCTGTCTGTCTGTCTGTCTGTCTGTCTGTCTGTCTGTCTGTCTGTCTGTCTGTCTGTCTGTCTGTCTGTCTGTCTGTCTGTCTGTCTGTCTGTCTGTCTGTCTGTCTGTCTGTCTGTCTGTCTGTCTGTCTGTCTGTCTGTCTGTCTGTCTGTCTGTCTGTCTGTCTGTCTGTCTGTCTGTCTGTCTGTCTGTCTGTCTGTCTGTCTGTCTGTCTGTCTGTCTGTCTGTCTGTCTGTCTGTCTGTCTGTCTGTCTGTCTGTCTGTCTGTCTGTCTGTCTGTCTGTCTGTCTGTCTGTCTGTCTGTCTGTCTGTCTGTCTGTCTGTCTGTCTGTCTGTCTGTCTGTCTGTCTGTCTGTCTGTCTGTCTGTCTGTCTGTCTGTCTGTCTGTCTGTCTGTCTGTCTGTCTGTCTGTCTGTCTGTCTGTCTGTCTGTCTGTCTGTCTGTCTGTCTGTCTGTCTGTCTGTCTGTCTGTCTGTCTGTCTGTCTGTCTGTCTGTCTGTCTGTCTGTCTGTCTGTCTGTCTGTCTGTCTGTCTGTCTGTCTGTCTGTCTGTCTGTCTGTCTGTCTGTCTGTCTGTCTGTCTGTCTGTCTGTCTGTCTGTCTGTCTGTCTGTCTGTCTGTCTGTCTGTCTGTCTGTCTGTCTGTCTGTCTGTCTGTCTGTCTGTCTGTCTGTCTGTCTGTCTGTCTGTCTGTCTGTCTGTCTGTCTGTCTGTCTGTCTGTCTGTCTGTCTGTCTGTCTGTCTGTCTGTCTGTCTGTCTGTCTGTCTGTCTGTCTGTCTGTCTGTCTGTCTGTCTGTCTGTCTGTCTGTCTGTCTGTCTGTCTGTCTGTCTGTCTGTCTGTCTGTCTGTCTGTCTGTCTGTCTGTCTGTCTGTCTGTCTGTCTGTCTGTCTGTCTGTCTGTCTGTCTGTCTGTCTGTCTGTCTGTCTACTAAACACAAAACACGATCTTCGTGTTATTTTGCACACGAGGGTTTTCAAAAGCGAGGTTGTTTGGGGCCGTTCCTAAACCACGTGGTCATAAAGAGGAGGACGGAGGGGTTTGTCAAAAGACCACGAAAGACCACGCACGGGGGTGGGGGGTTGACGAAATGACCACGTGGTCTTCTTTCCCGACACTAATAATTTATTGTTGCCACCAAGTTAAGAATGAAGCTTTTGCGTTTTAGAAATATAGAATGTACCGAAAGTTCAAAAAAATAAAAGGTAAAAAATTTAAGCGATTTTTAGGCACTTGGTAAATGAAAAGGTCACGTGGTTAAAGTCGCAAGGGGGGTGGGGGGGTCGGCCAAAAGACCACGAAAGACCACGGGGGGGTACGGGGTACGGGTTTTTATACCAAAAAGTGATCAAAATATGACCACGTGGTTTAGGAACGGTCCCTTTCTGTGACATTTATTTTTTTGTATCTCAGTGACCTAGTTGAAGCGAGGGTAAAATTACATTAGCCATCATTATTTTTGAAATTTATATCTAGGCTTTTCGCATATCGAATATTTTCCTGAGATATTGGTGTCACTCTAGTTCCTTTATTTCATTAACCTGGGCAAAGAGGGGGAGAGTGAACTTTTACAATAGCAAAACACAAATTTTCAATTCCGCAGGTATTTTTGAGCATGTAGTGTCTTATCATGGTAATGGTTTTCAACGGGTTTCCTTCGTTTTTGTACGCGTCCGTCAAAATGCGACCAATTTGTTATGTTATGATGTGAATTATTGTACCATTGAAAAATGTCGAGAAATGTTTAGAAAACAGATTTTGATATATCAAAGTTCATTTTCTAAACCGGGAAAAAGCCGGAGAATTATCTAAGATTACATTTTGAATTTCAAGATGGTAACTTTCGGTTTCTGGAAACACCATAAACTGGCCGGTAGTCTGATATATTTCGGGTGCCATTTTGAAATCCAATATGGCGTCTTCCGGTTTCCCAAAATGACCAAATACAACCCATAAGTGATTTTTTTTGGAAGCAAAAATCATACCCAGAGGCCGGAAATCGACTCCAGATGCTATTTTAGAATCCAAGGTAGCAACTTTCGGTGTCTGGAAAACAGCAAAATGTTACCAAATACAATCCCATATGATTATTTCTGACCCCAGGATAATGCCTTGAGCAGGGGTAAACCACAGTACTCCAAAGCACGGATGGCTTCTCTGCCAACAAACTCATCACGCCAGGCAATTTGTATTATTCCCCGTTGCGAGCTCAGTCAAAACACGGAAAGCCATTCCCACACATGCGAGAGGAGAGTTTTTGACTTCAGCAGAAATTTGACTTCGGTAGAAATCAACCAAAAATGGTCCAACACCACTTAATATAAAGATTTCCGGAACCATGATGAGATCCAGGAACCATGAGTCAACCCCAGGTGCCACCACATTATTTATAGAGAGTGGTTTTATAAATGTTGGATAGATATTGAATTGTTAATTCTGAAATATATGTACGATGCACCAACATTATCGAGTCTTAAAAATAAAAGAAATAATTAATTTCTACCCAACAACAACAGTCCATTCAAAATCTTCTGCTTGACGACTTAGACCTCTACAAAATAGGGCCCATCAAAATAGGGCTGAGGTAGCTATCAAAATGGCTGAATACCCTTTCTTATTATAAAACAAAACACTTCAAAATAATTTGATGTATTAATTCAAAAAAACGCATTTCAATTTGTTTACACGCGTTGCTTGAATAACGATTAAGACAATGTGCTATTTCTGGCTAAAACAAATAAACTCGAATTACCGAATGTGTTGTTAGTTTTTTAACCTTTTATGGACCGAACCTAGATCCCGATTTTTCTCCAACGTGATTTTCATGATGAGGGCTTACAACATTCCCAGCTATCATATACAGAAAACGGAATATGTTCATCCCATCTCAGTTATGCGTAAAAAAATTCTGAATTACTGTTCAAAAAATCGAACACCATCCTTTTTAAGGTTATTTCTAACAATACCAAATTACAATTTCTAACAATACCAAATTACAAAAAAGCAACACAACAACAGCGATAGAAATTCAACTAATTAAGCATTCTCTTCAATGAATAACTAATTTATAAAAGTTTACGTTGATAGCTTTGATGTTGTTCGACGCATTGGGATTGAAAGCTAAACTTTCTTGCGGCTCGCCTACATTTCCACTAGGCTGCTTCAAGCTCTAACAAAGCATGCCAATGCGATTTGTGGCCCCTGGCCAGAGCGGCGCCAAACCAAAACCAAACAGTCATGTATCACCTCGGTTGATCTGGAAGCCTTCACCTTCACTTCCACGTCCGAGCAGTCCCATTAGCAATCGAATACATCATGCAACCTTTTCGTATCAACAGTGTTTATGATGCATTTTACTCAAATAAAATGGCATGTCCAGCATGTTTTGCTTCCCAATTGACCGAACGCATCCGGTGTAGTTCGCAGCACCATAACTCCTGGTTGCTGGAGGTCTCGTCGGTTGCATGTATGCCTGGCTAAATATTAGACCTGGCTGTTATGTTTGCAAAGTCAGGATCAATTACGCAAACACCGGTCGATTCGGTTTGCTGGGAGTTTGGTGCATCCACCTATCTGCATAGCGTACACTATCGTGATGATCGGCCCTAGCCATCCACTGTTCCACCACAGCTGCTGCAGAAAGGGTATTATTTTGCTCAAACAATCGTACGTGCCTATGAGGCCCTTTGTCTGTCGAAATCTTCGCTCTGTCGTAGGTAGTAGATTTTATGGTGTTAGCTACTGCAGTTGGCTTCGTTGGCCGATGTATTATCCATTCATTGACGCTGAATGAATTTGTTTGGAAATTAACTGAAGATAGTATGCTATCCTTTCCATTGTGAGCTCGTTGCGGTTATTGTTTCCCTGAAGAAGTTGTTCTACATGTGAATACGGAAAGTGACTTTCCCTCAGCTCTTGTATGATTTTCTATGTTATTGGACACCGGAATCAATAACATTATGGTATTTGGTTATGAAGTTGAAAATTGATTACGTTTTGTAGAATTATAAGAATTATGATGAAACAATCTTGAATAAAACACAAAGTTGAAGATTTCCCATTTTCCACTTGAAGTGAATGTCTACCACCTGCATATCCACCAACAGTTAGCAGCAGCTGTATGCAGCGTAGCGTTGATGCAAGTCCTGTTTTATTGTACCGTTTGTTGGCAGCGAGCAAATCGGCAAGCGGGGCCAGAACTTTCTCATTACTAGTGAAGTAATTTATAGTTTAACACTCGAACAGACCAGGGACTCTCAGCAGTAAAGTCTAGAGGCGAAAAGAATCATAAATTTAAATTATTAGCCCGCAAACGAGGTGGAAAATAAACAAGATGTTGGAGGAAAATTTCGCCACTTTCCGCACTCTGCGTTTCTGTATCGTGTTGCGCGATAGTTTTCACTGTTTAGCTACTCTTCTACGTTTGCAGCTTTGGATCGCATCAAATTGGCCGGAGCGAAGCCGCGTGGGTGGGCGGTGTAACTCGGGAAGATTCCTTAGTGCTGCTCGAATGCCGCTGCCGACTTTGTTTTAACTTGCTGACCAAGCGTTGCCGGACGAGGAAATTGCTGGTGTGTGTTTGGTTGAAACGGAATTTGCTCGGAGTTTAAGACGCTAACGCTATAGTCAATTGAGAAATTAAACGGGAAATTGTTTCGGCACTTTTGTTTTCTTATGGGATTCAAACGAGCAACATTGAAACGGTAGCATGATGCACTGGAACTATTCGAATGACGCGAAAGCCAGATTTCGGATGCGTACGGCTTCATGAGCTGAAGATAAGGAAAATATTTGAGTTGCAAGTGTTGAACTAACTTTTGTCACTCTCGTGAAACATACACAATATGTCACAACTTAAGAACTAAAAAGACGAGACTAGTTAGTATAATTCTAACTCTTCTTTGCATGTTGTCATTTCACTGCTTTTTTACTTTTGACGTTGACTAACGTCAATATCGAAACTAGGCACCTGAATTTGAAAATCTAATAATTCAACCAGAGAAAACCAGGGCAAAGTGGTCAGGTTTTGAGCGCTTATTTAGCAGTCATCTATAATCAGGTTTTCGAAGTTTTGGCATCAATCGATCAGAAATTCTTTTACGGTTGAATTTATGTAACAGAAACAAACTATTGCTTGAGATACACTATTGAAAAATTGGTAATTAATATCGATTGTCTAAATCATACCGTGCAGCCAATCACTACCTCTCTTCCCAAACACAGTCGACACTAACGGATACAAGCGATCTAACTTTGTTGTTATTGTTGTTGTCACTTTCTGTTTCCGATGTTTATTTGCGTTCATTACTAAACCGTACATACCGGTTACATACGGACGCTAGGTGTTAGGAGCTGAAGGGAGGAAAAACAAAATAGTACCGGTCATCTCGTGCCGGTTTCACCCGTAATGCTGGTGGCTACTGCAAAATACTAAAATTACTGGAATTCTGGACGGACTAACCAGTAAACCAGAATAATCGGCAACTGGCACCTTTTGGTGCCTTGAAGTTTTGTAAAAGAAGCGTCGCATTTCACTCTACTATTTGTTTAATGGAATATAAGAATACGGTAGTCAACGTCATACGGTCGTGTCTTGAATACCACCCTCCTACTATTTCGGCTCCGGAGAGGTCGGGTACGCAAGTGTTAACAAGGACGTCTTGAAAAAGACGGTTATAGTTTGATATCACAGCAGAATTTCGACCTTCATACTGATGTCTACCATCGGCAAAATCAAACACGCAACAGCCAGCTTTAATTCGACACGGGGACGGGAGCATTGTCTGCTCTCAAGCCGCAACACGACACAATACATGTTATTTTGTTGCCTTTATGAGAGCTCTATCGGTCCGTTCCGACAGATTTGTTTGATTTGAGTTTTATTAGATAGCCTTCAACCTGAGAGGTCATTCAGTTCTTCAACCGGCTCGACAGAATGTCCACAAGAAATCATTTTTTGTACATCCGTATTACGAAACAGGGACAAACTGCGGAAATTTTAAATTAAGGCGGAGACATTCAGAAGATAGCTCTAAACCAAAATAAGATGAGATTCATTATGTCAGAGCGAATATCGCACGCGATCATGAAGTATTTATAAATTATATAATACAATTTCTTTTAATTTTTTTCTAACAGAGTCAACTTAAGCACATTGATTAGTGCGCTTTTGACGTAGAATGACGTCTTGTTTATTGTATAAAATCCTCTGACTACACATGGTTTTAATGATCTAATGTAAAACACAAAAAATATCACATTCTGCTACGAATACGCCGATGGAAGGTTTTTGTTGACACGTTGAAATCAAACAATAGGTAAACATCTTGGAATCGTCTTCATATTATTGGCAGTATCACTATTGAAGTAAATGATACGCTTTTTTTATTTATATCCGTGCTTGTGTGTGAGAGTTTACCCTTTAATTTCAAGTTTACTGCTCTACTATACCGAGCCTCTTTTCTATCCTACCAATATCGCCAAATTACAATTCCCTGAACTGAGGCTACACCTAACGTTCCTCTCTGGCCAGGTTTATTCTAAGAGGGACTTATTATGTCAAGAGTAAGGAGTCTTAACGAAACCTCGTTCCTCGTGCCAATATCGCCAATTACAATTCCCTGTAGAGGGTAAATATTTCTGACTGCTTGGTTGGCATTCCGACGATCGGCTAATGTTTCGATGCCAATTAATGCACATAGATCTCCACAGGAAGGCAAGTCATAAAGGCGCATCTAGGAAAGATTTCGTAACGCGTATCGGACAAACTTATGCTGCACAGACTCAATTCTGGCAATCCATACCTCTTCATAGGGCGACCATACAATGAAAGCGAACTCAAGAATGGACCGAACCAAAGAGCAGTACAATGCGCGTAGGCATAGTCGATCAGTGAAGTCAGCATCAACATTGGAAATGAAGCCGGGTTGGCGGTTGGCTTTCTCTACTATTGAGGAATTTTTCGAAGGATTTGGACCACTGCGACCATTGTGTTGATCTTTTGTGGTACACTATTAAGGAATAGTGCATTTTGAAGGTAAGTTGACAATCCAACAGAACACCTAAATCCTTGATTTGATCGACTCGATTCAAAATAATTCCGTCGATGGAGAAATCGAACAGAACAGGATTTTTTAAATGCCGATATAATATTACACAGCATTTCGTTATACTAATCACAAGATGGTTTAGTTGGCATCATTTGGTAAAGCTGTCGAGCATGTCTTGTAGATGGTAACAGTCGTCCAACTTGCGAACGACGAGGTTAATTTTCAAATCATCCGCATAGGTCAGCACACATCCGTTGGGTAGAGCCAGAGAGACATCGTTGAAAAAAAGAGCGAATAAAACTGGTCCCAGATTACTACCTTGAGGAACACCACACTGCGGACTGAACGTTGCCAATTCAGCCGATCCTTTACGTATAGCTTTCGGTTTGTCAAGTAGGATTCTAACCAGACGCATAGTCTACCCAAGAAGCCTAGACGTCGAAATTTGGCATCCAATATTTCATGGTCTACCGTGTCAAAAGCAACTTTAATGTCTGTATATATCGTGCCAATTTGCGCACCACTGTCAAACATATATAGGGGTACAAATTGTGAAACCGAAAACATCGAGAGCGTCACAAGAATTGCCCACTTTCAAATGTTTGAACTCAGTCAGTCTTCAACGGATTTAATTCATTTCTAAAGCAAAAATAATATACTAAAAAAATAAACGAAAAAAAAATACCGCTTCACACCATTAAATTGATTAACCCCAATCAAGTGTATTTCCAAACCTATTGAAAAACAAATTATTGACATAAGACAGGCTGTCGTAACTCTACGTTAACCTTGCGGTCGTGTCTTATAAACAACCTCTTCAACTATTTCGAAGAACAAAACTACTATTTTCAATTCTGCCGAAGACGTCATACCGATCAAACAAACCGTGCCGGCTCTAAAATTATTTTTGTTCAGTCATACCATTTTTACACAAGTTTACGAGGCATTTGGGTCTTAAAGTAAAACCACAAACAGTTGTATACGTGGCGGTTTCACCCCATGTATAGTGAGCGGCTTTACCCCCAGTGAAACATTTTCACATTCCATCGAAAAAGTAGTCAAAATTATAAGATTACTCACGGTTTTCGATATTTCCGAAAGAAGACAGAAGCAGACAACCGATAACACGTTTATTCACAAACAAAACAATAGATTTCTAGACAGAAAAACCTTAAGTCCCGTAGCCGCAAAACAATAGCGCATTGCCCGGTTGCCAGTTGAAAGTTTGTTTTGCTTATTTCTGTGACCATTCGCGCACTATCAAAGCAGAAAGGGGTGCAGGTTTTTATATAATTATATTGTTACTTTTTCAATTATTATATAACTTGGCAGTAAAAGGAGTTTCGGCAACACTGTTGATTTGCACAGGTTTGAAAAATATCCAACTCGCGAAAAAGATGAAATTTGTATTGTTTTCGGGAAGTAAAGTGGCCGGAGTTAAATGCAATTCAGTTCTTTTAATGCATTCTGTCGGTGAAAGTGGAGGTGTACCTGTTAGTGCAAATGGAGGTTCATATGAACATTAGGAAAAATTGCAGTTTGCTCATTGCTTCGCGGCTTCATGGTGTCGAGTATTAGTGTTAGTGTTAGAGTCGGTGTCAAAACGGCTGGCGTGCGAACCTGCTCGCAACACCATGATGGCTCCCACAACGAGAATCAGAGATGAGGACTAGGATAAGTATCAGTTTTGGTGATGCGATATGATGTGGACATTGCTGTGTGGAGAGTGCTGAGACAGAGGAATTGCTTTAATGTTGACAAAAAGGAGGGAATAGAAGGATACAACTGTGGTTTTGGCACCTCTGATTTGGTGGACTTGGCGGGACTTGCAGGAAATTTCTTTTCGAGCAGCATGAAAAACTGGCAATACCCAGATGTGGGTTAATTTTACCCATATCGGATTTATCTGCAAAACATTTTCTCGGTTAATTTACTAAAATTAGCTAGTGAAGGTTTTTCGAGTTCGTCCAGTTTTGAGTCTTTATACACACTGCTTTTTCATTAATACTCTTTTTACTGCTCTCTGTTCAAGATGTACACGGAAATTCTGCTTGCAAGGTGAAATAACGTTCGCCATTGATATTGTTATTGATCGCAGGGCCATCAAATGTCCGGTTTTGTACGTAGAGTGCGGATTTTTGGAGTCCGTATGGGGACTTTTGTTGATTTGCAGCTGTTTGCAATTTATTCATTTTTCAGCTGATTTTTGGCAGAGCCTTGTCACGTTAGCGCGGGCTTTCTTAGAATGTGTGCAGACTTTTAAAAGAGCGAATGCATTTTTTTCGAGCTGCGGATTTCGAGCCGTTTTTGTGGTTTTTCGGGCGGTTGTAGAGGAACATCTGGCATCTCGGGTTGATCGATTAAGGTGTGCGGTTTTTTCTGCGGAACGCGATTTTTTTTTTGTCGTGTTGCCAGATTTATTGAAATTTTACTACTTACGCTACTTACTCTTCTCCGTAGGCAAAATTTCGAAAAGGTTATTTTGTATGTATACGTTACAACTAAGTACGAGTATATTTTTAGTTACTCAAGTAAATCTTACACAGCGAGGCCAATCGAGAAAAAGTTTTGTTCTTCCTCCAGCTTTGAATATATCGAAGCTGTCTTGCATGATCGCTTGCAACGTGTGTTGGGAGCGCGGGCAGAAGGATAATCGGGTTTAAGTGTTATGTTTAGTTTTTGCGTTTCATGCGTCTCGTGTGAGCAGTGCACTGACGACGGCAGGGTTACTTTAAACACCCTACCTGCGTTGTCAGTTAGCCGTTTCGAAAATACTTGGTCTATTTATTTGTTTATTTTTTTGGTAGATGCCAATCTGGGTGCATTGCTTACAATATGTCGAGATTTATTTTAGCGTGGTTTTGTGGAGTCATTTCATTTGCTAAAGCTCTGTTTGAATGATCAGAATTGCCCCAGTAGGTGAGAGCTTCAGTCCTTTGTACACGCTGGCTCTCACAACACGGAACTTGTAGCATTAGAATATAATTCAGAAACTTATCGCGGCCTGACCGAACGGTTACGGACATTTGGCCCAGTTTTGTGCCCTTGTTTTATGATTTTTCTAGCTTTTGAACAAATATTGGAACACATAGACAATTTTTATTAATTATGTGAAAATCTTGTTGGTCGGAATAGAAACTAAATTTTGATTGCGATTGCTTTGGCATTTGCCGTGCTGCCCGAAGCGCACTGTGAAATTTGTCAGTTTCAACCCACCACCGCACTTGCTAAGTTGGTAAACAATTATCTGGCATCTCTTTCTTACTTGCATCTTGAATGGCGATGACGTTTCATTATTCCTCGGCAGTTTTGACCGCACACAGTGGAATAAAGAAATTCGCTATAAGGATTATCGGTGTATTGTGATTTCCGAGATGTACCAAATCATTATTTCAGAGACTGTACGCCCGTTGGTTCTTTTTTAGCACGTTACGATTCAGAGTAGGTTTCGTTCGTTCGATAAATATTGTAATTATCCAATCGCGACAAAGACAAACCCGGCATGGATGCCAAATCTATTCCTGTTTTGAATGTTGAGAGTGGGTTGTGTTTCCGTTTGATTCTACTACAAGCTGTAGTGGAATTGGGTGGAGGCATGGCCTGTTCTCAATACTCAATTCCCTTCTACTAAGACGCTCAAAAAGAAATTTATTTATTCCTGTTTTGCCGGTTCCCTTTTTTTCTATTTTTTTCTCTAGCAAAGCGGGTGTTTTGGCTTTTTCGTCATACCACGCCCTTGTTTGCTTTCGGAGAATGCAGTTCAGTTTCGCGCGTGGTATTTTGACTGCGCTCAGTGTGACTATCTTAATACAGCGCTCTATCGGTTATTTGAGCTGGTACCAGTAGTTTGCGTAGCTTGCGTACGGCGTGCGGTTGTTGCGTTTCACGAAATCTATTCGTTTCTAGGTAAATTTGAATTAAGTTCACGGCATTAAACGCGAAGTTTGGTGTGATACAGACTGTTAACGATTGGTAGGTCGCCGAAGATAACTAGATCGTGGCGCGGTTCTATTTATATCGTCTCCTGGTGGCCGGTTACCCAGAGACCGAGAAGTAACCATATCGTGCGCGAATTTGTGTAGAAAAGATCGCACCATGAACCTCGATGGATCCAGATCAATTCCCTTCCACTAACACTAATTCCTTCCTTTGATATTTGTGGATGATGCAGAGGATTCCTCGGTCTCTAGTAGCAACAAGTATTAAACTAACATTCCCGATATCCCTTCCTCTATTGATCTGCATTGGGCGTGGCCAGCTACGTTATTGACCAGTGAAAAGAAAGATCACCAGGAATTGTACACTGAAAATGGCTTGCTACTCCTAGGCACCATTTTGACGGTTCTTTGTGCAATTTCAGCTGATTCTGGTCAATCGCGGGCGATCAAATATGCTATGCTATGCTATGCTATGCTATGCTATGCTATGCTATGCTATGCTATGCTATTATATAACTTGGCAGTTAAACTACGGTGGGCGGTCTTATCCTGTTTACCTCTACCATAATGTTTGACAGATAGACCCCTCCGGCGCCCACAGCACCAGCCGTTGTTGTCAGTTCCCTCCGTCTTTCATCTCAAAATTCACGATGAAAAGTTTTGCGTGTATGCTTCAGAACTAGTGAAACTTTTGAAAAGTCCCATCATATTTAATATCTTTTACTGATGCCACCATCAAATGGAATCGATTGCACAATCATCCGACCGACACAAGTACATAAACATTGCTGGCGTACTATTAAGTTGTATGTACTTTTGGTTATAAAATGCTTATTGAGCGTACATTTGCATGTTTCATAAAACAACACTGAGCTCAAGACGGTATTATTATTACTAAAAGATTAGGACCGTTAAATTTCCTCTGACCGTGAAATGGTTGTGAAGTTTGTTTATTTTGTTTGTTTATTTTACTTCAATTTATCTGACAAAAGTCTTAATAAATAACATGATTTTTATTTATGATTAATCCGAAAAAATAGGCTTTGTATTTATCTAAGTATGACCTAACCTAGGCTTTAGGTTCTTGTTTTTTTTTTTCGTTCCAATCTAGATTAGAATTATGAGACCGTCACTATTACGAGAAACATAAAGAAATAGACGGTGCTGTGTGTCTGTGTTTTCAATATCCATTCCGCTGTCGAATAAGATGATAAATTTCCAAAGCTCGAACCACATTACATTAGAGAAAGCATACAACTTTCCAAGAGCACGAACATTAAGAATTGAAGTGATACCCCGTATGTGGTGCTGGACTTTCGAGAGGAAAAAAAGATAGTGTATAATCGACTGTCCAAGGATATATAATTTCTATCGGTAAAAAATTCATGCTCCCTATCGACCATCAACATATGAGAAAACTTTCCCTTCATATTTTGCTACTCTTGTTTTTTTTTTATAAGTGGATGAATGTTATCGACGTGAAAGTACTAATGTTATTTCTGCGCATTAGACTGACATTTGTTGCTTGCACGGGTGTTATTTGTAATGGAGATTCTTGCATGTTTAGAGTCGGATTCGATATGATAATTTTTATTGTCACCGTGCTACGTGTTGAAAAAGAGTTTTGCGAACACTAATAAATTGTCATAGTTATGGGTGAAATGTGGTTTATTGAAAATACTTTAGTGTAACATGCGATATTTGTGTTCGTGTTCTTAATGTGGTTTGGCTATATAATGAAAACAAATAATCTCAATTTAACTAGAGCAGGAGAAAATGTCTGTTTTGGAGTCTAATGAAAAGTTCAATACGAGGCTGTCAAACAATTCACTTTTAGGAAAAAGCTAGCTCGAATCTAGCCACACATCATCGGTTAGCGAATTGTTAACAAAGAAGCAACTTATATTTACTATGAAAGCGTTCTCAGTGACAAAACCAATCAAATGATAATGATGAAATATCGGCTGTCCGCTTTCGAAACCAACCGTTTCAACTCGAACATCGCCGGAGAAGGCCGGGATGAGTCGCAGTTGTTAGACATGACAAAACACATTTCCACAGTCCAGGACAGCTTCAGATCTCTAGTGATCCAGCAAAAACCAACTCATCAGTTCCCGTTGAACCGTAACGAACTTTCCATTTGATCTCCCACCACCACCGGTTTCCCCGCACCAAGGGGGTTGAACAACTGGTTCGTGCTATTCGCTCTCCTAGGACACAGACCAGCCCTGGACTTAAGATTAATGATGTTTTAATCACAAAATAATTATCGTCTCATTTTTCAGCATTGCCTGCCCGCCGATGTTATGACAATACTTTCACAGCGCAGCGGGAAGCAATGCCAGAAATCGATTCGAATCATCTTCTCCTGAGTCCCCAACCTGCCCGTACTCTACTTATCTCGGCGTCTTTCTGTAGCGAAAGTTATCCACTAGGGTGGGACAAAAAATAAGTACTAGCTCCAATGCACTTTTCGTGTTCCTTATGGGTCCTGTAACAACTGTGTAACTTTTCAGATCGATCGGTGGAACCCCTGATTTGCGCCCGATTTTTAAAGTTTCCATACGATTTTATATGGGAAAATCCACTTTTTCAAAACTTATCCTCTAGAAATTTCCAGTTGGCTCCTAAAAATATACCAATACATGATATTTGTAGGAAATTTTCCTGGATATAATTCTTCTGAAGACTGTAAGGCGCAACAAAATTTGTAGAAAAAGTTATTCACCTTAAACTGATCGAATGTCTGACGAACGGCTCAACATTGAATTTTTCCAGCAACACTGCTGCAGCATGCTGCTGTTGCAAACTCAACAACGTGATAAGAAACAGTTTCGCGTAGAATCAAGCTTGAAAGCGTGATTTTTCGCTCATAGTATCTTCGGAGAAAATGCTTAGAATATCAATCCCTATATTTTGATAGTATCCGTTGTGTGATTCATACCCCTAAAAGTGAGAAATCAGCTTTCTAAACACCCCTACGTAGTGAAAAACATTTTCGTGTGGGATTGAGCTTGAATTGATGTTTTGCTCACGTTATCTTCATTATCGGAAAGCTTGCTTAAAATATTAATTATAAAGTTTTGATGTAGATTGATTACTCCCCCTAAAAGACGAAAGTAAACTTTCTAAACACCCACCTCGTGTGACAACTTGGGTTCTGGTGCCAATTCAATAGATCATACCCTGGTGTCTTTCAGAAAGGAGTTTGGTAGATACATAGCTACAATTTGCGCAGATACATGGCCAGCAGGTCACTACGAACCTATGAGGTATACACAGGTGAGGAAGAAGAAGATATTCGTCTGTTCTAGTAGCGAAAAAAGGTAAACAGAAGCAAACAAAAACTGAAGAAGGCAAAACAACTTGAGAATGCTAAAGTCTTAGTAAAGGCTGATAACATTCAGAGAAACTCTACACTTTCTAACATTGTAACGAAGGTAACGAAACGATTTTTCAAAATCATGAAAATCTCAACGGACTTTTTTAAAGAAAAACCTGAAAAATGGCAATCAAATAAACAATATCTGGAAGCACAAGAACGCGTGAAGGCAATTGCAGTAGTGAATGATTTTGCAGAAAGGGCCGTGAAGCTTGTCAGCGACTACAACAACAAAAATAAAAAAAGATCCCGATCAACAGAATTATTTGCTACAAGTTGTCGAATCCCACAGACAACAAAAACCTCTGAAATATTGAAAGGTGATAACCTTTGTTGTTGAATTTTTGTATATGTTTTAATCAATATAAATTGCAATAATTATCAGTAATAAAAAATTAAGTTGGAGCCAAAGATGTTTCCATTTTCAACAGACAGCGGTTTGCAATCAACACGGGGAGCTAAAGAAAAACTTTGAAAACTTACCCTTTTCCAGTTGTTTCGGATCTTTCAGCGGCCCACCTCGGTGCCCGCTCAACCAACATCCCGCCCAAAGATCAATATTCTCTTTTTCTCTTTTTCAAAAGACTTCATTTACCGTGGTTCGTAGTGACCTGCTAGCCATGTATCTGCACAAATTGTAGCTATGTATCTACCAAACTCTTTTCTGAAAGACACCAGAGTCACACGACGTGGGTGTTTAGAAAGTTTACTTCCCTCTTTTAGGGGGAGTGAGCAATCTACATTAAAACTTTATAAATAATATTTTAAGCAAGCTCTCCGATAATGAAGATAACGTGAGCAAAATATCATACCTTCAAGCTTAATCCCACACGAAAATGTTTTTCACTACGTAGGGGTGTTTAGAAAGCTGATTTCTCACTTTCAGGGGTATGAATCACACAACGAATACTATCAAAACATAGGGATTGATATTCTAAGCATTTTCTCCGAAGATACTATGAACGAAAAATCACGCTTTCAAGCTTAATTCTACGCGAAACTGTTTCTCATCACGTTGTTGAGTTTGCAACAGCAGCATGCTGCAGCAGTGTTGCTGGAAAAATTCAATGTTGAGCCGTTCGTCAGACATTCGATCAGTTTAAGGTGAATAACTTTTTCTACAAATTTTGTAGCGCCTTACAGTCTTCAGAAGAATTATTCCCAGGAAAATTTCCTACAAATATCATGTATTGGTATATTTTTAGGAGCCAACTGAAAATTTCTAGAGGATAAGTTTTGAAAAAGTGGATTTTCTCATATAAAATCGTATGGAAACTTTAAAAATCGGGCGCAAATCAGGGGTTCCACCGATCGATCTGAAAAGTAACACAGTTGTTACAGGACCCATAAGGAACACGAAAAGTGCATTGGAGCGAAGAAATTACACCAACACTTTTTTCCCATACAACTGTGTCCCAGTCTATTATCCACGTTTTGAGATTCTGCGCCAAAGAGTACAACGCAGAATGATGAAAAATTACAATTGTTTGATGACGTTCGTGAAAATATTACGCAGTAGGAAATAAATTTGAAAATCAATTATTGGTACAGTGGATTTAGTTTAGAAATTTTACAGAGTAGATTTTAAAGTATAATATTTTAACATCGAGCTATTGCAACGTCAATTAATAACACTGGATGTTGCTTGAGTCATTCAATTAACTCCATCTAGATCGCAGGGTAAATATATTGTAACCGTTAAAAATACACAACATCGAGATAAAAAACAACTCCCACAACCCGGCGTTCACGCGACCGCCGATTTTTCTGTCACGAAATTCAACAAAATGATTTGCGTGGGATCATCCCACTCATTATTATTGCTGGCTTTCAGGCTCGTGTAAAACGTAAAAGGGCCTTAAATCAAACCGTGCAAAAATACTTGATTTATGTCAGCATTACACAAAATACATGCGGCGAATCTGTGCGCAACACTGCCTTTATTACCATCCGGATAAAGCAAGGGCTCCGAAGATGGGCATCATTTTAACAGGTCTGACCACGAACATTTCGGAACAGCAGTGGACAGGCATGACGGTAGATTGCGTATTTCACTGATTCGACGTGCATGGAACCGAACGAAACATGTGAGCAACTTATTGAATTTTTATCGCCTTTCTTCTTTAACTTGGTGTGGATTCTATCATTTCAATAAATTGTTCCATCAATTTAATGCCTTTTAGTGCAAACCAAACGGACCAAATGCTCTTTCCTTCATGGTAACTGTAAGGGCTTTTTCAAGTGAATATAGTTATAGGATTAATCTCCCAGATGGTCTCGAGATACGATGCTGGCCTAACAAGCCAGTCGTTGTAGGTTCGAGTCTCGGCTCGGGAGAACACTGTTAGTGTCGGTAGGATCGTAGCGCTAGCCCCGCAATTGTCCTGTACACTAAATAGTCGGCTGCGAAGTCTGTGTATTAATAAACGGAAGGTCAAGTTCCGAATCGGAATGTAGCACCATATATAGTTTTAGGATGCATTTGTTTTCTCGTGCAAAATGAGCACAGCGCAACATCGTTATATTGCAGTAAGCAAAGAGATAGTTCCAGTTTGTGGAAAACTGTGAAAAGCTGTAGAACCGAGATGCCCTAACGGAATTTTTGCATGAAAGAACCGATAATTTTCTCACGTATCTAAACACACTTCGGGAATGCTTCATCATGAAATATCGTAAATTGTTCGATTTACTTGCAAATCTTTGTTAATAAGCTTTGACTACACACATGAGTAAGGAAATGTATCATGATCGGAATAACTTAGACTATTTTTATGCTACATAAATTTTCATGTCACATTTTCATCATTAATCGAATTAAATTATGAACATACTACGTTCATCGAAACAATAACTTACAGAAACCATAACTTATAGCTAATCCGGCATGAATTCATTCAAATATGTCATTTTATCTAATTATATAATTTGTATCATGATCGAAATAGCCATTTTGTTTCAAATTCATTTGAATTCAAGTATTTTTTTGGCAGATAATTTAACTATCCAAAACTCTTCTTAACACTACAAAATATGCACTGTGAATGAAAAAAATTTTCGAACAAAAACTTTTCCATGCATGGTAGCTACATGAAATCCATCATTATATCACAGACAAACAGACGTGCCACTCGGTAACGATTTCATCGACCAGAAAAATAACGATTTTTTTGAAGTTTTGCTTAGTAGGCAATAATGCCGCTGGTGTCGCTATAAGCAAGCGTGCACATTCATTATCAAAGACAAAACCCGTCAGTAATGCAACTAGTGTTGATTTAAGCAAGCGTACAAACCCATTAGCAAAGACAAAAACCGTTTTACGAAAATAAGTTAGTAGGCAATAAGCACACATGGTGGTGCATGTGTGCAACGTTTCGAATAAGGGCGCCGATTTTTCAAGCTTTTTCTTCGAAGAGGCACCTATGTTTGTCTGTGATTATATCAAGCACGGGCAAAGTGAGGTGGTGAAATCTCAGAAGTAAGCTGTTCCAATCATGACACAAAATACCCAAGCAACCAGAAGTTCGAATTTCACTTAACAAATGAACATAGAAGTTCACATAAGGTTCGGATTTGGTTCCGCGGAACTTTCTTGCTGAACAACAAGACACATTACTCACAAACCGAACTTCATTCTAAATAAAGTACCGTCAACACCTGAAAGCAACTCAAAAGTTCATTAGAAGCTGCTTGTTCCCCTTTATTGGAACCTTGAAGTTCACATGAAGTTCACACGTGAACTTCAAAACCCCCGGAAATTAAAGTTCGGTTAACATTTTATCCGTACTTCTAATCAGCACGAATGTTCAGAAGAAGTCTATGTCGTACTTTATTTCCACTTCAAAATTCATGTTAAATTCTGACTCGTGCTTCACTCTACTTTGGCGAAAGTGAAGTGTGCTGGAGGATTAGTGATAAAACAATAAAAAAAGTGGTCTATTTTATTATCATCGGAATTTCATTATCTAAATTAATGGCAAAAAGAAAACAAAGCTATGATTCGAATAGGTAATATTAGGGCGCTTAAAGGTTTCTCTATCTAAACACTTTCTTTTGTTACCTTACAGGAAATCAATTATGAATTCAGATACCCATGAATGTGCAGGTCAAAAGAAAAAATAAACCGGATGTAAGCTGTGAATTCCCGTTAGACATTTGCTGTGCGTGATGCTTTCATCCCTGGGCAATTTGCCCAAATCTTGGGTGTTTTTTATGTGGGCCACAGCATGATGTTGCCGGTTTTGTAGGTCCGAATCCATTTCTCGGACACCACCAAGAGTTCCCTGTGTTCCAAGGCGTTGGTCGTGCTGATCTTATATAGCGGGAACGGAGCAGTGGCATGAATCTAGACTTCAAAGAGGGAGGACTCGAGTTCGAAGCTTGTGTAGTAAGTTGCAAAATAACTTTGAAATTCAATAATAAATGAAGCCAGACATTACTCTTCTGTTCTAAATTTCTTCAATAAATGATTATCATGGAATTGTTGAAGCAACACGAGTGAGGGAATTGAAAAATTTCACATTGATTTTTATTTTAAGTATTTTGAAGTTTTCTTTTCAAGCTGAATAGCGCTCTGTTCAGCGACCTAACCGAACTTAGTGAGAACTTTCTAGTTCGGTTAGAAGCTGCTTTGCATGCTACTCGAAGTTTATTCAACAAATGCGAACTTGAAAGTACGGTTAGTTACTTAAAAATTGAGCTGAATTGTATTCTATTCATGATCGTTAGATTGGCTGATTAGTCTATGAATACTACTTTTATCCAAACATTTGGTTACTTGGGTACGCCTTCGCATTTCACCAATAATTCCAACTTTAAAGCAAAAATTTTGCACAAAAAGTGTTTCTACATTAAATTTGAATGTTATAGAAGCTTTTTCGGACTGTATTTATTTATTTATTTGGCATTCCGTCATGACATAGCCTGATAAACAAAGTTTCTGCAATTCACTCGGTTATTGGCTGCTGCTCTCTAAACCGTGTACTCTCCGCCAGATCTCGCTCCACCTGGTCTACCCATCTTACTCGTTGCGCCCCTGGCCGTCTTCTTCCTGCCGGGTTTGAGGCAGGGTAGTTGTCCGGCATTCTTGCAACGTGCCCTGCCCAGCGTATCCATCCAGCTTTGGCCACCTTTTAAATACTGGGTTCGCCGTAGAGTTGCGCGAGCGCATGGTTCATCCTTCGCCTCCATATTCCGTTCTCCTGCATGCCGCCAAAGATCGTACCCGTAGTACCCGTCGTACGAAAACTCCGAGCACTCGCAGGTCCTCTACGAGCATTGCCCACGTTTTATGCCCGTAGAGAACAACCGGTCTTATGAGCGTTTTATATAGGTTACACTTCGTACGGGGGCTTAGTCTGTTCGACCGCAATTGCTTGTGGAGCCCAAAGTAGGCACGACTTCCGCTAATAATACGCCTCCGGATCTCACGGCTGGTATCATTGTCCTCGGTTATCAGGGAGCCAAGATAGACAAACTAGTCGACTACCTCGAACTCATCGCCGTCGATCGTAATCCTAGTCTGGTGTACTGTTCTGCCACCGCCGCAGTTGTTCTGCCGACAATGTCCAGGGCCGGCGGTTCATGCGGGTAGTATGGGTAGTGGTACCTACTCGGAAAATATCCATGTGGGTGAGTGCGTCTTGAACTGTCCTACAGATCAGACGTTTTCTCGGTTGCTTGTGGACTGGTCTTTGACTGCCTATAGCTTCAAAGTTTGTGTTTTGTCAGTGTGTCTTTTAAAGACTACCTGAAAGTTATTTCCCATCAGTCTTTCTCAAGACTACCTACTTTTGAATTTAACATTTGTTTTAACTTTTTTCGTATCACCTGAAATGGCTGGACGGAAAAAGAAACCTCGCATCGCTGCGGGGAGGAAAAGAGAGGCATCTCTTTCTGACACATCGAGTGTCTGTAGTGACAATCCTTTTGATATTTTGCCTGAGCAAGAAGCTGGTGAAATGGAAGTTATTAATAATGAAACTATACAAAATATAAAATCTTTAAAAAAGGAGAAAGTTCCACCTATTGTGGTAACTATTTCTTCTGAATTTAATATATTCAAAAAGGAACTTTCAACGTTTGTTTCTGACGTTAAAGTTACCTATCAAATTGGCCGTAGAGGTGAATGCCGCTTATTAGCCGACTCAGTAAAGGGTCGTGATCGTCTTGTTCAGTATTTAACTGACAAGATGTACAAATTTTTTACATATGACACCAAGAACACCAAGCCGTTTAAGGTTGTCTTGAAAGGTCTCACCAACGATCAAACCGTTGATGAGATCAAACTTACTTTAACAGAATTACTTGGCATAGCCCCTACCCAAGTAATTCTAATGAAACAAAAATCACGAGGCGAAAACAGTCAGAGAACTGGAATTTCCCTTGTTAATTATTTAATTCATTTTAACCGCAATGAGGTTAACAACTTAAAATTTTTTGAAAAAGCACATGCTTTGTATAATGTGCGTGTAAAGTGGGAAACTTATAGGAAGTATGGCGGAGGTGAAAAGCATATCACCCAATGCCGTACTTGCCAACGTTATGGCCATGGTTCCAAATTCTGTAACATGGACCAAAAATGTCTTAATTGTGGAGACTCTTCTCACAAAAAGGACACATGTCCTGTGAAAGAGAGTAAAAATTTTCGCTGTGCGAATTGTAACGGCAACCATATGTCAAATTTTTATCAATGCCCAGTCCGTTTAGCAATTGTTAAGGCTAGGCAAGGTAAACAAAATTCAATTTCTCAATTAAAACCAACTTCAAAACAAAATTCTCCAAGCGTACCAGTGACGCATAGTTTACCTATTCCTTTGCATACCCGTTTAACATATGTACAGGTTACAGGTAGTTCGAACATTATACCGCCTAGTGTTGGTAGTTCGAAAATGACCGTTAATATGGGTAAGCAAAACACGCTAGAAAATAATTGTACACCTATTACTCCAGCTAATATTGCTGCCGAAAATATTTTTTCTAATGTCAACTGCCTGGGGCCTATTACGGCAGGTAAACTTTCTTTTTTGCAACAGGCAATGTTCGATCTTATGAACGCCATGTTGCAGGCAAAATCAATGTTTGAAGCCATTCAAATAGGCACAAATTTTACTATTAAAATTGTTTCTAATTTAAAATTTAGCAATGATTTTAAATAAAACAATTAAAATATTAAATTGGAATGCTCGCTCATTGAAGGCCAATGAGAATGAGCTTTTTAACTTTTTAACAGTAAATAATGTGCATATTGCAATTATTACTGAAACATTTTTGAAACCTAACATAAAATTAAAATATGATCCCAATTACGTGGTTCATAGATATGATAGGATTCAGGGTTCCGGCGGTGGAGTTGCAATTGTTATTCATCGCCGAATCAAACATCGTGCTCTTCCCCATCTTGAGACGAAAGTTATTGAAACTTTGGGAATTGAAGTTCAAACTGAACTTGGAATTTTATTTATTGCCGCAGCATATTTACCATTTCAATTCACACGCGAGCTCAAAAATTATTTTAAAGGTGATTTACAAAAACTCACCAGAAATCGTTCGAAATTTTTCATAATCGGCGATTTTAACGCTAAACATCGTTCATGGAATAATTCTCAAAGTAATTCCAATGGCAAAATTTTATTCAACGATTGTTCTTCAGGATACTATTCTATTTTGTCTCCGAATAGTCCTACATGCTTTTCTTCTGTAAGAAACCCTTCAACAATTGATTTGGTGCTTACAGATCAAAGTCATGTATGTAGTGATTTGATCACACATGCTGACTTTGATTCTGATCATCTTCCAATAACTTTTTCTTTATCACATGAATCAGTTTTAAACCCTATGAGCTCTGTTTTTCATTATAACAAGGCTAATTGGGAAAGATACAAAACTCATTTTGAGAGAAATTTCAATAATGAGCTTGATTTGCAAAACGAAGTGAATATTGATTCCGCTTTGGACGCATTAAAATGTGCAATTGTTGATGCCAGGAATTATTCTGTTCCAAAGGCTCAAGTGAAATTTGATTCACCAATAATTGACGAAAATCTTCAACTTCTAATTCGTTTGAAAAATGTCCGCAGACGTCAATATCAACGTTCTCGTGACCCTGTTTTTAAAACTATTTATAAAGATTTACAGAAAGAGATTAAACATAGATTTACTCTTCTGAGAAATCAAAATTTTGAGACTAAAGTTGAAAAATTGAAACCATATTCAAAACCATTTTGGAAGCTGTCGAAGATTCTTAAGAAACCTTCAAAGATGGTGAACGTTTTCTTGTATCCAATGAACAAAAGGCTCAAAGACTTGCTCAGCAGTTTGAGAGTGTTCATAACTCAAATTTGAATTTTGTGAGTCCAATTGAAAATGAAGTCACACGTCAATTTGATTTAATTTCTTCCCAGAATTTTTTACCTGCAGAAATAATTGAAACTAACTTGAATGAGATTAAATCAATTATTAAAAATTTCAAAAATATGAAAGCACCTGGTGACGATGGAATCTTTAATACACTAATCAAACATCTCCCTGAGAGCACAATGGAATTTTTAGTAAAAATTTTCAATTGCTGCTTCAAAATTGCATATTTTCCCAAATTATGGAAAAATGCAAAAATTACTCCCATTTTAAAACCGGATAAGAACCCAGCTGAAGTTTCAAGTTATCGACCAATCAGTTTGCTTTCTTCAATAAGCAAACTGTTTGAGAGAATTATTCTTAACAGAATGATGTCACACATCAACGAAAATTCAATTTTTGCAAATGAACAGTTTGGATTTCGCCATGGGCATTCCACAACTCATCAATTGCTCAGAGTTACTAATATGATACGAGCTAACAAATCTGAAGGTTATTCCACTGGAGCTGCTCTTTTAGACATAGAAAAAGCATTCGACAGTGTTTGGCATAAAGGTTTGATTGCGAAATTGCAAACTTTTAATTTTCCAATTTTCCTAATCAAAATTTTAAAAAATTATCTTACTGATCGAACTCTGCAGGTTGTCTATCAGAATTCAAAATCTGATAGATTTCCTGTCAGAGCAGGTGTACCTCAAGGTTCAGTCTTGGGTCCAGTCCTGTACAACATATTCACTTCAGATCTTCCTGATTTGCCTCCAGGATGCACAAAGTCATTGTTCTGCGATGACACAAGCATTTCCGTAAAGGAAAAAGTCTTCGTGTCATATGCAGTCGATTGCAGAAAAGTTTAGATATTTTTTCTTCCTACTTGCAAAAGTGGAAAATCTCTCCCAATGCTTCTAAAACTCAAATGATAATTTTTCCGCATAAGCCTAGGGCTTCTTTCCTCAAGCCAAACAATAATCACGTTGTCAAGATGAATGGGGTTATTTTAAGTTGGTCCGACAAGGTTAAGTACTTGGGACTAATTTATGATAAAAAACTTATTTTCAAAGAGCACATTGAGAGTATACAAGCCAAGTGCATCAAATATGTTGTTTATATCCTCTCATTAACAGGAATTCTAAACTTTGTTTAAAGAACAAACTTTTGATTTACAAACAAATATTTAGACCAGCAATGCTTTATGCTGTACCGATCTGGTCAAGTTGCTGTTCAACAAGGAAGAAAACGCTCCAAAGGATTCAGAATAAAATTCTGAAAATGATTTTGAAGTGTCCTCCTTGGTTTGGTACACTCGAATTACATAGACTTACTGGTGTTGAACCATTAGAAGCTATGTCAAATAAAATTATTAACAATTTTCGACAAAAATCGTTGCAATCCTCAATTGCTACGATAAGCTCTCTTAATAGCCAATAAGTTAGCAATTAAGTTAGTTGTAAGTTTACTTCCCCTTTTCTGACAAGTAGGTTTAAATCCCTACGAATGATAAGTCCTAATTGCGAAAGCAAACAAATCCTAACAATTAAAATTACAAATTTCTAACAGTGTTGAGAAGTCACCATTTGTGATTGGACACACATACTCATTATTTACTAATATTTATCATAAATACTTAAGCTACTAACAAATCCCCCCTAAAAAAAAAAAAAAAAAAAAAAAAAAAAAAAAAAAAAAACATCGAAAGAAAGACCGGGTCCGGACGGCCGACGACCCTGAGTTACAAGTAGCTCCAAACAATGCTGAAGAGGAAGAACGTCGATTTTTCCGGCGAATTGCGACGTGATGGTGGTAGTCGACGTCGAGACTTATCTGGCAACGACTGGCAGGGCACACCGTATTTTAGTTCCCCCATGTGGAGGAAGTGAGCTCTGAGGTGAAATTCATTTTACACACCGAGTTCCCAAATAAGGTGCTGCTGTGGCTGACAATCAGCGAGAAGCTCCGTATTAGCCGTGAACGGGAAAATTTATAGTACGAAGTGCCTGCCGGAAGTTGAGTCATTCATCAAGAAATACCACAGGGGCGACGACACTGGGCTCTGGCCGGATCTGGTGTCGGCCCACTGCTCGAAGCAATCGTTGGAGGAGATGAAGCGGCTGAAAATTAATGTGGTACCCAAGGTGCGTCCCAAACCAGAGCGTAAGACTTACTCCAACCATTTTGTCGTGAAAATTGAGGAGGAATTGATAAATAAATCGAAGAAAGAACTCAAACACATGCCCACACGCATGTTTTCGTCCATCATGGCGAGTATTTTTTCAATGCAATCATTACTACTGAACGAAATTCGAAAATCTAATTTCTCTTAAACATTCCATTGGCCCCCGTTTGTTCATGCAGTGTCGATTTTTCGTAAAATTTCGTTCAGGTATCAGTAGGTCTATTGAATTAATCTACAACTTCTCAAAATAGGCTTCCTGCACGGAACGACGCCGTTGAATGAAATCGACATGAAAATGGGTACTTTTCGTTTTACGTGTACTGTGCGCCAGTGTTGTCAGTACCCTGGAACGGGGTGAAATTGATCACTTTTTACAATATTTTCGAAATAATTCAGTTCATGTTGGCTTTTCCCGAGACAACATAAGCTTAGCTTAAATTGCGCTCTATAAATGTATAAAAAATATTATAGATTAGCTTGATTTTTTCTATGTATTCGAGAGATCGTTTTAAAGGAACACAGTTTCACTGGGTATCTCTAGTTCAGTTACAGTTATTTTATTGTCTAAAGTTCACCGCTATAATACATTCACCAATAGATCGTTTATTGTGATATTCGTTAATGTTCTTTTTATTTTTTTTTTTATTTTTTGTAATTTAGAATGAGTCCACTAGCCGGGGGCTCAACTTGAGCTTTTTGGTGAGGGTTAGTGGTGGGCCATTAAAAATAACATTCAAGATGAGTACTGGTATGTGCCCTAAAAAACCGCTATAGTTATGAATTCATTCCTACTATTTACTTTATGAATTAAATCTATGGATGAGAGACCTGTGGTCCCCGTGGTTCTGTGTCGACGACTGGCTTGTTAGGCCACCATCGCACCTCGGGATTAGCTGGGAGAGCTAAATAGCAATATTTTAGGTTAAAATCTAATCATTTGGGCTCACGAGATCAAATTTACTAATTTTGCTCTCATTCGATCATCTGTCGACTGATTTCAATTTGGTTTGTTGCACAAGGTTAAAAATAAACTCTGGAATTATTTTCTTTTGTTTGTGATGAATGATCAAATGGCTAAAATCACTCCCTAATCAACAAACATTATTAATAATAATGTTTGTAATTATCTGATAATTATCTTCTAGACTTCAAATAGTGAGTTGACAACCTGAAAAGAGCGAGTGTCAAACATAGTTCCAGCCCTCATAAGTTTCTATCTCAAACCACCACGAGTCATATGATTACACTAAACTGCCAGTTAAAACATGGACTGAACTGGTTGGTTTACCTGAGCAATATTGTCATCCGACAATAGCGCGTAAATCATACATCGGCGGTATGGGAAATGCTTTGCCTCCTCGGGTTGGCCTGTTTCTCAAGATGGTGCGGCTCAAAACAGCGTGTGATCTCCATGTTAGGAGCTTAATAATAGAAATGAGGTTAAAATCTCGATGTGATTCCTGTTATACCAGGCTTTGGAAAGAAATTTTTAGAGAAGAATGAGCCTCGTAGACAACAAAATGAAAGAGAAAACGAAGCATTTGTTTGCTGTTTTCAATAACTGTACTCTCCACAATCGAAAAATAAACACTAACAGGTGACAGAGTGCACTCATACACTTACACTGCAGCCGTATATTTGTATCTATGATCTAAAATCGAAAAAAGATTTTAAATTAAACACTTGGCCGAAGTCCAGTATGCACCACGAAACCACTACAACCCACTACACAGAGAAAAATATCATGATGGATTCTACCATAACGGGAGAATCCGGTGATTGAAAGTTCATCTTGAAAACATCAACACGTTACATTGCTTTGGTACACGCAAAAACTAGACGGTGCAAAACCATATCAATTTTATGCAAAATTAGTACAAATTTTGTTTAAGTTTGAAACCTAGATACCGAATGCGTCTAATCTATAATTCTCAAGCGTATTGTAACCGTTGGACGCGACGATTTAGTTTTTCACTGTGTAGAAAGGTGCAATCAATTCACTTACGTAATAAAATAAACCAGATGAAAGTTTTAGCAATCAGCAAAAGTTAAATTACAATCTTTCGTTTCGATATTCCCGCATTTCCGCTCTAAAATAAAACAAAGTTCCTTTTCCGGTGCATTTGGAAGTGAGAAAGTTAGCATTGGATGTGACAAATTCAGTTGCATTAGTTATGGAACTAATCACCCATCAACAGGAGGACAAATTTGAATGTTTTGCTGTTCGGCGCAAACAAAACCGAAACCATTACGAGTTCATGATACAATCAAGCAGAGGCACTTACACTCACGCATTCATGACGCTCTGTGTGTACATTATTTTGAATGTTCCCTTAAGCGAAACCACATTGTATTTTACAGGGCTATTTATTAAATGGGGCTTGCCTGCGTTTGCAAGCGAGATTTTATATGCAATCACATAACCTTCTAATGAAGTTATAAATCACTAGGTTTACGTTTATTTTTCCACATTTTCCACGACACTTGGCTTCCTCTACGCGGAAAGTCACGGTGGCGGTGCAATCAAAACCGCCTCGCCCCATAACGTGCACCTGGGGCCTTACTTGCGTTCCGACTTATATTCCCGCAACAACGATCGCCACCGACGCCGTTTGATATCGTGAGTGTTACTCACGCTTTAATATCGATTAAGCTCGACATAAATTTTAATTATCGCTGCGGTGTGTTATTAAACATTTCAAATCGAGAGCGCTGCCGAAGGCTATTTTTTACACCCAAAGTTTTCGCCTCCGCCGCCGCCCGGGTTTGCCGTTAGCGTTCCCGTGCACGAAGTGGAAGTGCTTGTTTACGTTCTCACTTGCCAGTTAGCAATTTTGCGTCGAAGGTGGCAGCTTGTTAGGTACCCACCAGATATTATGCACGGAAAAGCGCGAAAGAAAGCCCGCCGGGCGCGAAATGCCGTTGCATAACCACTTGATCTTACCGACCATCATTTGCGGTATCGCGATTTACCTAATGTTGCGTGAGACTTTCACCTGCACGGTGTTTCCGAAGAATAGCACTTTTCGACGGTGTCAATTATTGATGTTCTCCGTTTCATTAATCAGTGATTTTGCGCACTATTGTTATTATTAGTACAAAGAGGCCCTCTTTGCGGTGTCATATTCCCACTGTAGCACGAAGCGAAAGAGGTGTTCGCTCCAACATCAAGTAGAATGAAGTGGATTGATATTTTGCCAGCTAGCTGGCATCTCTATCTTATTTGCTTTGCTCCGTTAGGAGCTAACATCACTGCGGATCCGCAATTTGCGGGCCACATTGACAGATGCTATGTTATGCGTATGAAAAGTGGCGGTGATATGCTATCTAGTTTACACACACGCTGAGATGTTAGTCCTCGAAACATGGCGGGATGCCAGCTAGCTGTATTTTGCATGTTTCATTATTATTTTGTTTTGGTTGAGAAACCTTTGCTCGGAGATTTTAAGACATTATTAATGTCATACTGAAACCGATATGTGAGATTTTTTTTATCAGCACAAAGACATCAAAAATGTTAAATTTGACAATGTCGCAAGTAGAAATAGAAAAAGGAATAGAAAGAGGACTACACTTTTTCTATTCCTTTTTCTGTATATTTTCTATTGAAAATCGTCCTGATATTGTTACCAAGCATGGAAATTTTCACTCACTTGCAATATTTAATGCAAATGTGTTCTTTGATTCATCAGGTGTCGTTCAATTGTTTCCACTCGCGTACAAGTTTTCCATAGAAACGCTGCTGATTGTTTTTCGCTTCAAAAAGTTCCGAATACCATAGAAGGAGACTTAATGATTCAAACACGATAGTATTTATTGTATCCAAGTTCACTTGCATTCAACGGTATCGCGAGAAGCTTTGAAATATTATCGCCAGTGATACAAAATTATGAATCCAAATGAACGTTAGATTGCGTTCAACTGTTTGCTTACCGGAGCAACTAGGTATCATCAATGCTTACGGAAATGGTAGTTTGGTGCATAAGCATGTGATATTTGAAATCACTAAGAATCATCGTGGTGTATCACGGTGAAAGCACGATGTAGAGTAGCCGAATTACGCCTGCAAGCAACCAACATTTGAAAGAATCGCTGCGATCGCTCGATTGCAATCGTTTACGATTCTTTCGTGAAACACTCGCTATATGTTGCTCGCTCCACCTAAAGCAGGCAATACTGAAACAAAATCATCGCAGACAGCTACCATATATTTCTCTGCTATAAGTTGTTTCTTGCATGCGTGAGAATGTGTAACTTTTAATAGCGATGGTTTGCTGGGATTGAAAGCTTATGAATAGCAAGTTCAGAAATGATACCCAAATGATTGTTATGCGATACGATTTTTTCCATCCTTGATTGTTACCATCTGAAACGAGTATGTTGTAACCTGTGCGGTTGCAATTTGAGCAACGAGTGAAAAAATTCCTCAATTTTGGGTACCGCTGCTTGAACGTGTACAATGTTTACGTCATGTTTATGGATTAATTGTTAGGGCTGGAAAGGTCGCGGTTCTCCTCTAACTGTAAAAAAGTGGTGTGCTGAGTGCTGACTTGGACGTCTTAGCGAGTTTGTTTTGGTTGACAGCGATGGCAGCCATCACGGGATATTGAGTTTAATCTTGATCTCGGTAGAACACACACGGCGCGTGATGCTATTTTTCTCTCAGTGCGTGTTTTTACGGTTTTTTCTTTACAGTTAGTGTGTTTCTATTTGTGTCCCGCGTAATTTGCACCAATGATTGATCGGCTACTACGTGAAGAACAGCGACGGTTGTTCCGTTGGCCCGTGGATCGAGTGTTTGGTTTTGCTCCCCCGATAGGGTAAGCTGCCGGTACCCGCATAACTGTCCCATACTGATTTTGGTCACTTTTGAGTTATCATCGGGAATCGACTTAATTGTTATCATAGAGGAGGTCTGGCAACAAGGCCCGCTAAGTGTTGTGCGTGTTTTATCTCACCGTGAAATTTAGCTAATGTAGCTAATTTAAGCTGTTTCCCCTCAAATAATATTAGTATATTCAGTGAAATTTACAAATTAAGTTCTGCTGGTGACCGGAACAGTGGAAAAAGGAGTCACCAGGACATTCTGAGCAAGCTAAGTAACAATTTATTTTGAAAATATGTTGTTTGATTTCCAGTCGGTTATTCGAGAGGCGAGAGCGAGCGAGAGGTGTACATGAAAAAGTTGTGACCTGCATATCTCTCACTCATATGATTGCGTGCGCGTTAGGCAATTCCATTTTACCATTTTACGAACTGCTAGAGTAGGATACACGGAATTTGCTGTTCCATGTTGAAAATAAATTCGTGAAAATATTATTCGTGAATTGAGTTCTGGGGCGTCTCGTAAAATAGTCTATAGCCGTGTAAGGTCGATTTTGTTTCGTTCAAACTGTGAATCGTCGCATCACGGTACTCCAATTTTTCCACTTTTTGCCGATAACGTTCGTGGTTGTGATAAATGCGTGAACGTGTGAATGATTTGTTTAGATGATTTACGCGATTAACAGTCGTAGAAAAGAGCGAGATGTCTGTGCAAGCGCGGCATTGTTTTTGTAATAACCTATTTCAATTCATGTTTTCAGCCACTGAAAGGAACACAACAATAACTATTGATATGCCATGTAAAGTCTAGAAAGTCCATCTCTCTTTTGGGAACACAATATAACTGACACTTTTCATATGTTCTTCGAATCCGTTTTAATTATTTTTTGCGTTTTCCACTTTAAACATTTGAAAATTTCAGCTATGGAAGGCAGTCAACCGAGATTTTCTTCACATTCCTCTTGTTGTATTTTATAATTCATTTTTAAGAATCTCACATTATACATGATCATATATACAATGTTTAGATGACTTTATACGGTGAATAGTGATGCAATGTTGTTGTAATAATTTATTTCAATTAATGATTTCAGCCGCCGAAAGCAGCACAATAACTACTATAGAATTGTCATGAATTAGTCTAATATAAGCTCATCTATTCTATTTTAGTACAACATGACGGATCATTTTCATATGTTTTACGAATCTCTTTTTTAATATTTCTTTTGCATTTTCTGCGTTAAAAATTTGGATATTTCAGCTATGCAAGGCAGCCAACAGAGATCTTCTTTACATGCCATATTACTTCTTATTGTATTTTAGAATTCATCTTTATTGAAGTAGAATACTTCTTTTAGGAAATTCGGCTACATAGGGATGTGAAATGAAAATCTAAAACCGAAAAAGTGAAAAATATGTCCAATTTCAAATGCTAATAAATCGGTTAGTATTCGATGGATTTCCTTCGTTCTTGCAGCAATAGATTGGAAAATCTTCTAAGATTCTTCCCAAAAGAAGATAATTGTAATTTTATTATTCACACTATTGTACTATTGAAAATAGTCAAGCCTTGTCAAAACGAAAAATTCGACTTCTGATTGGTCGTTATATGATTGCTTCCCAAGCACGGTCAACAGAATCATATACCTTGCAATTTAAAACATGCTATTTGGCCTTGTTTCAGCCGAAGCCGATCATAATAGTTCTAGACAGCGACAACAGCAGTCGTCCTCCTTTAACAGCAGCACTAGCAGTGTAGTGGATATCAGCGATAGCGGAAAGCGGCCACAGCTGTGGCGTGGTAATGGATAGTGGATTTCAGCAACTACAGCAGCGTAAAGCAGCCACAACTGTGGCATGGCTATGGATAGCGCACTAGTTGCAGCGGATCTCAGCATCAATAGCGGCTGATGCAGTGAGACACTTTAGTGAAATGCAGTCTCTGTGCGATAGTGGGCACTAGTAAATGCATTCAATGAAAAGTTGACTCGTTTTGACAACACGTGAGCCGTCTAGTTCACAACGAATACTTTGTTCGCATTGTCAGTGATAACGCAAAGATGTAATCGGCATCTTATCCGATACTAAATTGAACAACAAATTGTCCTTTCCAGGATGAAATAAAAACCTGATGATTAAAGCGTTAATATTTTCTCTTGAGCTAATTTACATTTTCGAATTTGTAAAAGTTATCAATTTTACTCAATTTCCGTGTCTCAGAACGTACTGAATTATTTTTTCCTTCAGTCATGAGCACGACATCAGAAAAAAATTTATCTCAAAATTCAAAAATTGTTAATCCCCAACCATGACATGCAACTTACTATATTATTGAAAATGGTCAATCCTTGTTGAAGCGCAAAATTCGATTAATCTGATTAGTTAACGTATATTTACTAGAAAAAATGACTGACTCGCAAGCAGCCGGGTTATCTCTTTTGTAAAAGTATTCTACTTCAACCTTGCGGTCGTGGCTTTGCACACAACCCTCCTTTTTTTTTTTAATTCACATTAAATGTATATGATCATATCTATATGATCATGAAATAGATATGGGAATCGTAATAGGAATAGGAATAGGAATAGGAATAGGAATAGGAATAGGAATAGGAATGGGAATAGGAATACGTTTCTGCGTTTCTGCGTTTGGCAGAGCAACGAAATTTCAGAAACTACAAAATGAAAAACGCACAACAGCAATTTCATCCTGTCAAGTTGAAACTGATATTGTGTGTCACCTGTGTTAATGCTCACTGAAAATATGTCAGTAAGAAAAATTATATTGTCTAAATAGGGGAACTTCTCATCTCATTAAGCCGATATTCACGTAGAATGCACGGATTAAACAGCAAAGTTTCACGCAATCATTGAACAAATAAACTTATTATGCTTACGTGCTCTTATGGAATCGTTCAGCGTTGCATATTGAGTAAAATTAACTAGATTTATCCTGAATTTTGTTAAACAAACCATTTTTCACAACGCTTCCATTCCATATCCATCTCAAAACTTGAATAATTGCTCAATTATTCATCTCATGACTCTCCTATAGGCATCACATTATTATGAACGAACGTAACCGAAGCCCGTCGTAGTAGGTTACCTAGATATTCGCTGTAGTTGTTTACGTGCAAAATTGGTATCCTAGGTAACCACTGCAGTGCTGTCGATTTGTGTCGATTATGTCGGAATAATTCAACATTTTCAGTATGATTTTTATCGTAATAACAGAAACTGATTTCTTCAACGCAGTTTAAACATATGAAAATACATACAGTTGAAATTTAGGAATTGTAAAAATTCATCTCATATATTTTTGCTAATTCGAGCTTGTTTTAGGAAATTTGAGGTGAACATTTCAAACATTAAAGTTTTCTTAGTGTGGTGAGTGATTTTGTTTAGAGAATTAAATAAGAAGTGCTAGTGATGAAACTTTGGTTGGCTGCTGAGCGAGTCCCGTTGTAGCCGTATAGAACAATGCGCGGATGTTTTCTGAGGTAGGGGATTGAATTAAATGAGTTTTCGAGTGCAGATGCCCGACTGTAATGTCGAATTCAAAGCTTTTAGGTGAGTTTTGAAGGATTATACCCTATGAGGAATTTAAATAAGAGTAGCATTTTCGTAAGCTCTCTTTAACTCTCAATACGCTTCAGCCGCCGTTTTCCATAAATGAAATAAGAAAAGTGATACTTTTCATAAATGATGATTATTTAGCACAAAATCAACAACAAAAAGTGAATGGCGGCACGATAAAATCATTAACGTATCACCGCGGTTTGCACCATATATCTCAGCTTGGTTTGAAGGATGTTACGGTCAAAAATTGTTCAACTTCAATTTGCCGTTTTATTTCTATCGTTCATCAAACAAACCTGAACACCCCTCATTTTAAAAGTGTGTGTGTATAGTGTTATGCCTAATGTTTGATTTTGACATTTGCTCTCCAGTTGTGAAAGTGGTGTTGAAGCAAGAGAAGCAAAGCGTATTCCCAACCTTTCCGTCCGAGATGTCGCAACCAAGCTTGGAGTGTCTTCTACAACTGTTAATCAAACTAAAAAACTAGCCGGACAGTCGACCTACATGAAGGTAGTAACTCCAAATCGTGATGATAAGTAAAACAAGCCGGTCGAAGCTTGGAGAGAAATATCTCGTGTGGCAGCTCATATGTTCCTGTGGTTTGAAAAAACATTTTTATTGCGAAAGGTCTCGTAAACCTGGAAACTTATGTGCAGAAGTGCCTCATTAAGTGGCAGAGTGACCAAAAAGGCTGTTCAAGCCTTGATGGAAGAAGTCGAGGGAATTCGCATTCGCTTAAAGGAAGCTTGATTCAATATATTACTTTTATTCTGTACGAATTGAACTTGACAAAGAAACATGACTTGATTTTCTATTAAAAAAATTACCGATTTACACACTTTTTTGTTTGACCAGTTTATGATTGTAACACCTTTTATTATAATCAAAACAATAAATAAGCTTAACCCTCTAGTGTCCAGTGCCGCCTTTAGACGGTCTTCAGTTACACCTCTAATAAGCTCAGATCAATACTTAAAAAATGTTAATAAAGATTTATAGTGATTTTTTCGAAATCCGTCTGAAAATTAATTTGGCCACGGTTAAGATAAAATCTTATGAGGAAAATATACATAATCCCATTAATGTTTACTTGCATTTGAACTTCCTGATGTGAAGAACTTTTCATGAAATAAAATAATTCAAATAACCAATAATCAAGTTTGTTTCCAAGAAGCAATGATACAGTATTAAAAAACGGGGACCCGATGGAATACCCGTAAACACAACCACTGTCTAAGATTATAGTATGGGGCATAAAAAAGCTATATTCACCATTAGCTGGATTAAGGTACGCTTTTTCTGTTCAAAACATCACCACATAGCTTTATGAAAATTCCATCTCGAGTCTCTGGGGGGGGGGGGGGAAGACCACTAAATTGAAGAAGCTTTTTTTGACGTTGACTAACGTCTATATCGAAGTTAGGCCCCTGAATTTAAAAATCTAGTAATTCAACCAGGGAAAACCAGAGAAAAGTGGTCAGGTTTTGAGCGCTTATTTTGCAGTCATCTATAATCAGGTTTTCGAGGTTTTGGCATCAATCGATCAGAAATTCTTTTACGGTTAAATTTATGTAACAAAAACAAACTATTGTTTGAGATACACTATTGAAAAATTGGTAATTAATATCGATTGTCTAAATCATACCGCGCAGCCAATCTCTACCTCTCTTCCCAAGCACAGTCGACACTAACGGATACAATCGATCTGACTTTGTTGTTATTGTTGTTGTCACTTTCTGTTTCCGATGTTTATGCTGCTGCTAGCGGAAAAAACCTTGCAAATATGCATCTTTTTGTTGGTGTTAATTTTACGACAGCGGCCGGCGCCCCATCATTCTGATTCCAAAACCGCACCAGTGACATGCGGACGCTAGGTGATAGCAGCTGAAAGGAGGAAATACAAAATAGTACCGGTCATCTCGTGCCGGTTTCACCCGTAATGCTGGTGGCTTTAGTAGTAAATGGCTACTGCAAAACACTTAAATGGCTGGAATTCTGGACGGACTAACCAGGAAACTATAATCGGCAACTGGCACCTTTTGGTGCCTCTAAATTTTGTTACAGAAGCGGCAAATTGAATTTTCTGTTTTACCAAATGATGCTGCTAGCGGAAAAAACCTTGCAAAAATGCATGTTTGTGTTGGTGTTAATATTATGACAGCGGCCGGCGCAGCTTTCAAGAAACATTTGTCTCTTCCATTCCATAATTTGCGTAGCCCATCCCTCTTTTAATTTATCTGACGAAGCCTTGGTATAAAACGTACCGTTCGAACATTTCACCCCATCAGTTTCATTACTAAACCGTACCGGCTACATACGGACGCTATCTTGAAAGAATTCTGGACGGACTGACCAAAAACATGGATATATTCGGCACCTGGCCCCTTTTGGTGCCTCGAAATTTTGTTACAGAAGCGGCTAATTGAATTTTCTGTTTTATTACAAAATGCTGCTGCTAGCGGAAAAAACCTTGCAAATATGCATCTTTTTGTTGGTGTTAATTTTACGACAGCGGCCGGCGCCCCATCATTCTGATTCCAAAACCGCACCAGTGACATGCGGACGCTAGGTGATAGCAGCTGAAAGGAGGAAATACAAAATAGTACCGGTCATCTCGTGCCGGTTTCACCCGTAATGCTGGTGGCTTTAGTAGTAAATGGCTACTGCAAAACACTTAAATGGCTGGAATTCTGGACGGACTAACCAGGAAACTATAATCGGCAACTGGCACCTTTTGGTGCCTCTAAATTTTGTTACAGAAGCGGCAAATTGAATTTTCTGTTTTACCAAATGATGCTGCTAGCGGAAAAAACCTTGCAAAAATGCATGTTTGTGTTGGTATTAATATTATGACAGCGGCCGGCGCAGCTTTCAAGAAACATTTGTCTCTTCCATTCCATAATTTGCGTAGCCCATCCCTCTTTTAATTTATCTGACGAAGCCTTGGTATAAAACGTACCGTTCGAACATTTCACCCCATCAGTTTCATTACTAAACCGTACCGGCTACATACAGACGCTATCTTGAAAGAATTCTGGACGGACTGACCAAAAACATGGATATATTCGGCACCTGGCCCCTTTTGGTGCCTCGAAATTTTGTTACAGAAGCGGCAAATTGAATTTTCTGTTTTACCAAATGATGCTGCTAGCGGAAAAAACCTTGCAAAAATGCATGTTTGTGTTGGTGTTAATATTATGACAGCGGCCGGCGCAGCTTTCAAGAAACATTTGTCTCTTCCATTCCATAATTTATGTAGCCCATCCCTCTTTTAATTTATCTGACGAAGCCTTGGTATAAAACGTACCGTTCGAACATTTCACCCCATCAGTTTCATTACTAAACCGTACCGGCTACATACGGACGCTATCTCGAAAGAATTTTGGACGGACTGACCAAAAACATGGATATATTCGGCACCTGGCCCCTTTTGGTGCCTAGAAATTTTGTCACAGAAGCCGCTAATTGAATTTTCTGTTTTATTACAAAATGCTGCTGCTAGCGGATAAAACCTTGCAAATATGCATCTTTTTGTTGGTGTTAATTTTACGACAGCGGCCGGCGCCCCATCATTTTGATTCCAAAACTGCACCAGCGGCATGCGGATGCTAGGTGATAGCAGCTGAAAGGAGGAAAGACAAGAGTACCGGTCATCTCGTGCCGGTTTTACTCGTTATGCTGGTGGCTGTTAGCAATAAATGGCACTGCAAAATACTAAAATGGCTGAAATTCTGGACGGACTGACCAAAAACAAAAATGTATTCGGCACCTGGCCCCTTTTGGTGCCTCGAAATTTTGTTACAGAAGCGGCTAATTGAATTTTCTGTTTTACCAAATGCTGCTGCAAGCGGAAAAAACCTTGCATAAATGCATGTTTGTGTTGGTGTTAATATTACGACAGCGGCCGGCGCAGCTTTCAAGAAAAATTTTTCCTTACCATTCCATCACTTATGTAGCTCCACCTTCTTTTTATTTATCTGACGAAGCCTTGGTATAAAACGTACCGTTCGAACATTTCACCCCATCAGTTTCATTATTAAACCGTACCGGCTACATACGGACGCTATCTCGAAAGAATTCTGGACGGACTGACCAAAAACATGGATATATTCGGCACCTGGCCCCTTTTGGTGCCTCGAAATTTTGTTACAGAAGCGGCTAATGGAATTTTCTGTTTTATTACAAAATGCTGCTGCTAGCGGATAAAACCTTGCAAATATGCATCTGTTTGTTGGTGTTAATTTTACGACAGCGGCCGGCGCCCCATCATTTTGATTCCAAAACTGCACCAGCGGCATGCGGATGCTAGGTGATAGCAGCTGAAAGGAGGAAAGACAAGAGTACCGGTCATCTCGTGCCGGTTTTACTCGTTATGCTGGTGGCTGTTAGTAATAAATGGCTACTGCAAAATACTAAAATGGCTGGAATTCTGGACGAGAATAATCGGAAACTACTACCTTTTGGAGCCACGAAATTTTGTTACAGAAGTTTTGTAAAAGAAGCGTTGCAATTCCCTCTACTATTTGCTTCAATGGAATATTTTTTTTTTTTTAAGAATACGGTAGTCAACGTCATGCGGTCGTGTCTTGAATACCACCCTCCTACTTTTTTTGCTTCGCACAATAGCCACCATGATGTGGCTTTTTTCTCGGTTTCTGGGGAACACAGGCGTGGGTCTGATGGAAATAGATAACTATTAGTGAGGATAAAAGGCGAGATCTTGTATTTTCCGGACAATTTGCGTTACGGATAACGCATACCAAATGATTCGTAACGTTGCTACGTGAATTGTTCGCTCTGACTGGCCGAGTGATAGTCTTCATACTTTGCTAATCACAAGCAGGGGTAGAGTTATGATTTGCTAGACCGATTTCCGGAAACAGTACTGGTTTTTTTTTTGGTTATTAGAGAGAGCATCGTCGATTTAAATTTAGACTTATAAAATGCATTTGAAATCATCAATCAATGTTTGTATGTGTTATTGTATTAATACGTGATTGATATATTAATGTTTAAGATAATTAAAATGAAATAGTAAAGATTGATTGGAATGAATGTTGGACCACTGCGTTCCTGAGAACGAACAAACAGAACCCGAAAACGGTAATCGAATTGCTTGCACAAGCCTTAATAATTAGTCTAATAAATGAGCAGCAACAAATCGTCTCAAGCGTCATATTCCAATTAAATAAGACACACACACTCGAACACATTAAAATTTTCCTTTCCAATAAACCCCTCTCGCTCTCTACTCCGCCAAGCAAACCGGCGGCAACTAAGCGACAATCAATTTGCTTCAAGTGCTATTCAGCAGTATTCGTCACAGCAGTATGAAGTAATAAGTGTTAAAAGGAAGTGGGATTCCTTCTTGGAAAATTGGATTCGTAGAAGCAACAGACAATAAAGCTCGTAACTCGCGAGCGTGGAAAGAGAATCGCGCGAAGCAAAGAACTCACACCGAAACTGTGGAAAAAAGAGCATTCGAATACATGGCACCACGTGATTACACCGTAACGAAAAATGTCGCGCGACATTCTCTCGTTTCAATGCGACAATTTTCGAACGATGAATGTTACTCTCATCGATTGAGCTACAGAGAGACTCAAGCAGAGAGCACCCAAGCTTAACCGAACAGCTGAAAGCTGTTATAACATCACTAACAAATTAAACATTACCGAAAAAAGTTCTTTGTATTCACTCTTTCTGTTCTCACTGTGCTGTTGCTCTCTGCTTAGCATGTTGGATACCAGTTTTTCCATTTAACTGTTAGGATATTGCTTTATATCCGCACCATCCACCGTTGTTTGGGATAGGTCCATCAGAAAATGTTTTGCTTATAGGTTTGTAGAGGTGGTCAAAGTCAAATGAAAATTTGCATGTTTTGGTTTGCCACGAAATTATGTTTTGCAGATTTTATTAGTTTGAAAGGCAGTCCATTAGTTTGATACTAATTTTGTTCAAATCACATTTTCACATTTGTATACTTAGTTTTATGGCGACCGATCGTAAACGACTCATTGCCAAACCCAGAATACGTCTCCAACCAGTTGGAGTGGACCTGAATGAGTAGTGGAACCACATCCACAACGTAATAGCAGCAAACTGTGCTACACTTCAGATACGGGAGAAACATCAGGAAGCTGGGCAGGCCCTTAATAGACTTCACCACCGTAACAACATTCACATCATGATCATGTCCTCAGGGAAAATTTCCTCTATGGAGTGACTGACGAAATGGGCACCTGATTACCAATAACTCCCCGGTGGCCAGGCGTTGGAAACAACACTTCGAAGTGGTGTTGAACGCTGGGGAATGCAGAATATACATCGAGGAGAACTAAAGAGTCATTCAAGATGATGGACAAGCGGTGCATCCGTCAATTTTGAATGAGGTTGAAAAAGTTTAAAAAGAGCTGTAACTGAACTTTTAAAGTTCTGGCGCGAGCAACTGTATAGTGCAATTCACCAGTATAACCGGAAGGTAAGGTCTGAGGAGAAACTTCCTACGGACTGGTTAAAAGACTCATATGTCCTATCTATATGATTGGACTCTCGAGGCATAGACTTTTTCATATAAAATTCTATCACGCATCCTGTTCCATAGACTGAAGCCGTTGCAGGAAGCCTTTTGGTGAATACCAGTGCAGTTCTCGAGCTCACTCAGTTTAAAGATTTCAATGCGGCGTACCATTCAGTGAAACGCAACGGCTTATGGTAGTGTATGCTTGGACATGGTTTCCCAACGAAAAGGATTAAGCTGATACGTGCATTTATTGACAGTTTCACATTGAGCGTATATTTTTAGACGTATTACGTTCATTAATTAGGTTAATAGTGATGATAAATAAAACTTCTCTGTTCATATTTCCCAAATTAATAAAAAAATGATTCGGTAATTACACGAGAAGTATTGAAACAGAGAAATCATTGTCAAGTTTCCTAGAACTAGTTCTCCCAGCTGATCTCGAGCTATGATGCTGGCCTAACAAGCCAGTTTAATGCATCATACGTTAGCAGCCAAACAACTCAATTCAATTAAACCATAACATTCGCAACAAACAACACTCCCGGGTTCGCTAAGGTTAGCAAATGAAACACTCTGTGTCTGTGGCAAATCCCCCCCCGCATAACTGCGTCATCTCAATAGTGAAACTTTTTCCATTTGCAATTTGTCAGTCTTCGCTGGTGGTAGGTTTTGGATATTGTGTGCATACGATGATGTAGCCGGTGATTTACAAATTGGTATAGTTGGTAGTTTCTATCCCCTTTATCATGCAAATACGATTTTCGGAAAGTGAATTTGAAACTAGTGTTTGCCTTCCTGGGTGGAAAGCCTGATCCAGTAATTACGAAATCTGTCCTATTAGCTACATCGAAATATTCATATTTATCTGGTATATGATGCCTCCGTAGTGCAGATAGGGTAATATGAGAGTACTATTTATATTCCGAAGGCAAGAACTTACAGCTCATTCAGTCAATCTTGCCTCCTCCATCTGCACCAGGGTACGGAATGGAGAATATCCAATCTACTACAACAATTGCATCATCATATTCTTAAATAAAAAGTATTAACACATTCCCGGCGGGTGACACCTTACATCTAAACTTTAAATACGTTTAATAGCTGTCATTGAAATTTTAATCGATGATACTGATGATACGATTTGAGAACAGATTGATTGGATTTGAAGGTCATATTCCGAGGTAAAACTGATTTCTTCTCGCAGGGAGCGGGTTAAACAAGAACACCCATAACTTCCAGTTATCAGGTGTGCAAATTGGAATCGCCTGTTTTCATAATTGCAGGTTATGGACACTACCTCGTTTTGAGGTTCTGACAATGTTAGCAACATGTGACCGAGCGTTGTAGTGTAAAAGAATTACTTTATTGAATTGAAGATTGTCGTATATCCTCATTACTTACCATGTAGGATAACCAGTCACTCACTATTGATCGAGCGTCGGCACACTCCCATTCAGGTATAATGTGCTCTAGAAAGCCAACTACCTTTCCAGGATTAGCAGTCCAAATCGCACTCGGTTGAAGGCACCCCTTGCTAAGAAATTTGATTCTGCTCATGTATAATACACCACAGCTGCATAGCAGATGTTCCGAGGTTTCACTTCCCATGTTACAGAAGCGATAAGTGTCCTCCTGAACTGGATTAATGTTCTTCAATTGATACTTACTAGGGCAGTGCCTAGGTATTATTCCTGTGAAAGTACAAAGAGCCGACTTGTTGTGCTTTAGGAGCTTTTTAGTATTTTTTTTGCGTTCGGCGTTATGACCCTTTTCGACTGGAGACATCCTCTGACAGCTGTCCAGTTGGCTTTCACTCGTTGTTCTTCCCAATATTTAAGTTTCATTTTAATTGTGCAATTTGAGGTATCGTAAAAGGGTTACGGATCAAAAAAAAAATGCGAATAGAAACCTTGTTTGGTCAATTCGTCAGCTTTTTCATTGCCATCTATGCTTTAGTGCCCTGGAACTCAAAACAATTTGACAGAGTTCATACGACACAGTGTTGGCAATGAGAGGGAAACACACTTCCAGACAATCCTTGACGTACATTTGTGAGCACAGTGCCGCTTGACTATCACTACTATTCGCATGTTTATAATTTCTCTTCGGGCAAGCATTGACACATTCGATTATAGCGTAAATCTCTGCTTGGAATATTGTAGACCAGTGGCCCATTGCCACTGATTTTGTACACCAGGACCGAAGATTCCCGCACCAGTTTTCAAACCGATTTTTGAGCCGTCCTTGAAGAATACCGTTAACCCCTGACGAACCATATTGACTCCGCACTCCCAGTCGGGGCGCGATGTTTTTCGCACCTTGTGGGGAATGTTGTAGTTGTCCAAAGGTTTCATCCTGTCTCCGCACATACTCAAAACTGGCCCTCTTTTTAAGTATTGCAGAATACTCAAATGATCAACAAGATCACCAGGTAAGACGTTTGAGCGGCTGGGCACTCCTTTCCGCTTCTAATTGCGGAAATTCATGCAGAGGTAGCAAATAAAGGATTGCATCCAACGCTTTTGATGGAGTGCTGCGGATTGCTCCAGTTATGGAAACACACGTAAGCTTCTATGGCTTTGCTAACTTTTTTTGTTTTAGGCCACCACACTAACCATTTTTGGTTTTAGGACCCATTTTGTACCAAACTGTTTTGGAACATAACCAGAACGCACTCTCCGCTTTGATTATTGCACCGTCTAGGTGGACGTTCCGGTTAAGTTTCACATCTAGAGTTAATCCTAGAAATTTAACCATTATGCTAAACTAGATAGAACTTCCCTCAAGCTTAAGATGCATTACGTTGAGTTTTCTCCTTTTAGTGAAAGGCACTACTGTACCTTTTGCCGGGTTGATGTTCAGACTCTCTTTTTTACACTAGAGATGGGTTACGTTTCAAGCCAGTTGCATTTTTTCCGAGACTACATTGTCGTACTTTCCTCTTACCATAAAGATAATGTCGCCTGCGAAGCCTACAACTTCAAACCCTTTATCTTCTAAACTTCTGAGAGGCCATCCACAACAAAAGACCACAGCAGTGGTGAAATTACTCCGCCTTGAGAACATCCTTTCGTAGCTCTTACAGTTATAGATGATCCCCCTAGCTCCGAAGAGATGATTTTTGTTGCAAGCATACTATGAATCCAGTTGACTATGTATGTGTTAAACATCCTTTTATTCATCGCATTCGCTATAGAAGAGTAGGTCGTGTTAACGAAAGCACCTACAATATCCAAGAAAGAGCATAGTGCAATCAATTTTTGTTTTGAACCTAACCGCGTTTGGCGATGGTCAGCGACGACCTCGAGATGCACGCTCTTCACCACCATGCAGACGAACAACCCGACGTACACCTTTACGGATGAACCTTTCTCAATAAACGGGCAAACAAGAAATGGCCCCTGGGTAATCCCTCCTCGAGAACTTAAGATGGAAGTGCGTCGAAGCCATAAATGGCCGACGTCAATCCACCACGTGGTCAACCTCGAATTTTCAAATGCATCACTTGTGAAAACACATCATCATGTTTGTTATGGTGATAAAAACATATAATAGTGTTTTCATAAATAACGCATTAACTTTTCCCGAGTCTAGTTACGCTGAAAATTAGTAGTCGACCACGTGGTGCACATTACCACCTTAAAACGAGACCTAGTCTATGGCGAAATGACGGATTTTGAAGACGTCTTACTGGTGACGCATCTGCGGAAGATCTTACGAGTCAAGTTACGGCCCCGGAGTGGCCAGAATCGTTCACGAATGGTAGCACGCATCAACGACGGTCCACCGTGAAGTGCGAGCCAATGATTTCAGCGCGTAGTCCACTTTTTAAGACGATAGCGGGGGCAGCACGTGTTCACTTCTTGAGAGCTTGCAGTTGTTCCGAAACCGAAAGAAGTACGCTAACTCATAGAAAGCACTTAAGATGGTTCTGTTGTACAGGCTTCACAGAAGCAGTGTACTGAGTACTGGCGTTCCGTATCCTTGTTCCACAGGACCATAGCCTGCAGCGGAATAAGTCTGCACAGTACCTCTTCCAAGCAGCGGAATGGTTTTACGATACATGTGCTGTCCAGAGAGATTGGATGAACATTTTGGCGCTCACGAACACGGGTCCTATGAGTCCAAGTGAGTCGACAATCTCTAGCTGTGAGCGAGCAAGAACTTTGATTTTGAAGACGTCCTGCTTGTGAGAAAACCACAACCAGGCTTGTAAACGGTCTACACTTTCATTTGATTTTGCTTCCTCAATGTGCATCGCAGTATGCCGCTCGTAAATGTAGAACAACTGTCGCCTCTCACACAAAGAACAGGTGTCAATTTATGTTGAGATATATTATTACAAGATCAATATTATAGGGACCATCCATGATTGATGTCACGCGTTTAGGGATGAGAGGGTTTCTTTATTTTGACATTTTGTGACATATGGGGGAGGGAGGGGGGGGGGTTTGTTAGCTTGAGTGTGACATCACATTTCAACTGAAAAAATAAATACAGGTAAGTTCCGTTTTTTGCACGTTCCGATTTTGGCAACTTTTGGTTCCGTTTTTGGCAACACAATTTTTTTCTAATTCTTTCTAATCTTTTACTGATTAGCGGCTCAAAACTTATCCTCATAGTTCTCCACTAGTGTAAATACATACAATATATGACACATTTTTGACAAATCGACTCAGAGGCTGGCAATGTTCTTTTAGAATTTAATGAACATTTGTGAGTGTGTAGGCCTTACTACACTAGAAAACTTAACGTACCTTTTTATTGAAAATTCACACAGACTATAATTCGGAAAGGTCTGAAGTTTGAACCTCTTTTCCATATATAGATATATCTAAATAATGAAAAACCAAAAAATGATTTGAAAAAAAAGGTCATCTCAGATTATTTTAGACACTAGTTTTTTAGATAAACAATTCAAGAGTGTGAAAAATGTTTAAAAAACGCAAGCAATTTTTTGTAAATAAAAGATAATTCCCATGTTTTCTTCTTGTTTTCATGAATAGTGAAAGTTTTGTCTCCAACTTCAGAAACATAAATTACTCAACAAAATGTAGAACAAGACAAAGAAAGAACTGTTTTTCGAAAAAAAAATCAATAAAAAAGTAAGCTATAAAATATTTATTACCACCAAATTTCATCAATTTCGAAAAAAAACAACGCCAACCACGCTCGACGCCTGGGTTCGAATCCCACCGCCGACATAGGTGTCGATGGTTGTGAGGTGGCGTGATCCACTCACAACCAACCCAACTGGTCTAGATTCAATCCTAGCCGACACCGGGAGATTTTCTGAGGCGAAAAATCTCTGGGATCACGCCTTCCATCGCATGAGGAAGTAAAGCCGTTGGCGCCGGTCCGTTAATAAACGGGTCGTGAGTTAGGGTCCTGGGTGGAGTCGCCTTCCTGGGCGTCGGTGATTGGCACAACAACAGTGGCGGAACTAGACCGACGGAAAATAAGCGAGAATAAAAAAAAAAAAAAACATTGATGCGAAACATTGCGAACATTGAATCACGAAAATTCAAAAAAGTATTTCTTCACATTTTATTTGGTGAATAATATTTCTTAAGATAAAGATAATCGACTAGCTTTACTCAAAATTTTATAACAAATTATCAATGATGGCCTTTTGAGCGATTTTAATTTTTTGAAGATAAAAATGCTACAAGAACAAACAGCACTGTTTTCCCACGTTGTTATCTTTCTACATATTTTGGACGCTGTTCCGTGGAACATTCTGTTCAATTCATTTGGTTATAAATTACTTGAGGAGATTGAATGATAACAAAAAATTTTTCACAATGCTACCTCTCTCAACCGTAATTGAGCACTTCACTCAATAATACCCAATGACTCTTCAGCAATAGGACAAGAAGAAGAAGAATATATGGGACTAATCCTTCGTTGCGCCTTGAGTGAGCAGTTGAATTTTCACTCGTGAGACAAAATTAAAGACACTTTAGGGTGAATATAATGTCTTACTAATATTTAAATGTTATTTACCAATATTCAAAATGATAAAAAAGCAAAAATATGCTCAGAAAAAAAATGTTCCGTTTTTGGCACTGTTCCATTTTTGGCAACTGAAAATCGAAGAGCGTGTTGCCAAAAACGGAACATACCTGTAAATAAAAAAGTCACATACCTAACCACGGAGTTCAACTACAAAACGTAAACATGAATGCTTGGCTCCTGTAGCATGTGGAGAAGATTTGGATTGCGAATTGATTCATAAAGGGGAACTAAATATGGATGGTCTTTCAAAAATCAGCAATGATGCTTCAGTTACTGCCTCGGCTTTCTATGTCGTCGATATGCGACTCCATCATCAGCATCCTTGGACTAAGGATTAAACGCCTTTTCTAGTTATCTTCTATAATCTTCTTTTCCTTTTAGTTTCAGATTTTCTTACAGTAAAACAAATCGGTTAAACGGTTTTTGCAAAAATTGATTTTTGAGCAATTCTTGATCTTTTTATTGATTAATTTCTCTGGAATTTGTCATTGAACTCACTGCAACCAACACATCGTTTTCAAGAGGAAGAGCTTTCATTTGAAGTAGAAAAAAATTGGTCGCCATCTTGGATCTCGCCGCCATCTTGGATTTCATCAGAAAAACATGTTTTTGAGCAAGCTCGGAACCACCGATTTTAAATTTGACATCACCATTGGAAAGCTGAGAAAAAATGCTTTAAGATACATTCGAAACATTAGGTGAGCATTGAGGTTAGCTTGTCATTCTGGTCACTTTTCAAAATCGAGCTTCAAGCAGTTCAACGCATGACGCGCGGCCAATATCAAATCAACGCAATATCTGATAGCCTGTGGTGTGTGTCTGTGTGTAGTGTATATTAGGGGCCAGCCATGTTTCACGTGGACGGATTTTTAAGGATTTTGTTAGCCCCCCCCCCTTCCCCTCCCCCACAACTGCTCAGATAAATTCTCAAAATTTTGTATGGGCCGTATACATCACACCCCTCCCCCTCCCCAAAAGTTGTCCACGTAGAATGTGGATGGCTCATTGCCTGTGTGACTTTGGGTCTGTTCACAAATTACGTAAAGCAAAAAATCGTATTATTGACCCCTTTTCACTGCATTCACATTGTTTATTTCTTCACTCCCTCGCTCCTCCCTTTGTGTAACGTAATTTGTGATCAAGCTTCTCTACGTTTATTTTGCTAGAACAAAGTTTAGTTCCCTGTACGGAGAATAGTTTTCGCGTGTTTAGTAATTAAACAAATTAATGTTAGATGTTGTTTTTGCTTCTGTTATATACTAGTGTTTTCATGCATTAAACTACTATCAACAAACTTAGGTATGGTATACTAAGGTATAGAATGAATCAGTAATCTGGAGAAGATTTGAGTATTCTAGCGTAAATAAATTAAAAGTAAAATCATCACTTTTTTGATCCCTAGCTAATTCTTATAGACGAAAAGGGTACGTTTGCTACCTAACGATATTCAGCCAATTGATTAAAGGCTATTCAAAAATTACGGTGCGTGGGTGCACTTACTACATGTCGACTAGAAATACTGACTCTCCTCATCATACGCACACCACAGACTCAGTATATTGCGTTGATAATATCAAATCACGCGCGTCATGCGTTGAACTGTTTGAAGCTCGATTTTGAAAAGTGACCAGAATGACAAGCTAACTTCAATGCTCACCTAATGTTTCGAATGTATCTTAAAGCATTTTTTCTCAGCTTTCCAATGGTGATGTCAAATTTAAAATCGGTGGTTGCGAACTTGCTCAAAAACACGTTTTTCTGATGAAATCCAAGATGGCGGCCAATATTTTTCTACTTCAAATGAAAGCTCTTCCTCTTGAAAACGATGTGTTGGTTGCAGGGAGTTCAATGACAAATTCCAGATAATTGAATCAATTAAAAGATCAAGAATTGCTCAAAAATCAATTTTTGTAGAAACCGTTTAACCGATTTGTACTCGAGGGGTCCATCAATATGAACTAAGCAAAGCGGTTTTCTCATTTTTTCACTATTTTCAATCATTTAAACACAAAAATATCCATTTTTAAAGACCTCATGTCACCAGTGGGACGGTTTCAGCGAGAATTGCTCTAATATAGACAAAATGCATTTTAAACAAGTTTTACAATTTTCCATTAATCATTACGAAAGAAGGTGGAAGGGGGGTATAATAACGTGACGTAATTAAGGGGGGGTCAAGTAGGTTGTGACCGTTTGTGACAAGGGGAGGGGGGAGTTAATTTTTTCCAAATTCTTCGTGAGATCATTAATGGATGGTCCCTTAAGTGATTTCCAAATCTCCGCACACAACGTTTTTCACCTCGAAGCATCCGCCGTAGCCTGAAGCTAACAATGGCATCAATTGTTATTGTTTTACGAAAGGATTGTTAACTGTGGGGCTTGGAAGTGAGCGTAGTTTTCACTTTTGAACAGTTGTAGAATGCCTGTGATCAAGTTAAGTGCTATTTCACCCCTTTTCAATGAATTTTATTATTTCAACGTTTTTTTTTTGTATGTAAATCCAAAAACAAGGAATGTTAAGCCATTTGTTGTGATAATGGAGTTTCAATGATTGTAGCCTCGTTCAAAACACAAAAGGATTTATATTTCATCACTTTTCATGACATTTTATAAATTATATTATTTTGTTTATTTATTCTGTTACTTCCTAAATTTTCGAATACACATCGAGAAACACAGTTCTTTTGAATGTTCACACTTTTGAAATTCCTAGCAACGAACAAGGTATGTCTCTTAAAAAAGCATAATACCTAGTATAGAAAAAGTTGTAACGACTCACCGAACTCAAAACATGAGAAAACAATATTTTTGACCGTTCTCTACCACTGTGCGACCGGTATAGAAACGGGTAAGTGAGCAAAACATCCGCCCTGTGCAAAGTCAACGAAACAACTTCAATAGTAGCGCATCGTTAGGGATAGCCTAAGCGAACTAAAACGTAAGCACTAATAAGCAAGGACATTTGACACAATCTGTTTCGGAAACTCACACCTGGGTGGCGTACATATATTAGAGAGTTTCCTCCACAGTTTTTTTTTTTTTTTTGTATGCTCATTGGTCTGAAATGTATTCATTGGGTGACATCTGTTCGGCATCTTTTTGATACATATCGCAGGTTCACCATTGATTTTGTTTTCTTTTTCTTCACATATTCATTGATTTTGATTTAACTATTTGTGATTCAATCATTCCACTTAATACTTTATGTAGTAAAATTCCTATCTACCGATTAGTGATAGCTATAATTCCGTTTTTCGTTTGTAAAAAAAGGTCCTGAAGCGCTTCTTGGAGATCATTAACCATAAAAAACTAACTTTAATTTTACTTGAGTCGATAGATTACACCCTATCCATTTTAATGTTAAAACTAGGAATGTTAGATGTAAAGATTTGTTTGCGAAACACAACCTGCAAGTAACTGCGGTTTTTTTTAACTCACTTTCGTGAACCAATAGCATGGAAAAATTATGGAGATATTTGACCTTGATATTTAGTGCTTACAATTATCGTATCATGAAATTCTTGTACATTCCGTGAAGCCGCGTGAAAGCTCTTACTGGTTGGATTTTTTCTCTCAAAAATTACATACTTCCCATAGTTTCTACAGAATGTACCTCAATGCAAAGATTCGTTCAAAACGGAGCCACTCGGGATATGTAGATCGATAGCCCATGGCATGGAGAAGCTCAAAACAAACAATGTGTTGACTTTTTCCAGAAGACAATACACTAATCCATCGCATTAGCAATATTTTATTCTATTCCCTAACCCTTTTCTGTAATTTACAGCACAATGCAGATAACAATGCGATGATGCTTAAACCCAAATAATGCTTTTCCCTAAAATCTAAGTGATTACTCGTTGGCACACGCTCGTATTTTTTTGCAGTGAACCACTTAATCCTATTACATAAGATTTCCAAAAGTGCCAAACATATGCGTCCCTTCCGGTGTCTTTTTTTTTTCTATCCTGTTCCGGTATTATACTACGGGGCTCCGCGCGGCGTAAAACCGTCTCACTGTCCCGTCTGCACTGCTACCATCACGAGGCCAATTCTCCTTTCCTTCCGTTCTACCAGCTCGAGGTACTCTACTGACGAAAAAATACCCGTTTCATTTTCGAAGCAAAAACCAGCTCCAACTGTCAGCGGCTTCGTGTTGCAGATACACATTTACGAAAGGATTTGCCATTACGGACTAGAAGTTCGCTCCACCCCGCTATATGAGAGGTTTTGCCTGCACGCTAAAATTCGGATTCTGAATTTTTTATTGCGTTTTTCTAATTGTTAGGTTTGAGAAATCTTTTTTTTTTACTGTTGCAGTTTTTGTGATAAAAACATTTTGCTAAGACATATTCTTTTTCCAGGTTACCTACTAAAAATGTGTATGGTCTCGCACCATCCAATTTTTGCGTGTACGTACAATCAAACACGTTGACAATTGAGGTATAATGCACTGTGTAAGCTTAAAAAGATTTTTTTTCTAGATTGGGACAACGGTGAAATGATAGCTTTGGATACGAAATCTGGATGTGTGGTTGCCACTGAGGAAAGCATTGGTCACCGGTGGCCGCAATGTCCATTGCTCTGTCAATGAGAAAACGCCGACAGTTTGGAAAAGTACGACTGCGAGCGTAATGTTTCCAACAAATTACGGTGATATTCAAATTGGACCTGGAAATTGTGGAAAAACTTTCCTGTTTAAATATTGAAGATCGAGCGATTGGCAGAAAAGCAAACGGCGTGAGCATTAAACTATCGCTCAGAAAAACTTACACGTTTTATTACGCACCAAAGGTTTGTAACGCCGCCGTAGCTTCCGTTCTCGGTAAGCACAGCGCCGGGAAAACATGCTTGATGATAATTAGCATACAATTTTCACAGCAAATATTTACCTCATAATTTTTCCAGCGTTATCAAAAGACGGTACATAACCGAACAGTGTTTAAGTTGGCTGTTTGCTTAATTTATACCATTACTTACAACTTCAACCAGGCTCTCAAATTCGCTGCTTATAGATCAAAAGAGTTGATCAAAAACTAACGTTGTAAAAAAACGCTGTCCAGTTACTTGTTCTGTTTCGAATGTCCGCATATCTGGTTGCTCTGTTAGTGTGCTTTAATACTAACACAATTCGATTCTAGTTTGGATTATCAAGTATGTTTTAAAAACTCTCAAAATAGAACAAAATTAAAATTACAGTATTAGTGATCGATATCGGACCAAGTTCAAAGGGCTCGAAACCCGGAATACGGAATACTAATAGTTTGATTTATTTGAAACCAACCCGAAACAGAATATTCTTCCCAATCCAATTGAATTTCGTTAGTAAAATTGATTCGAAAATGAAAATGAAAGAACAGCGAACATAATTAAATGATTTGAGCCGAAAACCGATCGGTAAATTCTGTCGGTGCCAAAAAATATTAACTTTTCAAATTAGGTAGGGTATCGAACGTCTGCAGCAGTGGTTTTCTTCAGCAGGCTTTCGCATAAGACTGCAACAGAAATGCTGCCGAAGAATACCGAAACCGAAGGCGTTTGACACCGCATTAAATTTGTCCTCACTTTTCTGATAACACAATGGAAAGCTGTTTTTACACTGAAAATTTTACAACCGACAAATTTTTATTGCCAACATTCCCGTCTGTGTGAGATTTTCACTGAAGAAAATGCTGGCCAATGCACCTAACGCTAATGTTGCCACTACCGCGCAAAGGCAGCTTTTTACTAGAAAAAAAAGTAGTGCGGCTGTGCCTACCGCTGACGCTACTGCTGCTACCCGCTGCTGTTGAGTTAGAACCATCCTAGTCGCCATCACTAGTAAACAGGTTTGAGCGAAAACAGGTTCTTGCATAGCCAAACGAGTGCATCCAGGTCTACTAGATATACAATAAGGTCTGCTTTACATGGTTTTCTATACACGGGTTGCTTTTCTTAACGTTCATTCATCCATTTTATTTGCATTCGAAACTGGACATACACTAAAGTCGCTTTTTACACGGGGGATACGTGCCGCATAAAAAAACCGCCTAAATTCCGGAATCCACGTAAAAAAGTCGCGTAAATTCCGGAATCCGCGCAAAACAAAACCGCGAAAACTCCGGAATCTGCGTAAAAAACCGCGTAAAAAACCGCGTTAAAAGCTACCTTAGTGTATTTGTCCCTTTTCCGTTTTTAGGTTTTCATTTTACACCCCCTATGTAGCCGAACTTCCTGAGAGACGTAGCTCTACGTCAAAAACTCTATGAAACGGTTACAACAAAAAAAACAACATAAACAGAAACTTTTTCATGAATTGAGAAGCAGAACATCAAAGCTACCACAGTAAATCGGGTGACTAAAATTACGAATAAATGAAAACTCAATTATAAAATCTTAAAATGAAGAAATCGATAATCAGATAATCATATTATTTAAAAAAAAACAGTAAATAATTAGCATAATACAGCATACAATTCAAAATGTTTAAAAAGCTCATAGTATATCCACTTAAGAAAGCACAAAATGAATAATTAAGGGAATAAAAATATAGAAAATATAACAGCAATGTAACAACTATCAAAACTGTCATTGCCAATTTTTTTTTAATTACAGTTCGGGAACGAAAAAAAAAAATCTATAAGTACAATACGAAAATGGAATGCATAAATGCAAAAAAAAAACTTAAAACGAATAACATTAGAAAATCAATTAATAAAAATCAATAAACCGAACGAATAGAAATGTCACGAATGATAAAATAACCAAGTGAGATATTTTAAAATTGCAAAAACACCTTAACTTTTTTTTCAAATCTGAGCTCAAACTACCAATGTGCCAAAAATTTAAAAATGTTGAAAATAATAATAAAAATCGAAAATGAAAAATTAAATTATTTAAAAAGATCTTAAAATATAAAACTTGAGAAAATCATATAAATTCAAAAAAAAAAAGAAAAACTAGATACTCGTGCCAATAAGGCAGTGAACTTTATTCGTTCAATAATACCTAATTGGGACGATACCTGTAATCAGCAAGTGGAACCCACTCAATCTAAACGTGGTAGGGTATCTGATGAGGCTTACAACAACCGGGGCCCACCACAATAGATCAAATAAGTCGCAGTGGAAAATGTACCCAACAGGAAAAAAAAATACAAAATGAAAAAGTGGGAAGAAAAAAATAAGAGAGAATAATGGGTAGCAAAAGAGTTCTCCAATCTTACTCTCCTATATATACCGAATATGACAGAAAGGTAAAACATAATAATATCAAATGTAAAATATGTTAAACATATTCAAAATGCCGAAAAACGCCAAACAAAAAGAAAAAAATGAAGAGGCCAAGAAGGCAAAATATTCAACTTCAAATATATGATTTTTAATGCAGATTCAAATATTTCAATTCTATTACAAAAAATTCCAAAATTGTCAATAGTGTTTAATATGTAAAAAATATCATGAATGTCAAAAATTTGCAGAAAACAAAATTCAAAACCAAAACAAGTAACAGTTGTTCTGTTACTTTCTCAGTTTTTTTTTTGAACGAAATACACAACAACCTAGTTCAATCGCCCGAAGTTTCGGCCTTTTTGCTGACCCTTTTCAAGGAAAGTTTTAGTTGTGTCGTGTTTGTCTGAGGTTTTGTGGTGCAGTAGTTTGGTTTTTGGTTTGATATATTGAATTTTGAAAACATTTAAAAATTGCAGGTTCAATCAATCAAAAAATCTCTGAATGGAGAAATGAGAATCCTAAAAATTCACGATACAAGGAAAACAGACTTCAGTACTAACCACCAAAACAGAATATATTGAACAAAAACTTTAGTATCGCACTATTTTCACAAAGTCTGTTCAGCTTCTGGGCTTCGCGGATGACTTTGACATCATAACACGTAACTTTGCGACGGCGGAGGAAACTTACGTCCAACTGATAGCCGAAGTTGGACGAATCGGACTGCGAAGAAATGCGTCGAAAACGAAATACATGGAAACGAGAGGCTTCAAAAAGAACAACATCCGCCTCCCAACTCAAGTCTCTGTAGACAGTGATGAGCTTGAGGCGGTCGACAAGTTTGTGTGTTTGGGGTCACTGGTGGCCACCGACAACAACAGCAAAGAGATCCAGAGACGCATACAGGCTGGAAATCGTGCCTGCTTTTAACTTAGGAAGACACTTCGATCGAGTCGAGTGCGACGACGCACGGAGTTGACATTGTAAAAAACCCTGGTGGTCCTCTACGGAATCGAGACAACAACGCTTCTCACGGAGAACCTTAACACTCTAGGAGTTTTCGAACGGAATGTGCTGCGGACTATCTACGGTGGAGTACAGACGGACGACGGAGAATGGCATGAACCACGAGCTGCACGCGCTACTTGAAGAGAACCCCATTGCACACCTGGCGAAAGTCAATAGCTTACGGTGGGCCGGTCACGTCGTAAGGCTCCCGGATGACAACCCTGCCGGCACCAGAAATAGAGGGGCGCAGCGTGCACGATGGATCGACCAGATCGAAGGAGACTTGCGAGTGATGACACGCCTGGGGAACTGGCGAAACACAGCCCAAAACCGAGCAAAATGACGACAACTTTTTGATACATTACGAGCCACCACCAGAGTTGCCAATGTTCCACTTTAAACTGGATTCTTCCAGTTTTTTGTTTTTTCTTGAGTGAGCCAGTCATACAGTTTAATCCAAGCATCTTCCAGTTTTTGTATATTTCCCAGTATTATCATTTTTTTTATGTTTTCATCACTAGCGAACCACTTTTTTTTAATCACCTAAAATTCACCTCAAATTTCCTAAAAAAAGCTTGGATTAACTGAAATATATGAGATTAATTTCTACAATTCCTAAATTTCAACTGTATTTTCATCTGTTTTCACCGCGTTGAAGATAATCAAAAGTTGCCAAATCAGTTTCTGTTAATACGAAAAAATTATACTGAAAATGTTGAACTATTCCGATATAATTGGCATAAATGGACAGCACTGCAGTGGTTACCTAGGTTACCAACCCAAGTAACACACAAAACGTGTTAGAAAATAATTCACAATGACAGTAGTCATATAAGAATACTATAAGCGCAATTCGAAACTTGTATTGCTATATAATTGTTCTCGAGATGTTATTTCATAGCATAAGTGTATTTAATATATTATCGAATATAAACTGCTGCTGCTTATCGGTAACTTGTGTTTATGATGTTTAAAAAACAGTACAGAAAGCAACTTAACATACAACATTTGTGAGAAGATGTTTTTCATCAATAATTCAACCACATTTCGAACACAAACTCATTTTCTCCTGGTTTTGGAGATGTTTTTCAATAACATGAGTTAAACAAATTTATTTATTTATTTATTTATTTCGTCAATCATAGTAGACTACATCTTAAAAACTATTGCTAACATCACAAATATAGTTATTATTTTTCTAAGAGCATTTCGTGACATCGTTAAATCAATAACTTCACAATATTTATTGTAAAGACTCATCATACTATTAACTGGCCCGGCCATGGCATATTCTGTTCTATAAGAATTTAATACGAAAATTTTTCGCGTTCTTAATGAGCGTGTAGGAGCATACAAGTTGAGTTTTCCAAGCAAATTTTCCGAACTTATGCGTTGTGAAACTAAATCGTTGACAAGAGTTACCGAAGCAATTTCTCTTCTTTTTTCAAGCGTTTCTATATTAATAAGCATGCAACGCGATTCATAACAAGGGAGAGGAAATGAATTCCAACCTAGTTTTCTTAGTGCATATAACAAAAACTGTTTTTGTACGGATTCGATTCTATTGGAATGGACGTCTTGATAAGGCGACCAAACAACACTACAGTATTCTAAAATAGATCTAACATATGTAACAAAGAGAGTTTTTATAGTGTACGGGTCTACGAAATGATAACTGAACCTTTTTATAAAACTTAGCATACTGTTGGCTCTATTGATGATCGTATTGTAGTGATCAATGAATGTTAACTTAGAATCCAGAATTACTCCTAAATCTCTAATTTGATAACACCTTTCTACAACTTGATGTGCAAGAGTGCAACTGGCATGTTCAGGATTTCTTTTCCTTGTGTAGGATATAATATTTTTTTACGTTGAGATCAAGAAGACTTTTTTTACACCAAATGTAGAAAATGTCAACCTCTTGTTGGAATTGTTGGATGTCTGATTTGTGTTTTATTTCCATGTACAGTTTCATGTCATCGGCATATATCAATACTTTGAGACGATTCAACACAAGGGTAACGTCATTAACAAATAAAATGAAGAGCAAAGGGCCTAAATGGGAGCCTTGTGGAACTCCAGATGTCACTTTTACTGGTACAGAAAGGTGTCCCTTAAACCTAACCGTTTGTGTCCTGTTCGTCAAATAAGATTCAATCCATTTAAGTAGGCCTGACTCAAATCCCAGTTTTTTTAATTTGAACATAAGCATGGAAATATCTACTCTGTCAAAAGCTTTACTAAAATCCGTGTATAGAGTTTCCACGAAGTTGCCTCTGTCCATAGACGCAAGAGAGAAATCAACAAATTCAAGTAAGTTGGTAGCCGTAGACCTCCCTTTGTAAAAACCATGTTGGTTACACGTTATGCGATTCTTTACCTGATTAAATATTTTTTGGTTTACGATAGCTTCAAAAAGTTTAGGAATACATGATATTATTGCAATGCCACGATAATTTTTGATGTCAGATCTCTTACCTGACTTGAAAATCGGTATAAGAAAAGATTTTTTCCAGACTGATGGAAACTGTCCGGACGTAAGGGATAAGTTGAAAAGCCAAAACAAAGGTTTTACGAAGGCAGGAGCAAGATTTTTCATGAGTGAGGGTGGAATTCCATCTGGACCTGGACCTTTTGAAGCGTCCAGTTCTTTTAGTGTTGCGAGGATTTCTTGAACAGTTATTTGCTTAATAGATACGTTATTTATTTGTTCATGCAAGTGCGAGAAATACTCAAAGTCCCTGACTTCGTCGCTATTTTTATAAACGGTTTGAAAAAAACTCGCAAACTTGTTGCAGATTTGCTTTGAGTCAGTACTGGCAAAGTCTTCATATTGCATGCGAGATGGGAAGTTATTAGACTTCATTTTATCGTTTGCAAATTTAAAAAACTGTTTTGGGTCTGATTTAATGTTATTTTCCACCCTTGTGTTGTAGTTCTCATACGCAATAGATATTTTAGTATTCAGTTCATCACAAATGTTCAAATATTTGTCCAAATTTCTTTGGTCTTTAAGTTTTTTGTGAGTTTTATGAGCTTTTTGTTTCCTATTCTTTAAATTTTTGATTTCTCTGGTGAACCAAATGGGATCTTTTGAGCTAACCGTTTTCTTTTTTGATTTTGGTACAGTTGAGTCTAAAACACTATACAGTGATGATAAAAAATTATCAACCGCTTTGTTCATATCTATTTCATTTTTTAGAAGTGATTGCCAGTCGATGTCAGTTAATTTACGATTGATTAGTTCAAAGTTTGCTTTAGTGAAGTCATATTTATACTCAGGCTCATGATCAGAAGGTCGTGATCTCTCGGTATCAATCATTAGCGAGTACTCAATTGCAGTATGAAATTTTTCATTTTTCCATAGGGGATATTCTGCTTTGTCAACACTAAAATCTTCCGTGCAATTGGTGAATAAAAAGTCTAAAAAACAGTTTTGCTCATTCCGGATTGAGTTTACCTGATTTAATCCAAGTTGACTAAAACCGTCAAAAATAAATTGCAGAGTTTCGTTTTCTCCTACTACAGGAAGTAAAAGCGATTCATTATCATCGTTTACAATAAAATCAGCATCATTTTGATTGAAATCTCCATATATATGAATTTTTGAGTTAGTGTGGGACTCATCATTCACTAATTCTACCGTTCTTAAAAATTTTTCATATGATTGCTTTTTGGCAAAGTGGGGTGGAAAGTAAACAGATACGAAAATATGGATTTCACCCTTCAACAGAACTTTAACCCAGACATCTTCAAATTCGGCATGTTTCTTGGTTATGATTTGCTCAGAATCATGCTGAACCCCAACAGCCACAAGCACTCCTCCACCTGATTTCTTATCAGATAGTGATAAATCACGATCGCTCCTGAACACATTAAAGGAACTGTTGAAAACTTCTTCACTTTTAATATCTTCGTTCCAGTTCGTTTCCGTTGCTAAGATAATTGAGTATGAACATCCACTTATTCTGTTATTAATGTGATTAATTTTGAGTGCACTGCGCATCCTGTTGAAATTCTGAGCATAAATCAAAACTTCATTGACTACTGGCGTTGTTTTTTCTTTCTCTGAGCGTCACTGATTTTGAGAACACGAATGCTTACAATAACATCCATCACACGGGAAACTTGCTGATCTAAAATTATTGTTATTGTTATAGTTGTGGCTGCCAGCCAAATGGTAAGGACACCATACAGCTGAAGAGGTCGCGGGAGTCGTTAAGTTGAGCGGGCTCGTTGAAACGGTAGGCATGAAAGATGATTGTGACTCATTATTCGCTGGGTACGGATTAAGTATTCCGCCTCGTTGAAAAGAGATATGCTGGAGATTAGGTGGGGGTCGAGAAAATTTATCCTTCGCTGCAGCAAGAAGCACACGGTCTGGTGGTAGTTGGTTGTAGTAGCTGTTGTTAAGATTCCTGTTAAAATTGAGGTAACGATTCGGGATTTGATTGTTGTTATTATTGATGCTGTTATTGTTGTTGTTGGAGTTGTTAATGTTGCGGTTGTTGTAGATGTTATTATTGCGATTGAAGTTATTATTGTTGCGGTTCTGGTGGTTGTTGTTGCTGCGGTTGTTGTAGATGTTATTGTTGTAATTGTAGTTGTTATTGTTGCGGTTCTGGTGGTTGTTATTGCTGCGGTGGCTGTAGATGTTATTGTTGCGATTGTAATTGTCATTGTTGTTCAGGTGGTTGTTATTGTTGCGGTTGTTGTAATTGTTACCATTGCGGTTGACGTTGTTAGTATTGTTGTTGTAAGCCTGTTGTCGTCGATTCCTCCTTCTTCTGGCTGCATCTGCATTCTTCAACTGTACCAAACGACGCCTTTTACGTTCATCATAATCTGTCCAATCCGCTTTCCAAACTTTTTTTGGACCTAGAAACCGCCAACCTGAATTATTGGCATTATCCAAATTAAGTTCTGTTGCCAAACTTGGAAGTGAAACAGGTGAAGCTATTGGGGGAGCGGCAACACTCGCTGACTTAGATCTTAGTTCTTCGATGCAGGATGCCAGAGTTTTAAGCTCATCTACAATGTTTATCTCAAACGGATTGGTTTGTATTGAACAGCTGGTTGCTGTTTCTACAAACAGCTGTCCTAACTGAGAAAGTTCGTTATTTATGCTGGTCAGCGATTCCGTTAATTCGTTCCGAAGTTCGTTCCGAAGTTCGTTCCGAAGTTCGTTCTTGAATTCCGAAAAAGCAATGTTAACGAGCTGCGTCAGGTGATTTTTAAGTGTAGGCATAACACCAGCCACGCTGTTGGCTTTGATGTTTGACGTTAGCGCTTGGTTTATTTGTATAAGTGACTTGTCGATACCCTCTAGAGTTTCTGGAATTGTGCTTGGTTGTTCGAGTTGGGTCACAAGTCGATGAATCACCTCTGTATTATCATCAATCAATTTCGTCAGCTTGTTCTGCTGTTTGGTCAACGTGTTCAATTCAAACGATGCCGTTACTAAAAGTTGGCAGGAATCGCAGCACGGTAGCAGAAATGCAGTTGGATCTACGGCTGGTTTATCTTGTTTGTCTTGTTTGTCTTTTTTAACGATACGCAGAGAACTTCTGCTTTTAGCAACTACTTCGGAGGGGGCACGATACTCCCACACAGGAGGCATGGAATTTTCGATTACACCCTCCAACACACGACCAGAACACTTCGGCACCGGAGTCTTTCGCGCAGACTTCGCAAATTTGATTCATTTTTACCGACACAAAAACACAACAAGCAAAATGAAAACTAAGCGAAAAACAATAATTTGATTTAAATTCGCGCCAATCTTAAAGTTGTCCTCCAGGTGTTTTCACTATGTATTAGAAAAACTGTGCATGAAATGCCTAGCCGGGGCAGCCGCGCGCGTTCAATGCACCTTATAACCTTTATACACCTAATAACAATACTACGTACCTGTAAAGTACTTTTTCTATTATGTAGTGGTATTCGAAAACCAACTTGATCAAATTGTAAATAAAATTATTTAAACGATTCTAATGAACCTATTCGAGGTGGGTCAAACGCTTACAGTGCAACCAATATCACTCTTATTTCTGTTACCATATATCTATCAACGTTTTCTAGCTTTAAATTATGTTATGTCTAGATAACGTAGAAACTATGCGAAAACAATTTCAATATTCAAGCGACAGAAACAATTAATTTTGAAAGGTTGAACATTGCTTTTCATCATCACTTTATAATTGATCAAAAGTGCCACTGACAAAAACGATTATCGAACTGGTTGCACTGCGCGTAACAATACATTTGCGCATACGCTGGGTAAATGTTGTCATAGCAACGCATTTGCGCATGTGCTTTGTTATGGCGAATTCTGACCCACGAATGCGCGAATTTCTTCATTGCACTGGGTCAGTGCAGATCTACCCAAGGAAAAAAAAGAACATTGCGATTTACTACGCATGTAAGAAAGAGATGCCAGATAGTTGTTTACGAACTAAGTCCGTGCGGTGGTGGGGTAAATTGACTCTTCGCAATGAAATAAATCAGTGAACATTCTGTAATGCATAATCTATTTTCCACTGATTTACAAATAGAAAACAATATCCAATGAATGGCGCATAATTTTTTCAGAAGTAAAACGTAATGTTTTACCATGAAATTTGACGCGCACGTAAAACTTTGTATTAAAAGCATCAAATGGTTGATTTATTATTGTTTCTTATTTGATTATTCGAAACGCCATAATCATTAATTTTTTTTCCATTATTGTTCCTGATATAAATTAGTGTCGTTCTGCGATATTTTTATTTTGAAGTTTTATGCTTGCGTCAATGATGTTTTGATTTGTTAGCAATCATAACTTAAAAATAACCTATTTTCAACGCATTTCTATTGTATTGGTACTCGAGATGTATTTTACAGCTTCGGCCTAACAAGTTGGCTTGCTTCCATGAAGTTATATAATACTTCATATAGCACCAGTACTTGTTCTAGTAGCCTCCAATTTTTGCGCTTTTCTGGTGATAGAGATGTCATGGAAAAGGTAATGTCAACTGAAATCTATAACTGCAGGTTGTATTAGAGGAGTTATCTCAACTGCTCTATAACAACGTGTGTTACTTGGGAATTTTGCACGTAAACAACTACAGCGGATATCTAGATAACCTACCACGACGGGCTGCGGCTACGTTCATTCATGATAATGTGATTCATCCATGATTGACAGTGTGATGAATATGGGGGCGTCGTGAGATGAATAATTGAGCAGTGATTTAAGTTTTGAGATGAATATGGAAGCGTTATGAAAAATGGTTTGTTTTACAAAATTCAGGATAAATCTAGCTAAGTTTACTAAATATACAATGCTGAACGATTCCATAAAAGCACATAAGCGTATTCTGTTTATTTGTTCAATGATTTCGTGAAAATTTGGTGTTTAATCCGTGCATTCTTCGTGAATATAACGTAAAAAAATGTTGCATCAGTACTTTTGTTAAAAGTTAAAACAAATGAAAAAAAAACCTCATTTTTATAATTTTTAGATAAATTTATTAAGAATTTTTTTTAAATTTTGCTGCTGTTCAAGGAGGCAACAATAAAATTAAAAGAAAAGGAAACCCGGAACAGAACAGTTCTGATTGAAATGATTGATTTTTTCTGTATTCAAGACTAACATTGGATTCAGTAACCATCACAGAGAAGCACTCTTGCATTGTTTATGCACTTCATTAAATTTTTGTGAAATCCAGTTTTTTCTCTAGCATTCTTCAAGTTTAAATAAAAATTTTATTGGAAACTCTGGCCATCACGGCTCTCGTCTGGTTGGTAAGGTAAGGTAACCTTGAAGAGAAGGATTGATTTTGGATTGCCTCATAGCTATGACATGGTGGACTGATTCTAGCTCTCTAATATGTCAGGACCTGTTCAGCAATGCTTTACGGTGCTGTGGTCTGCCGGTTGGTTCGTGTGGAACGCTGCTTCGCTAAAATTAGCTGCTGCTCTGTCAGTTCAATAAGGCTCTACATTTTCCAATAGTACAATAGTTGGCATCACAAAATCACAATTTCCCGCATCCGGGTGGACGCTTAGCTTAGAAATACGTCAAATACATAGAACATGTCAAGAATGTTAAGAATGAGTTGTAACTTTCAAAAATGTAAAAAAATGTTGAAAATTTGGCTAACATGTCAGGAACGTCTAAAATTTCAAAAAGGTTAAAAGTCAATGATAATATCAAAAATTTTAATAAAAACCGGAATGATGTCAAAAATGTTAATACTGGTCGGACTCGATTATAGGGGAACTGCTCCATTAGTCATCTCATTAAGCCGATATTCACGAAGAATGCACGGATTAAACACCAAATTTTCACGAAATCATTGAACAAATAAACAAAATACGCTAACGTGCTTTTATGGAATCGTTCAGCATTGTATATTTAGTAAACTTAGCTAGATTTATCCTGAATTTTGTAAAAGAAACCATTCTTCACAACGCTTCCATGGCCATCTTAAAACTTGAATCACTGCTCAATTATTCATCTCACGACGCCTCCATATTCATCACACTGTCAATCATGGATGAATCACATTATCATGAATGAACGTAGCCGCAGCCCGTCGTAGTAGGTTACCTAGATATCCGCTGTAGTTAATTACGTTCAAAATTGGTTTCCAAGGTAACCACTGCAGTGCTGTCGATTTATGTCAATTATGTCGGAATAATTCAACATTTTTAGTATGATTTTTTCGTATTAACAGAAACTGATTTGGCAACTTCTGATTTTCTTCAACGCAGTAAAAAAAGATGAAAATACATTCAGGTGATTGAATTAAATAAGTTTCCGAGTGCAGATACCCGACAATAATATCAAATTTAGTACTTTTAAGTGAGTTTTTGAGGATTCTACTTCATGAGAAATCTAAAGTGAACTCAGAAGAACCCATTGCATGGCTTAGCATATTGGTTTAGTTAGAAAATATGCGTTTTTTCCTGTTTTCATGTTGTATGAAATGAATATATGAGCTGAGATTAATAATGGAGCAGTTCCCCTATGTACTGCCCCTGTTTACCTAGTTGGCGTAAGAGCCAAAATGACCAAAATGCACCTTTTCGTTGATTCAGCTTCCTTCCCCTAAGATACATACACTACAAATGAAAAGAAAACTATTTTGTTCTAAAACTTTTGAGAAATATTGGGAAAACGTTTTGGCGTAACTGTGGATATTTGCATCAGATGAAATAATTAAAAAGTGAGTAATCCATATTCGGCAGGTTTAGCATAGTCTGGGGGCCAAAATTGAACAAAAAAAAAGTTTGTTCTGGCTCTGTGCTGTCAAGTTTGCATTTTTCCGTGTTACGATTACCCATTTTAGCGTAAATGTAAGTTTTTGTACATGTGTTTGTGTGTGTATGTGTGTGGGTTTGTATGTGTGTGTTCGTGCGTATTTGTCTAATTGAAACTGCCGATGGACAATAACTGACGTTTGACCGGAACACGATCGATAAAACTAATTCAACTGCGAGGCAGAGCAGGAAGGAGTCGAGTTTTTACGCCAAGTTATGCGAACAATCTGCGAGAAAAATGCATGTTTATGCGCATAAACTGGCGTAGCGGTTTTTCTTGATTAATTACCATGGGCAGACTCGTATAATCCATGGGGCCTCTATTCAAACATCAATCTTCATAAAAGTGACAGACTATTTTGTTGAAATTGTATCTCAATATAATTATTTGGGTTAAAATAACAAAAACGCGTTTTTCTCGCAATGATGGTGTTGGTTGTAACGTCAACTATGTAAACAGCAGTGTAGTCTTCGATTTTTTTTTTTGCTATATGTAATCAAATTTTATACATAATCGAATCATTTTTTTTTTAATTTTTAATTCACTTTTGTTGTTTTTGACTCATTCCCGCTCAAAATTCAGAAAACACATTTTTACAAAATAAATATATAATTTTTTTTGTCGAGTTTTGATTGAGTTTCGGTGGGTTTTCCTTTTTTCCTTTTTTTTTATTTTCGGGTTCTGAAAAGATATATATATATATATATATATATATATATATATATATATATATATATATATATATATATATATATATATATATATATATATATATATATATATATATATATATATATATATATATATATATATATACACGCAAAAGTTGAAGTCTTGTACAATCATTGTGTCTTCCCGATTCGCACAAATGTTGCACAGAAATCGCACAATAAATGTGTGAAACGCATAACGCAACAGTTGTACTGCGAATACATTGACATAAAATGAAATCAGAATATGTATCATACACCGACACTCTATTTCTCACGTCGAGTGTATTAGTGACTGCACGCGCTTTTTTCTAAAGCGACGAGAGAAATTTCTCTCTCGCTCGTAGAATTTACTTGTATGTGCGACAAGACTATGCGACGCGAAAGGCGATATCTCGTTGCTTCACGAAATGAGCAAGACATCCGTGCTGTACATACTTGATACCAGTGTTGTTAGTCTCTCACTCATACTGTCGGCGCGTGCTTGCTGCTATTCAGAGGAATGCATGAAGAAGAAAACGTATCTCGAAAGCGTGTGTGCAAAAGACTTGAAAAGCGTAGCATATGTCTCGTCCTCAAGCAGAAAGGAGGAGAAAGGTTTTGCTTCTCGCTCGCTTTGCAATGCTGCTTGATACCAGTTGAAACTGTTTGGGTGTAGTAGTTTGGAGCTGCCAAATACATTAAAGAAACGCTAGAGCATTAATTGCGTTATGCCCAACACGCAATCATTGTACTGGTTCCGAATTACATCAACAATTGCGCTAAAAACGCACAATTATGTACTGGTTTCGTACCATCCAACTTTTGCGTGTATATCTTGTAGTTTCTTTTGGTACACCAAAAGTTGCAGTTAAACATAAAAAAATTCGATCAGTGTATATTGATTTGTCAACTCGTTCCATTTTATTATTCGAAATTTTGGATTTATTTTCCATTGAAAAGAAAAAATAACATTTTTTATTTAATTTAATTTTTTTAATATTTTGTGAAATTCAGTATTTATAAAATTTTTGTAATTATTCGAATTTTTTATTTTTTTATTTATTTTTTCTTTTTCAATTATTAATTCGATTTGGGAACATTTTTTCGCACAAAAATAACTATTTTCGACATCTCCTGCTGTATAGATCTTCAAAATTTTCGTATGGATTGTCACGCTTTGTCAGACTTCCTCCCTCCCTTCCCATCAAGCGTTACGTATTTTATAAATATTCCTTTACGATCTATCAGCTTTAGATAAATCATATTCGAAAATGAAAAAAAATACTACTCTAATCGAGTCTAGAATTATTTTTAATCAAATCATATATAATCGAGTCTATACATCAACGAGTTTATACATAATGGTGACATCCATAAATTACGTAAGGCAAAACACCCGATATGTAACAAAACGTAACGTCAACACCAGTAGGTTACCTAGATATCCGCTATAGTTGTTTACTTTCAAAATTGGTTACCTAGCAGCCCTCCATAAAAATTACGTAACGCTGAAGAAGAATTTGCTTAATAATAATGCTCGTTTTTGGAGAGTCTGATCTTACCTCCCCCTCCCCTACGTAACAAATTGTAATGCTCCCCCTATGAGCGTTACGTAATTTATGGATGCCGCTCATCGTGTCCGACCTGTAATATTTTTGGAACGTCAAACATATAATTATCAATAAAAATAATTTCAAAAATATTCAAAATGCCAGTCATGTCAAAGATGTCGAACAAGGCAAAAATGTATTCAAAATTACAAAAATATCAAGAATTTATCAAATAATGTCAAGCATGTAGAGGTAAAATGATATAAAAAATATGAGGATTGGCAAATTAAAAGAAATATTGCGAACTCAATTCAGTAAATTAAAACAGAAAACCATATAAATGTAAAAAAGGAAGCAAAATTGTTATTTAATTGATATTATAAATGGAAATTAAGAAAAAAAAAGCGAAAATACAAAAATTAAAAACCAAAAGAACAGAAACGTCTATTGCCCTGGGTGTGGAAAATAAACGGACTAAAAACCGAGTTTCCACAAAGTCATCAAAAAAAATAAACAAAGTACGCTTACTAAATAAAATCGACCAATAATACAAAAGTTGTTTCTTAATGAGGTTTATCCCATATTTTATGAAATAAACTATTTTTACAACCCTTCCATGCTGGTATCACTGCTTGTCTTCTTGAAACATGTCTGCCCGGGTGTCTGTCTGTACTCTACGCTCGCATAATACTTGTGAACATAGATTTAGCCCCAGAGGTCAAACTGAAAAAAAAGTAGAAGGTTATATCTGACACACAACCGCATTATTGACGTAGGACTACTCCGAGTAATCGTTCATTGACACACAACACAGTGAGCAAGAGGAAAGAAAACTAGAATAACCACATCTTTGATTTTTCAAGACTTTTATTAAATTTATAAAGAAAGTTAATTAAATTTTACTCAACGATGGGAATTTCGAGCCCAGTGAATGGACAGTGAATAATAACAGGTTCGTTTTGCTTCAGAAACGGTGCGCTAGCTTGTTTCAACCGGCAGCAATACTGTTGTAATGTAAGATCAAAATCGAATTTCATGGCTATTAGTGTTTTAAAATCGTTTCTGGGGGTTCTGACGAGCAGTGGCAAGCCGTCATAAATCAAAACTTAAATTGAATTCATTTGTCCCGCCACAGATTGCTTGAGATAATTTCTCATTGCGTGTGATTGCGGGAACATATGCAGCTAAGGAAATGAAAGAAAAATTAAACCGGGCGGAGCTTATCAGTTGCCAGTGTGCGAGTATAAAAGGAAAAGAACCGTCCGCGCGTTCAGTCATTTCGCATTTTGAGCTAGACCTGTGCGCGTCGCGGTCGCAGCATTTCTGTTTGCAGTCAGCGGACTCCCGATGTTCCTGTTTGGACAACTTTAACACGCAGTTTACAAACAGTCTTTTTCAAGACTTTTATTAGATTTATAAAGAAAGTTAATTCAATTTTACTCAACGATGGGAATTTCGAGCCCAGTGAATGGACAGTGAATAATAACAGGTTCGTTTTGCTTCAGAAACGGTGCGCTAGCTTGTTTCAACCGGCAGCAATACTGTTGTAATGTAAGATCAAAATCGAATTCCATGGCAATTAGTGTTTTAAAATCGTTTCTGGGGGTTCTGACGAGCAGTGGCAAGCCGTCATAAATCAAAACTTAAATTGAATTCATTTGTCCTGCCGCAGATTGCTTGAGATAATTTCTCATTGCGTGTGATTGCGGGAACATATGCAGCTAAGGAAATGAAAGAAAAATTAAACCGGGCGGAGCTTATCAGTTGCCAGTGTGCGAGTATAAAGGAAAAGAACCGTCCGCGCGTTCAGTCATTTCGCATTTTGAGCTAGACCTGTGCGCGTCGCGGTCGCAGCATTTCTGTTTGGAGCTAGTGGAACGCTGGATGTTCCTGTTCGGATTAGACAACGAACTCTAATCATTTGACTGATTCTAGCGCTAACACCGGAGACGGAGAAAAATAGTTGTGATGAAAGTGATGGGCTGTCGAAAGGCTACTCTGCCGTTCCAATCATAGTAGTCCCATGTTCTACACAAAACTTATGCACGCTGGGACAACTATGCTTGGAAGGGCAGTACTTGTAGTAAACAAATTTGCTACAGCGAAGGAATCTGCCGAAGCCCAGCACACAACTTTATCAAGCAGTTCAGAAACAGTCTTTTTCAAGACTTTTGAAAAATGTATAAGAATAGTTAATTCAATTTCATCCAACCAAGGATATTCATACTTTTTCGAAGCTGTATTTTAAATGGAATAGTTGTTTAAAATGTCCGAAAGCGTAACAAAAAATCAATCACGACGTGGCATTTCAAGAATCAATTTTACGTTTACATGCGCCATGGTTTGTGTCTACTCATGAAGTCTGTGCCAGGCATGCGCGCACGTGATTGGTTCATTGTAGGGGAAATTCGATCTTGAAAGTTTTCACTTATTTTCACTGTTGAACAATTAAGTAATAATGATCACTGAAGTATCACAAAAATGTCCATCATTTTATCAATCCAACGACATATTGATCATTGTAATCCATCATGTGGTTACACAAGTATTACCGTTTGAAATCTTTCATTCCGGCGTTACACCTTGGTTTTTAGTTTTCTCAGAATGTATCTCAATATAGTGCGGTTAGACGTAGTCCTACGTCAAAAAAAAACATGAAAGATTATTGCTTTTTAATCATTCATGTGAGTTTGTATGGCCGTAGCCTGATCAAAAGTGTGCCAAAAGGCCCCAATAAGTGACAGACTCATATTATTATCCGTGCTTGTGTGTAAGCGTCTGCCCTTTTACGCTACTATACCGGGCGTCGCCCTTTCTGCCATGTACCACCAATTATAATTCCTTGGAGAGGTTTTAACTATGCTTGATAGAATTGATAGGCAATATTGTATTTTCCAGTGTCGAAACCCGAATATTATATAAAAAAAAACTAAAAGGAATCTATTCCTCAAATTGGTAAACTGATTAAATTAGAAACTTTTCATTCTCGTTTGAGTATAAGAGTATAAGATGAGAATTGATACAAATACCCTATTCAAAACAGAACTCCGAATGTACCAGCACAGGGACAAAGTTAACTTAACAGTGCTTGTTCTCTGCTTCGCTTCATTTTGCCGAGGACTCAGAATATCATCTCCACCACAGCGCTTGGGCCTGCATGATGATATGTTACTTGTTTTCATTACGTTTATTTCTTGGTTACAAATGCGTTCTATTATTGAATATGTTTCTGTGTACGACCAAACAGCAAACGGCATGCTAATGATCACGAGTGGAAAAGTATCTTGTTCAAAGAGCTATGAACAAAACTTTAGAGCGGGCGGGATTCATGAAGTTGACTACAGACTGTGTCTATAGAAAGCTGAATGCATAAGTCCATGTTGCACTGAAATATTTCAGAACATTCACCTGGGGGAAAATAAACGTTGCTGTTGAAGTGTCTTTCGTGGTTTCAACAACAAGAGGACTGTGAAACGTGACTATAAAGATACTACAGATACAAATTGTGGATCAAAAACATGAGGTTGTCGGTCTCAGGTTATCGACACTAATATCAATAAACATACTCTATCATTGCATGGGGATTCCTTTCAAGTAAGGTTATTACCAAGATTCATGATGACAATACAGGTTTATTATTTTCAGGTACATTATCTGCACATAACCATTCATAATCGATATCTGTTCAACTGTGTCAGTAAAAACCGCAAAATTTTCATCAACTAAACAAGTACTAAAACTGCCCCATTTCAACACTTCGTATGCAAGTTTTGAAGGGAAAAATAAAAACCTTCAATCGAGCGAATTAATTGCACGTTACCACTGACAGATGATTTATTATGCGAAAAAATCTAAAATACATGCGCTCGTCCTCCTGGAGCAGCAGAACAGAAAGGAATCGAATTATTCCGGGCAGGATTGGGTGTCCCCCCGAAAGCAACGCATTTTTGTAAATTCCAGCCTCATTGGGAATTCACAACCAGTCCTGTGTGCGACGGCAAATTTTCTATCATTACCGGACTAAATGAAAAGCAACAGTTTTCTTTGTCGTCAGCCAGGGCCCCCGCTGGCGATCCTGTACATGTACATGCAGAATAAAATTAGTGGGGCAAAAAAAAGTATCCAATCCAATCCGCTCCCTGGTACTGATATTTCTACGCATTGTAATAAAGGCACGTCTCTGACAGTGGTGTTTTTCGCCTGTCACGCCGAGAGGGGAAAAAAAGAGAATATTAATCGATTGGCAATTTTCTGGGCGCTGGGAACATTTTATTGTGGTACCAAATCCCGGCGAAACTGAGGTTTTATATCAATTTTGCTGATCCTGGAGAAGCACATTGACGGAGCCGGGTCGGGCTGTGGTAAGCTATACAATAAAACAAACGTCATACGGCGTACATGGCGAAGCGTTATAATTGAATTGGCTACATTCCGACTACGGGTAACGGGTACGTGACTTTTTTTCACTGGACGTAAGCGAGATGAAGTTTGATTTGTGTGTGCGCCGTTTCCACACACGCAGTTTTGGTAAGGCATGAATGAAGCTGGAAACGAAGGTAAGCGTGTTAGAAACGGCCAATGATTTGATCAAACATGAATTCAATTTAGTTTGTGTTTTCGCTATAATTTTCTTCGCACGCACGTAAACAGGCCGATTATTGTTTTGCGCTGCTGTGCTTAGGATATACACTGGGACATTTATTTGCATAATGTTTGCCTTTCGAAATTTCAAACGGTTGAAGCAGTTTCTAACGTGAATTAAATAGCTGGTTTTTCCGTGATATTGGAAATATATACAAGGTTCATACAGCGCTAAATTATTTGAATATGAAATAGGGTAAGAAACGGATTGAGCAGTTCACACTAAAAGAAGAGCTTTTCAATATAAGAATTAATGTTACTCAAAATAATTTTCTGATTATCTAAATACAAGTAACATGTCTTGAAAAATCGTATTATTTAAAGCCGATACTGCAAGTATTTCGGATAAAATATAACTATGCATTTAGCGCACTCGTTAAAATAATTCTCTCTAATAATCACCAGTAAGTACAGCACTACCTAAATAAAAAAAATCGTACAAACCTAGCAACAGTTTTCTTGTCTAAAATCATACAACACTAACACTATTGCAGGAACCGAACCATAATCTGTGCAGTACTTAAACCTTTCCAAACAAATAAATATGCGCTTATATGTAGCACAGAGGAAAGCAAGTTTTAAATTTTTTCAACAGACAGTAACCACTAATGAACGTTCGCACGAGGAAACAAGGAACTCTTAAATAGGTAACCGTTTCAATTTGTTTACCTTTTCATCAGTCACGAAACGCAAACCAGCAGTTGAGAAATAAAGCATGTAATTATGAAACGATAACTCATTTACTAGCCACACCGGGCTTTTCAACAGAACATTATATAACCGTGAACATAAGCAAAAATGTTCATGCGTCTATAAACCTAACCTAACTCGCAAATAAAAGCAATTCACCAAGAATAATGCTGATAAAACATTCACCATTTCTTTTGATAAAAAAGAATGTAATTAGCATTTTGTGGAACGTCCCCCCGGTTTTTCTTATGTTTTTCTCTTTTGTTGCTATCAGCTCAAAAAGTGACACTTCCAACACCAATCGTACGGGGAGGTTTCAATTTGTGGACGATCGTCTTAACGACGGGTACTTTGACCGGGTACGGCTGCGGGATGTGCACTGGGATGTGTTTCTCCACCGGGTACGGGACCGGCTTTTCGATCGGAACTGGAACCTTCTTTTCCACCGGGTAGGGGACGATCTTCTCAATCGGTATGGTGATTTCCCTGATAACGGGCACCTGTGAGGGGAAAACGAAAATGTATTAAGTTAGATATTTTATCAGTTTTTAGCAGTCTACGCTGTTGCTATATCATTTTTCTTTTCTACATTGAAGCTCAATTATTGCATTAAGAGAATTAACGACACGGTAAACAGGTAAACCAAGCTTTAATAAATGTACAAATTACTACCTCTGATATATTAAAAGCCGCTGATATATTTCAGACCATTTCAGGGTCTGCAATTTCTTCATTAAATTATTTATTGTCGAATCATAAAATATGTCGAAGCCCGAGTACTAACTGAGCGCTCGTGATGCTAGGTAATAAGTCGAAAGTAAATCTTCTAACATCATCACTGTCCAGGTTCTGCCAAAATCGGTTTGACGCCATTTTGTTAGCAATCATAACACTGGTCAACAAAATGGAAAGAAGTGCACTCCAAAAGCTCAAACCAGAAATAATGAAAGATTATAGCTATTTAACGTAGTACCTGTGTTGACCTAATTGATCTTATTTCGAAATTGTAAAAAGTGAAAATAGACGTCACTTTATTATACCGTATTTGTGATTGTGACGTAGGAGCGAAACAGCTAATAAGTAGCTTTGTACATTATGTGATTCTTTCTGGCTATTTTCACATAGGGGGAACTGCTAACAAAAATTGATTCAAAAACTTGTCCCTTTTACAACCTATGAAAGTGGTATAACTAGTATAACAGGGCACCGATCTGTCAATTTGAATTGTGACAAAAAAAAACTCACACGCAGCACTTATTCCTATTAGAGCATCTTCAGCGGTCTATTTTTGTAACAATCTTAGACACTAGATTTAACCAGCTAAACCTAATTTTTTTTTTTAAGGGGGGATTTGTTAGTAGCTTAAGTATTTATGATAAATATTAGTAAATAATGAGTATGTGTGTTCAATCACAAATGGTGACTTCTCAACACTGTTAGAAATTTGTAATTTTAATTGTTAGGATTTGTTTGCTTTCGCAATTAGGACTTATCATTCGTAGGGATTTAAACCTACTTGTCAGAAAAGGGGAAGTAAACTTACAACTAACTTAATTGCTAACTTATTGGCTATAAAGAGAGCTTGTCGTAGCAATTGAGGATTGCAACGATTTTTGTCGAAAATTGTTAATAATTTTATTTGACATAGCTTCTAATGGTTCAACACCAGTAAGTCTATGTAATTCGAGTGTACCAAACCAAGGAGGACGCTTCAAAATCATTTTTAGAATTTTATTCTGAATCCTTTGGAGCGTTTTCTTCCTTGTTGAACAGCAACTTGACCAGATCGGTACAGCATAAAGCATTGCTGGTCTAAAAATTTGTTAGTAAATCAAAAGTTTGTTCTTTAAACAAAGTTTAGAATTCCTGTTAATGAGAGGATATAAACATCTCGTATATTTGATGCACTTGGCTTGTATACTCTCAATGTGCTCTTTGAAAATGAGTTTTTTATCATAAATTAGTCCCAAGTACTTAACCTTGTCGGACCAACTTAAAATAACCCCATTCATCTTGACAACGTGATTATTGTTTGGCTTGAGGAAAGAAGCCCTAGGCTTATGCGGAAAAATTATCATTTGAGTTTTAGAAGCATTGGGAGAGATTTTCCACTTTTGCAAGTAGGAATAAAAAATATCTAAACTCTTCTGCAATCGACTGCATATGACACGAAGACTTTTTCCTTTTACGGAAATGCTTGTGTCATCGCAGAACAATGATTTTGTGCATCCTGGAGGCAAACCAGGAAGATCTGAAGTGAATATGTTGTACAGGACTGGACCCAAGACTGAACCTTGAGGTACACCTGCTCTGACAGGAAATCTATCAGATTTTGAATTCTGATAGACAACCTGCAGAGTTCGATCAGTAAGATAATTTTTTAAAATTTTTATTAGGAAAATTGGAAAATTAAAAGTTTGCAATTTCGCAATCAAACCTTTATGCCAAACACTGTCGAATGCTTTTTCTATGTCTAAAAAAGCAGCTCCAGTGGAATAACCTTCAGATTTGTTAGCTCGTATCATATTAGTAACTCTGAGCAATTGATGAGTTGTGGAATGCCCATGGCGAAATCCAAACTGTTCATTTGCAAAAATTGAATTTTCGTTGATGTGTGACATCATTCTGTTAAGAATAATTCTCTCAAACAGTTTACTTATTGAAGAAAGCAAACTGATTGGTCGATAACTTGAAACTTCAGCTGGGTTCTTATCCGGTTTTAAAATGGGAGTAATTTTTGCATTTTTCCATAATTTGGGAAAATATGCAATTTTGAAGCAGCAATTGAAAATTTTCACTAAAAATTCCATTGTGCTCTCAGGGAGATGTTTGATTAGTATATTAAAGATTCCATCGTCACCAGGTGCTTTCATATTTTTGAAATTTTTAATAATTGATTTAATCTCATTCAAGTTAGTTTCAATTATTTCTGCAGGTAAAAAATTCTGGGAAGAAATTAAATCAAATTGACGTGTGACTTCATTTTCAATTGGACTCACAAAATTCAAATTTGAGTTATGAACACTCTCAAACTGCTGAGCAAGTCTTTGAGCCTTTTGTTCATTGGATACAAGAAAACGTTCACCATCTTTTAAAACTGGAATAGGCTTTGAAGGTTTCTTAAGAATCTTCGACAGCTTCCAAAATGGTTTTGAATATGGTTTCAATTTTTCAACTTTGGTCTCAAAATTTTGATTTCTCAAAGAGTAAATCTATGTTTAATCTCTTTCTGTAAATCTTTATAAATAGTTTAAAAAACAGGGTCACGAGAACGTTGATATTGACGTCTGCGGACATTTTTCAAACGAATTAGAAGTTGAAGATTTTCGTCAATTATTGGTGAATCCAATTTCACTTGAGCCTTTGGAACAGAATAATTCCTGGCATCAACAATTGTACATTTTAATGCTTCCAAAGCGGAATCAATATTCACTTGGTTTTGCAAATCAAGCTCATTATTGAAATTTCTCTCAATATGAGTTTTGTATCTTTCCCAATTAGCCTTGTTATAATTAAAAACAGAGCTCATAGGGTTTAAAACTGATTCATGTGATAAAGAAAAAGTTATTGGGAGATGGTCAGAATCAAAGCCAGCATGTGTGATCAAATCACTACATACGTGACTTTGATCTGTTAGCACCAAATCAATTGTTGAAGGGTTTCTTACAGAAGAAAAGCATGTAGGACTATTCGGAGACAAAATAGAATAGTATCCTGAAGAACAATCATTGAATAAAATTTTGCCATTGGAATTACTTTGAGAATTATTCCATGAACGATGTTTAGCGTTAAAATCGCCGATTATGAAAAATTTCGAACGATTTCTAGTGAGTTTTTGTAAATCACCTTTAAAATAATTTTTGAGCTCGCGTGTGCATTGAAATGGTAAATATGCTGCGGCAATAAATAAAATCCCAAGTTCAGTTTGAACTTCAATTCCCAAAGTTTCAATAACTTTCGTCTCAAGATGGGGAAGAGCACGATGTTTGATTCGGCGATGAATAACAATTGCAACTCCACCGCCGGAACCCTGAATCCTATCATATCTATGAACCACGTAATTGGGATCATATTTTAATTTAATGTTAGGTTTCAAAAATGTTTCAGCAATAATTGCCATATGCACATTATTTACTGTTAAAAAATTAAAAAGCTCATTCTCATTGGCCTTCAATGAGCGAGCATTCCAATTTAATATTTTAATTGTTTTATTTAAAATCATTGCTAAATTTTAAATTAGAAACAATTTTAATAGTAAAATTTGTGCCTATTTGAATGGCTTCAAACATTGATTTTGCCTGCAACATGGCGTTCATAAGATCGAACATTGCCTGTTGCAGAAAAGAAAGTTTACCTGCCGTAATAAAAATATTTTCGGCAGCAATATTAGCTGGAGTAATAGGTGTACAATTATTTTCTAGCGTGTTTTGCTTACCCATATTAACGGTCATTTTCGAACTACCAACACTAGGCGGTATAATGTTCGAACTACCTGTAACCTGTGCATAAGTTAAACGGGTATGCAAAGGAGTAGGTAAACTAAGCGCCACTGGTACGCTTGGAGAATTTCGTTTTGAAGTTGGTTTTAATTGAGAAATTGAATTTTGTTTACCTTGCCTTGCCTTAACAATTGCTAAACGGACTGGGCATTGATAAAAATTTGACATATGGTTGCCGTTACAATTCGCACAGCGAAAATGTTTACTCTCTTTCACAGGACATGTGTCCTTTTTGTGAGAAGAGTCTCCACAATTAAGACATTTTTGGTCCATGTTACAGAATTTTGAACCATGGCCATAACGTTGGCAAGTACGGCATTGGGTGATATGCTTTTCACCTCCGCCATACTTCCTATAAATTTCCCACTTTACACGCACATTATACAAAGCATGTGCTTTTTCAAAAAATTTTAAGTTGTTAACCTCATTGCGGTTAAAATGAATTAAATAATTAACAAGGGAAATTCCAGTTCTCTGACTGTTTTCGCCTCGTGATTTTTGGCTATGCCAAGTAATTCTGTTAAAGTAAGTTTGATCTCATCAACAGTTTGATCGTTGGTGAGACCTTTCAAGACAACCTTGAACGGCTTGGCGTTCTTGGTGTCATATGTAAAAAATTTGTACATCTTGTCAGTTAAATACTGAACAAGACGATCACGACCCTTTACTGAGTCGGCTAATAAGCGGCATTCACCTCTACGGCCAATTTGATAGGTAACTTTAACGTCAGAAACAAACGTTGAAAGTTCCTTTTTGAATATATTAAATTCAGAAGAAATAGTTACCACAATAGGTGGAATTTTCTCTTTTTTTAAAGATTTTATATTTTGTATAGTTTCATTATTAATAACTTCCATTTCTCCAGCTTCTTGCTCAGGCAAAATATCAAAAGGATTGTCACTACAGACACTCGAAGTGTCAGAAAGAGATGCCTCTCTTTTCCTCCCCGCAGCGATGCGAGGTTTCTTTTTCCGTCCAGCCATTTAAGGTGATACGAAAAAAGTTAAAACAAATGTTAAATTCAAAAGTAGGTAGTCTTGAGAAAGACTGATGGGAAATAACTTTCAGGTAGTCTTTAAAACACACACTGACAAAACACAAACTTTGAAGCTATAGGCAGCCAAAGACCAGTCCACAAGCAACCGAAAAAACGTCTGATCTGTAGGACAGTTCAAGACGACCAGCTAAACCTAAAGAAAACCAACTAATATAGACCAACTTTGCATTCTCCGCACTGGTGTTGTATATTTTGTTGTTTTAAACCGCAGACACCCTGTGAATGATTCAATACCCCATGCTATTAGATTCCCATGAAACTTGTTATAAAAAGCACTCAATATTCAACAAACGGAAATTCGATAATGTTCACATACATTAAGGGATTACTTTGGCAAGCCATTTTATATCCACAAGACTTAATGGATTCGATGGTTTAAGCCAAACATCAGTGACATTTCTCAGAATGGATTAGTATCAACTAAAAATTTCTGCTGCAAATAGGGCTTCGAACTTGGTAGCCCCACTACAATTAGGGCCGTGAACGAGGGCTAGATAGCCAACGTATTTGGCTACCTAGTGGCTGATGGTGGCAAACCAAATAGTTGAACCAAGGCGTGAGCTGTTTGTCGTCTTCTTAGGAAAAACCACAAAAATGAATTGTGAATTGATGTGAAAAATCTTTGTTTTATTTATTCCACATCACTCGCAAAACGCTTATATGGAAATAACTAAAAAAATATTACTTTACGAACTAATTTCATTTTTTGTCATATTGACTTACATTTTAAGTTTAGTAAAGCGGGCAATGAACCCGCAATCTCCGTTGTCTCCGGCAAGGTGTTTTGGCCAATTAAACTACTGGGTAAGGGAAACTCTTCCTAAGACCAATGTCGAATCACCCTCTACTATTGTGTTCCCGCATTTCAGCACACCGCGATGAAACTGCACACACTGCCCTGTGGAAGTTTATTTCTGTCAACTGAGAGAGTGGTCTCTTTACGCACACTATGTATAATGACTTATTATATCTACAGCGGCGCAAGCGATGAGACACGTCAGTTGGTGGCCAACTCCCATGGAAGGCGTATCACGGAAGAGCTCCGTTGTGCTAATTTTACTTTACGAACTAATTTCATTTTTTGTCATATTGACTTACACAAAAAAATATGACATTTCACCCACTCGCGATTGGTGGTAGCGTGCAAAGGGTTTTAGAACGATTTATTTTAAATTTTAGATCAAATAGTGACAAAAATAGATTAAAACGTATACGAGTTTCAAAGTTTTTCAGGAGTGACATTGTGCAGCTCGATTCAAACGATTTTTTCTATTTTCTAACCTAACAGAACGCTCATCAGTGATCATTTATTTTTGTACGAGTTACTCGAAACGAGATGCGCAATGTCACCCCAGTTCCGATCTGGTACCTATAAAACAATTTGCAATAGCGGTGCTTCAGTGAATTTGAGTTTGTTCCAAAAAAATTAAACAAAACATCGATTTGCACCACCGCTGAAGATGCCCTTATACTTGTCTTTTGACGTTGATCGTTCAAGAGCAGTGTTGCTCATAATATTTTTTTGAAAACTTTAAGAATTTTGTTTGAGCTTTACAGTTTTAATTTCAACAACAAGAAATGTTTCCAAACATAAGTACATCACTAATGTCGTTTTCTATTTTGTGGGTACAACTTTTCTGTATAGCCAGTGTTTGCGAATCACTCTAGTAAAGCTGTTGTCAAATTTATCATTTGTTCAGTTTTTAACGAAAAATGGAGTTTTCAACTGACATTGAACGGCGGTGGTTGTTCCTAACAGTAGAAGATGAATAATCACCTTTAAAAGCGATGAATCAGCCAAACGAAAATCAAAACAAGCTATTGTTGACAATATTCGACTGGCAGTATTGGTGGTTATCTTCTTTGTACAAACCGGCTCTTGTACAAAATGTGCAATAGTGTATGCTACACGCACAAAAGTAAAACGATATACTTAAGTACTTAGCATTTTGTAGAATTCATCAATAAAACCCAATAAAACGGTGCACCCGATGCAAAATCTTTGACAGTTCCTAAGCTAATTTTACAGTAAGTCCACAGTGATGTACTGTTTTTGCCTTTTCATTAAAATTCAAGTAACCATTATCATTAGGCATATGTAACCAATACTGAGGTGCATTATATATGCTGGTGATTAGGCGGGATAATCTCTGATTTTGCAAGATTTGTTTCGACTTAGACGTTAGTAAGTTATCTCTTAACTCCATATTTTTGGACATTTATACACTAGTTCTATAAGCTATGAAGCACCCAATTAGGATACATTAATTCAGCTTAACCTCTTAAACGATTACGAGTAGTTTATAAGCCGTATATCCGTAAACGTCATCTGATACAAAAGACAGTCATCATTATTGGTTTTGAACTATCGGTTAAGTATGAGTTATTATGTGAATCTGGCGGCACTGCTTGCAAGTTGAATAATATTTTAGTAGTGCTTGAAGGCATCAATCATCTGAGGTGTGCAACAATTGAATTTTTTTCCGCTTTTCAATAATATAATTTTGCTGAAAAATATTGCCATAAATTGATTGATTAATCATCAAAATACTGCCGAAAATAGAATACTGATTTTAAATTTTTGTACCGCTTGTGGTATGATGTTGAAATGAAATAAAGGGTTTTTGGAAACTCTAGTACCATCAAAAACTATATATGTTTGTAAATTGAGATTTTATTTGAAAACCAAAATTCTAATTCTCCAATAAATTAATTTCGATAAGTAAATTTAGTGAGCACAAATATTGTTAGGAGATTGAAATCTAAGATGTATTTAATGCGTGAATATGTTCACGCTTTTGGCGTTGTTCCTGCGGCTGACGCGTGAAATTCATTAAGGCTGAAAAGGTCTACAACCGTGTTATGTGTAAACATAGCTGTATCATTCAGAACCTTCAAAACATACTGGGCTCAAAGTATTTTTTACTTTATTTAGTATGAATTTCTGTTTTCTACCACATGCTAACCCAAAAATGAGTGTTTCGACAGGTTTTTATTTCATTTTTCAAAAAGATGCAAATGTTCCTTCCAATTAGTCATGGTCATCCCGAATATGCAACTCCAAGTTGTTTTCATTCTATTATTTCGTGTATAAATACATACTATACCGCACTCGTAATAAAACTAAAAGATTTTGGTTTTTTATCCAACAGAAGCAGTCAGGTGACTGTTCTGTATGAACAGTATAAACAAGTGTATGAACAGTATATACTTACCTTTTCATCAATTGCTCGACTTTGGGTTCTTCCTAAAATTTTCACTGAATGTTGTATATACTTAGAAAAGTAAAAATGCTATTGCATCGTTGTATAGCCTCTCGGTAATATTAATGCTGGTATAAAAAAATTGACATTTCGATGCCCCACTATACCACAGAGGAAAGTTCAGCTGGACCCAATTTTTTCATCCAGTTCCCCCTATGTGATTGAAGGGAATCAAAGGCCGGTTCTACAATTACTCCACCCATATTCTAATGTGCACTGCCCGCATGAGAAAGACCCGATGATAAAAAGGAAGCCTTCTACGTACAGTTGGAGGACAACGACTACGATGAGAGGAACATCAAGATCGTCATCGGAGATATGAATGCTCAAATCGGAATCGGACACGGAAGTCTGCACACTGAGACGAACAACAACGGCCAACGATGCATAAACTTTGCAGCTTCCCTAGGATTGGTAGTCCGAAGTACATTCTTCCCTCGCAAGACATCCACAAAGCCACTAGGAAATCACCTGACCAACGAACAACAAACCAAATTGAGCACATGGTCTTCATAGGACGGTTTTTCTTGGACATCACTGCCGAAGTCTACACGCACCAGCTTGAAGACGACGTTCGGCGCAGCTACTCTTGAGAATGGCTGGCCATCAGGGAATCCGCGACGACGACACTAAAAACAGAGTGGCCGAGTGGCAGAAAAATCTGGAATGATGTGGAACGCGAGGCAGCGGTCACAGAGAAAAGCTGGACCTGGGTAAATTACTTGAGGGTAAGGACAAGAGAGGACTTAATCAAGTACAGACGAGCAAGTAATGACATAACCACGATCTTGAGACGTAAAAAGCGCCAGCAGGAGGATCGATGAGGGACGATGAAAAGCTAGAAGGCTGCTAGAAGGCTAGAAGGCTGCTAATGACACGCGAAAATTCTACGAAAAGATTAACCAATCCCATAAAGGTTATGTGCCGCGAGCCGACTTTTGCAAGAATGTGGAAGGTAATCTCATCACGAACGATAGCGAATCGAAGCAGCACTTCGATGAACATCTGAATGGCGATGCAACAAAGAGAAGCAGAACTGACACGGACCTGGGAGTGCCAACAATAGATGACCGGATATCAGCCCCGACCTCCACGAAATAAAAACAACAAAGGCACCGGCGAAAACGACCTGCCGGGTGAACTCTACAACCATGGTAATGAAACACTTACTAGAGCACTGAACTGGGTCATTCCCATAATCTGGGAAGAGTGAGATGGAGAGAGTCGTCTGACCATGTATAAAAAGAGCCACAAGCTGGATTGCTGCAACTATCGTGACATTACGCTCATCAACGCTGGTATAAAATACAAGTTTTATTCCAACGTCTAACACCTTTAACTAGAAGCTTCATGGGGCAGTACCAGGCGGGTTTAATGTGAGCCCGCGCAACCACGGACCAGATATTTTCAATCCGACAGATTTTGCAAAAATGTCGAGAGTACAACGTGTCCACGCATCACATTTCTATCAACTTCTAGGCAGCCTACGGTACAGCTATCGAGTTCCTTCGTGTCATGCGAGGATTGATATAAGGTGATAAACTTTCCTGTTTGCTTTTCAACATCGCCCTCGAAGGTGTTATACGAAGAGCGGCATCGACACGAGTGGTACAATTTCCACGATGCGAGTTCAACTTGAAGGCTTCACTGATGACTTCGACATCATAGCACGAAACCTTGCGACGGTGGGGGAAACCTACACCAGACTACTATAAGCGGAAGCTAAGCTCATCGGACAGCTGATCAATGCGTCAATAACAAAGTATATGAGGGAAAGAGGTTTCAAGGAGAACAATGTTAGCCTCCTCGAATCATTGTAGATGGCAATGAGCTTAAGGTGGTAGACGAATCGTGTACTTGAGGTCGCTGGTAACTGCTGACAACAGCAGCAGCTAAGAGATCCAGAGACGCCTACTCTGCACTTCGTAAAACGCTGAGATCCAATCGAGTGCGAAAGCTGAAGCTGTACACAACACTATTAAGAGCGGTGGTCCTCTATGGGTTTTATGGGCCCTCAAAGAACCTCAGCGCCCAAAGAGTTTTCGAATGGAAGGTGCTGCGAACCATCTACAGTACAGACTGAAGACGGAGAATGGCGTAGGCGTATGAGCCATGAGCTGCACACGCTGCTAGGAGAGATCCCCATTGCAGATCTGGTTAAAGTTAACAGATTGCGATGGGCCGAACACGTCGCAAGAATGGCGGACGACAACCCGGTTAAAACGATTCTTTTCAGTAACCCCTCTTGTACCAGAAACAGTGCAGCACATCGTACACAACGGCTTGATCAAATTGAAAGTGACCTACGAGTGATAAGACGGAGCATGGCCTCATACAGCCCAAAACCGAGTGGAATGGAGATGGCTTCCCGGCTCCAGCCTGCTAGGTAACGTAAGGTAAACGAAAGTGGAACAAAAAGAGCGAAAGAACTGGTTCACTGATCTTTTGAATCTATGTAAATGTAGGCAATCCGCTAGCGAGTCAGTTCTTTGGAAGACCGAAATCTTTTGATCGCTTCCAGAAGAAGAACTGATTCTTCCGATGAACTGGCTCTTTTGAACAGCTCGCAGGCAATCCGCTCGCGATCAAAAGATTTCGTGTACTTTTTGTAGCCCTTCTGAAGAGTCATGGTGCACTTTCTTAACGATTTGCAATTTTTTTTTTTGAATCACTTAACCAATTACGAAAACAAAAACACGACCACACAGACGAATTTATAGTACCAACCACTACTTGAATGGGAAAAAAGTAACCAGAAAATTTAAAAACAAAACAAAATGTTTACCTGCCCGAAAAAACACCCTGTGTAAAGTCTAAGCTCAATTGGACTCAAAAGCGACTGAAGTTCGAGCTTGAGAAATCCGAAAAATTTGGTGATCATCATTTTTTTTTTTTTTTCATTCAGATGATACCAGATCTCGGCGTTTCAGCCATCTGCCACCAAAATATAACCGAAAACCGAAATTTAATGTATTCCACCCCCTTGAAATTTGGATTTTAAAGCCCAAAATTCAATCGCTTTGTGCCACCCCTTTTTAGGTCCGATTGAGCTTAAATTACGCAATAGGTGTTTTTTCAGGCAGGTGAACATTTTGTATAGGGTTTCAAAATGACCATTTTGGTTGACACCCTAATGGTGGTAAATTCAAAAATGAATTATTCGAGATGAATTACTAAATAGTGTGAAGCTTACACAAAATCATAGAATGGGGTACTCAATTTTTGACATTTCCATTCAACATTCGAAATTGAATTAAAATCAATCCAGTCTCAGTGTTACTTTAAACGAGCGTGTACCATATATACAGACATGAGCAAAGCCTTCGACGCTGTTAGCATTGATAGCATATTAAGGGCTTTAGCAGACGCAGGGATTCGTGGCTCGCTCTACAATTGGCTCAAGTCGTATCTTGAACATAGAGTGCAGTTTGTTAAGATCCGGAGGTGTAGATCGAACTCATTTATTGTTCAGTCAGGAGTACCACAATGCAGTCATCTAGGCCCATTGCTGTTCGTGCTTTTGATGAATAAACTGCCTGATGTGATCTGCCATGCAATCGTTTTGATTTACGCAGATGATGTGAAATTGTTTCTCTCTATCACACATCATGACGACTGTCAAAGATTGCAAAATGATTCAGGCGACATCCATAAATTACGTAACGCTCATAGGTAGGGGGGTATCCTTGAGCATTACGATTTGTTACACAGGAGAGGGGGAGGTGAGTTCAGCATTACGTAACGAAAAATCTCTGGAGAGACTCTCCAAAAATGATCGAGGGGGAATGATTACGAGGGGGTAGGTGTTGGCGTTACGTTTCGTTACATATGGGGGGTGGGGGTCCAAAAATTGTTTTTTTTTGCGTTACGTAGTTTATGGATGTCGCCTCAGAAATCTTCGGAAGATTCTGTGCTAGTTGCGGACTACATGTGAATGCGAACAAATGCTCAGTACTGACATTTACTAGGAAAGCTCACCCCGTATTTTACAATTATGCTGATACAGATAATATTGTACCACGTGCTTGATATGTTCGCGATTTAGGCGTAACCTTCGACTGTACACTGTCTTTCACAAAACACATTGACAAAGTAATCGTGGAGAGCCTAAAACGTTTCCCTCTCGTCAGAAGGTATGGCCGAGACCTTAATGATCCTCATGCGATACTAGCAATCTACAAAGGACTTGTTAGAAGCAAACTTGATTTCGCAATTGTCGTTTGGCGGCCTTACTACGTAACTCACATACAGCGAATCGAAGCTCTCCAGAAATAATACCTAAAGTTTGCGCTTAGGAATCTCGGGTTTTTTGCAGCGTACGTATAACTAAAAACGAAAAGGAAGACCCCAAACGATAGATCTTTGAATGATGAACAAATTCGCATGAAAAATCATTTTCAAAAAAATGGCATTTACGTCACTTTGTCATATTACGGCAGTGTATTAGTGTTTAATTTTAATGTTTGACTACCCGATCGAACGATTATAACAAACGAGTAACTAAAATATATCTAAACCTGATAGAAATAACAAAGCCTGTAATATTCTTGTTATGCCGGAATGATAAAAAGAACACAATTATATCAAATTCAGTTCATCATGCACTTGAATGTTCAAAAGTGTGTTTTTAAAGCATATTTATAACAAAATTTGTTATTAAATTAACAAAATATTGTACATTCTAACTAATTCTGATCTTTTTCTGCCAAAAACCATACAAAACTTGCTATAATTTCGAATAATTAGTAAGTAATTTTGATAGGAATTTTGATATTTTAACTATTAACGAAACCAAGTTTTGAACACAAGTTGATTCAAAAAGTTCGTTACAAAATATCAAGATTTGTTATAATCCTGGTATTTTTGACTGATCGGGTAGTCTAGGTTATTTATCAGTCTTATATTTATATCTATGTATATAGCTAACCTGCATAAGTGTAATGTGAAATTAATTATTATTAAGAATGTAATGTAAAGTTTATTATTAAGAATGGGTAACGGGCTTTCAGCCTATATTCGAATTCAAATACAAATACAAATACCACACGAAAATTGACACATATGCAGCAAGTACAGTTAACTAAGAAAGAATCCAGTTCAGATTCACGGAAATCATTTTTTACTCATAGCCAAAGAAGGACTCCATTTGCAATACACACCAGACAACCGACAGTACACTGAACAATAAAACGATAATCTGTACTATTTGGAATACTTGGAAAAGGTTGAATGAAGTCGTAATGCTTATAGAGAAGGAGAGGGGTTGTTATATAAGGGAGGGGAGAGGCGACCATTTTTCATAAGCAATTTTTTTTATTGCGTCACTTAATTGGTGTTACGTTTTGTAACATAGAGGAGGAGTAAATACCGGTTTTTGCGTTACGTAATTTATGAATGTCGCTTCAGAAAAGAGCTGCGTTTTCTAACCAAACGTGATTTTTTATCTTTATATAGTTGTCCCTCGGTTTTTAAATTACGAATTAAAACTGCTCGAAATCTATTGTATGACAGTTCGCCCAGGTACAAACTTTCATTCAACAAATTTCCAGTGATTTTTTTTTCTTCATTTAAAAATTGAAGGACTCAGATATTTTTTTTTTTGTTTTTTGAATCTAGTTTTGTTCAGGAAATTACCTTCTAACTGATATAGGGTAGGTGAGCCAGTTATGGCAAGTGCACAAGTTATGGCTATATTGCATAAGCGCAATGGTACCAGTTATGGCAATACTCCATTTAAACTCCATAGCCCATAACAGGTTCATGCCATAACTGGTACATTTTTTAGGTATTGCCATAACTGGTACTCCTCCCCTATATGAAAATCAGAAAACAGCTCAACAATCCAACTGTCGGATTGAGGAACAATAAATTGTTTTTGTTTTTGTACACGGACTGATTGAGCGAACAAACTTACAAAACTAACAACCAAATCCACATTTCACGGGAGAGATAAATCGTCCTTTCAGACGATATAAAACTCATGAAATTATGAAATGACCAGAACAAAAACGCTTTCTAATGAAGTTGTAAATCGCTCGATGAAATCGAATAAAAGATCAAAAACAAAGAGGTTTTGACAGTAGTTTCAATATAGCTGAAAGTTTCTCTAGAGGCTTGAAACACAAAAAAATGCACAAGTTAGAAAAGATTTAATAAATAACAAAAATCCAAAATTGAACTCAAAATACATGAAAACGTGTCGACAAGCGAACTGACTGAAACCATCATAAACAGAAAAATAGTCCAAATTAACTCAGTCTTATGGTTGGAGGACGCTTCTAAATCAAAGAAAAGACCACAGCAGAAATTAATTCCGAATTTAGCTATTTAGCATAGATAAATTAGACTTATAACGAAATTCAATCCAAATTTAGCTGTTAGTTAGTTAGTTAGTCCTTAATATGTCTGAAGAATCTTTCCGAAAAAACAAAGAGACCACGAATAAAATGTCTCAAAATTTATCTCAAATATAGCTGACAGTAACTCTAAACCAGAATATCTGTGGGAATTTTTAAGTGAGCTTATGTTTTTTTTTTTTGGATTTCCATTTTTTTGGAAAACATGTCCCCGTCGACATCATCCCCTCAATTTGTGTGCGTACCTCCTACCCCGCAAAAGTTGTCCACGTAGTATGTAAACGGCCCCTTAGTGATTAAACATAAAAAATGCTAGCAAAAGAATAACAAGAAGAATTTCAGATTCAGCCAAAAAGCATAAGAAAAGCCATAAGAACCTCATAAAAATTCAACTCAAAAGGTCTGAGGAACATACCAAAAGAGCAGAACACAGAATTTGATTCTTAATTTAGCTATAAGTGGTTCCATAAATGGATGAGACTGAACGGATTTTAAGTTAACTTTACAGCGTATTTGAGAGTACCTCGAGGAATAAAAAATAAATTTATCAAATTAACTTAAAAACTTTAAAAGTACCTCTGCAGCCAAGGGAAAAAAACTAAAAAAGATAAATATCTTATGTTACCTGATATTTTTAAAAGTATCTCAATATGTTCTCAACATGTCTGAGTTATATGAGAATGTCTAATTTTGTGCGTAATAATCGTCATTTGCGGAAATTATTACTTTTCTTATTTTGTTAAAAAAGGCGCCTGAAGCACATCGAGAGTTAAAAAACCGGAAATGCTCCAAGTGAACAAAGTGCTGTGGATGGTTCCGGATGGTAAATTCCGGAATCCGCGTAAAAAAACCCGTGTAAATTCTGCTGTAATTTCTGCCCTGCAAGAAACGTTGAGCGTCGTATTTTCGCCGTTGAGCAACTGTTCCAGCGGTAAAAAACCCCAATTTTCAAGAGCAACATAAAATAATAACATTATGAATGGAACCAGGATTTTAGTTAATCTTAGTTAAACAGAAAAAACTACGAACATAACATAAGAACATAACATAAAAGCAATGGAACGGAAGAGGTAAGCTTACCGCCACTGGCTGCGACACGGGAACGTGAACAGGATACGGCTGTGGCACGGGAACCAGCACTGGATGGGGAATCTGAATCTTCACCCCCTTCGGGACGGGGACGTGAATCTTTTTAACATACGGCACAGGCATTGGGCTTTCCACCTCGATATGCTGGCTTATGGGGACAACCTTCGCCTTAGTGTGTATCACGTTCGGGGGTTGGAAGCTAGTTGGAAAATAATTATCGTCATTATCATCGATATCGTTACTATCGTTGTCATGCCCTTCGGAGACGACGTTCTGATTCGAGGAATGTATAATGCTGTACGACTGCAACATCGGAATAATTGGCTTTCTTTTGTAGTATACCATATTGCTGCTGCTACCGTATGCGTGCTTATTATCGGCCTCGGCATAACTCACTTCCGAGGCGAAATTCCCAACCTTGCTGCCGTGTTTAGTTGAGGTTGTATATCTGGTCATATATCCTGTCATGCCGGATCCAGAAGGGGATGTCATACTGTCACCCTGGTTGGCTAACATATCCGGATAGAAGTCATCACTATTAGCGATGTTTGATAAATCCAGCGGTTGTTTCGTCAGCTGATATTCTCCATCCGATGGACGATAAGCTACTAAGTATTTTCCCAGCACTCTGGCAGGATCTGGCTCCGGAACGGGATCAGCAATTGTGGTCAGCATACACAGGGCAAAGCTGATCAAACGAACACTGAATGGCATATTATTGGTGCTAGCCGACATTGCACGAATTGACCGTATTTGTGTTTTATATTTTTTGTCACATTGGCACTCAACGTAACCGTACACTTCTCGTAAACTATTATTTCCGCAACAAGTTGCCATAAAACAAAACAATCCACCAATTACCACCAACCGTTGCAACACGCGCTACTCCGTTCCGGACATGTCTTCAGCGGCGATTGGCCATCACTTTGTACGATACGGTATTTGTTTTTACACTTTGGGCACCTGTTGTCGGACCGACGTTCAATCATGAAGTAAACTAGTGCATTTCATCGAAAACAACATTTATATTAGAGGCAAAAGAAAGATATTAGTTACAAACCGGCACGAGGTGCAGCGAATAACCACAGAAAGGCAAATGGGCCAATTAGACAAACTAACGATAGGCCGAAGCCCAGCCGCACTGCACTGCCGCTGTTGCACTGCCTGGGTGGAAAGAAAGCTTTCTTACTGCAGCAGGGTTCGGTCCGGGAGGAGCAGAAAATGAGGCTATCTCAAATATCGAGTTACTATCCGGCATGGAAAACGATACCCAACTGCTGCAGCAGAGGCATTGTTATCACGCCCGGCGGTGGCCCCTCTCGATTGGAGCGTGTCATTACAAAATCGGCTCAGTATAAGGGTCAGGAAGTCGTTCAATGTATTTCCTGCTGGATTTGTTTTGTTTAGAAAAATGACACCGGCACTCGATTGTTGATAAATCAATCAAGTCAGGTTAATGTGACTATAAAAGAATCTGTCGACACATTCTGTTAATTAGCATAGTACTTTATACTAGAGCCATGGTTTTCTTTTGGAGTAATTGTAGAGGTAGAAAATGTCGAAACAACGTTTTTATTCCAACTCTGGATGTCGAAAAATAGTTTTTTCAACATTTCTATTATCTACGCTACCGAAATGCGCAATTCGACCTTGAAACATTTTTTCAATTTTCTCCAGATTCGACCTTGAAACATTTTTTCAATTTTCTCCAGATATTGATCACACTATATCTATTTTGAACATTGAAACTATCTTACGATAATTCAAAATCATATTCCGTATACTTTAATCAAAGCTATTATTCCTAGCTTATTATTCTAATCTATTATAGCTTTATTCTAGTTTTCGCAGAACGAAGCCCGGTATCGTGAGGAAAAATGTAGTCGTACAGTAACAAACATGACAAATTGTGTTAAGTGTTTTATTAACTTGTTAATGTTATTAAACCTCTAAATTCGACTAAAAGTTGAGTAAGGTTTTGAATATCTCATACTTTGTCAGATATAGAAGAATCTAAGTGCAATTTTATCATCCCATTGCTTATGGGAAATGATGGCAATTTTCTGTTGCTGGGAATAATGATGGGTACTCCCGTTCGATCCTGTCCAGTGCTATTCAATCAAACTAGAAAAATAAAACCATCCGATGAACTATAAGAGACACTTCTTTTCGCAAAAGTGGAGGACAATATCCAACCATGTAAAGTAAGCTGATTATAGCGAGGTATGGTTTATGGGACAATTTAAATGATGTTAGGTAACACGAACGGATAGAGCATTTTATTCAAAGCATTTATTCTCCACTCAGAAAAATTATACAATCATGATGCCCGAGAATATCGAGAAACTAGGCTATTGCGTCGAGACAAGTGCGCTGTTGGTTAAGTATTAAGCTATAGTAGTGCCTTTCTATTTCAATTTGCAACACAATTCGATTTTATGTAATGTCTTTAGCTTTATTTTCTACCAGAATTGCTCTACGCGTACCAACATAAAATTTTGGGAACAAGAATAGAGGAAATATCTATCTGCATAGTCAAATTTGAATCCCTTATCCGATAAGTGAAATTAATGGAAAGAATAAGATGATTGAGAATATTTATTTCTAGTAAAAGTTATCCATTCCGATTTTCTATTTGCACGGGAAGGCGTCCCGTGTAAAAAACCGTGTAAGATATAACCGTGTTAATTTGATAAACCGTACAAAAGAAACCGTTTTATTTCAAAAAACCGTAAAAAAACTTTTTTTTGATTAGCCGTGCAAAAAAGGCTTGTGAAAAAAAATCTGTGTTAAAAAGACCGTGCAATGAAAGTCGGGCAATTCCACAATGATGTACCAAATCTCCAATATGGTTCGAACTTTGTGTGTTTGTTCTTATTGTGGTAAAATCTGAGAACTGTATTTCATGTTTTGCCCTTACGGGGTGAGTTAAAAAAAGGTATTGTTTTCCTAATTACCTAATATTGAAAAATTATAGCTTTTGAACCTTTTGAACTTTCCAAATGTTGACAGCAACTGAGAGGTAAATTGGTTTTTTATAAACAAAACATATAGCGAATTTCTTTATTCCACTGCGTCAGGGCAAATCTGCCGAGGGATAAAAAAAATGACATCGCGATTTACGACGCAAGTAAGAAAGAGATGGCAGATAATTGTTCACGAACTAAGCACGTTCGGTGGTGGGTTGAAGCTGACAAATGTTACGGTGCGCTTCGGGCAGCATGCCAGGTCAATACTGGGGCGAAATCGAGCAAATGAAGAAGGGTTTTGACAGCAGTTAGGTTGGCTCTAGGTCATAACAAGGTGAGCTGGTGGAATAAAGAAATTCGCTAATATTGAACGGCAGTTGAAATTCGAGCATGCATGCAAACATACTAAAAACACTCGTTTCTCTGAGGTTTTGTGACGTGAATAGCAGAAAACCTCAAGTTAAAAAGCTGAGAAAGTTCTATACTCTTCCGTTCTTAACCGAGCCGGCTATCTTCCAGCGGGTTCCGAGAGTGTACATTGTGTGCAGACGCTGTCGAAGGAAATCCCTCGCACCACCAACCGCTGGTTAGCCCCTAGTGCTGGTTCAGGTGGAGGAGACTGATTGCGATTCCTGCCAAGCCACCTACTGGATTAATCCAACTATCAGCCAGGAGGGCACGTAGGCAAAAATACAAAAAGCCTGATGTAGTATTCACATTTGTTTTTTTTTTCCTTTATTTATTTATTTTTCTTTCAATTCGGTTGTCTTTTTTCTTATTTAATAAACCTTATTTTGAAAAATTTCACATTTTACAACAATTATTTGGTTCCCACCATATACGCACATATATTGGTTGCGTGCGGTAGAGCTAAACGCTCCCACAAAAAAATGGACGACCTGCAGGTGCAACTAATCCTGGATGTGGAAACAAATGGGGAAGAGATTGAGATGTCCCCCATCAATTCCCCTCTACCTTCCCCTGTACCACTTCCTTACCTAGACCTGTATCAAGGGTACCGGAAGTACGGGTAAAAGCTTACCCAGATGCCGCGAAAGGTCCGTTGGTAGTTTTCTTTAGGCCTATAAAAAGCCTTTAAATATAATCCAAATCGGCAAGGACCTGGCAAAACAGTTTTCGCACGTAACCGAAATTACAAAGGTTAGACCGAACAAACTGCGAGTTGTCGTGAGTAGCTTGAAGTAAGCAAACGCAATTGCTAGTTACGAGCTCTTCACGAGAGAGTACCGCGTGTACATTCCGGCCAAGGACGTGGAGATCGATGACGGTGTGGTTACCGAAGGAAACTTCACGGTCGATGACATTTTGCGTCACGGGGTTGGCTGCTTCAAAAACCCCCTGATTCAAGATGTGAAGATACTGGATGTCAAGCAATTGCATTCAGTATCCATCGAAGAAGGGAAGAAGAAATTCCTTCCTTCGGATTCCTTCCGTGTAACATTCGCCGGATCCGCACTGCCGAACTACATCTCTTTGGACAGGGTTCGTCTGCCTGTACGCCTGTTCGTACCGCGGGTCATGCATTGCCAAAACTGCAAGCAGTTAGTACAGCCACCTACTGCTGCAACAAGGCACGCTGCAGCAAGTGCGGAGGCAATTATGGTGAGACCGCTTGCAGTGAGGATACTGAAAAGTGTCTCTATTGCGAGGGAACTCGGCATGACCTTCCGGCATGTCCCGCGTACAAACTGCGAGAGGAAAAAATTAAGCGTTCCCTTAAGGAACGATCAAAGCGCTCTTTTGCAGAAATGCTTGAGAGGGCTGAGCCACCCTCGACAGGAAACATCTTTTCCTTTTTGCCAACCGATGAGGGTACATCTGGCGATCCCGTCGAAGGGTGTTCTTATGCCATGTCAGAAGGATCTAGGAAGTGGAGAATGATCAACTCTCTTAATCCCTCTCGCAAAGGTCGTAAGATAACCCCTAGCGGAATGACCAATAAGACACAAAAAGGAAGCGGTGAAGAAAAACCGAAGCAAGTACCCCCCGGCTTTAATTTCAAATCAAACCAGGAGTACCCACCGCTTCCTGGGGCACCAAAAACCCCTCGTGAACCCATTTCTCGATCAGAAGATAAAAAAGAAACGCGGTTCATAAAATTTTCTGATATTGTGGACTGAATATTTAAAACATTCAACATACCAGATCCCCTACAAAATATTCTTCTTGCCCTTCTTCCTACAGCCTTTTTGAAGCAACTAGCAGCAACTTGGCCCCTCATTTCAGCTATCATATCTTTCGATGACTAATACTGCGAAAGAGGTTAGGAATTTTATTACTGTATTACAGTGGAATTGCAGAAGTATCATTCCCAAATTCGATTTATTTTCTTATTTGATAAATACATACAATTGTGACGCATTTGCGCTCTGTGAAACCTTTCTTAATTCAAATGACCAACCCAATTTCCACGATTTTAATATAATTCGTCGAAACCGAAACACACACGGTGAAGGGGTACTTTTAGGGATCAAAAAGTGCTATTCCTTTTTCCCAAAGGTTTTTTCCAATAAGTTCAAACGTGTTAGTTGTGATAAAAGGTTTTACACTGACGGATCGAATCTAGATGAGTCCACTGGCTTCGGTTTTTACGAAAATTTTACCGCCTACTACAAACTCGATGCTCCTGCTTCCGTGTACGGCGCAGAACTCGCTGGTATTCAGTTCTCACTTGGGATCATCGAAATCCTGCCCTTAGACCACTACTTCATCTTCACAGACAGTCTCAGTGCCATTGAGGCTCTGCGATCGATGAAGACTGTGAAGCACACTCCGTATTTCCTGGGGAAAATACGGCGGTTTTAAGTGCTTTAACAGAAAAAAATTACCGGGTTACCTTAGCGTGCGTCCCTTCTCATTGTTCCATTCCGGGCAATAAAAAGGCTGACGCTTTAGCTAAGATGGGTGCTATTGATGGCGATATTAATGTAAGACCAATTGCTTATGATGAATTTTATAGCATTTTGCGTCAGAGAACACTCAACAGTTGGAAATCATCATGGAACTCAGATGAACTGGGACGGTGGCTACATTCCATTTTTCCTAAGGTATCGACGAAAGCATGGTTCAAGGGGTTGGATGTAGGTCGGGACTTCATTCGTGTGATGTCCAGGTTTATTTTCAATCACTACACGTGAAACACGCATCTCTTTCGTATAGGGCTTATAGAAAGTAATCACTGCGTTTGTGGCGATGGCTACAATGATATCGAGCACTTTGTCTGGTCGTGTGCCGAATTCTGTGGTGTTAGGTTCGAGCTTATAGAATCCCTTCGGGTCCAAGGAAAACAACCGAACGTACCCGTTAGAGACATTCTGGGAAGCGGTGATCTCCAGTACATGACACAGCTATACGGGTTTATAAAAAATGCTGGCATTAAAATTTAATTTTTTTATCTATTTGTTAGAATACAATACCCGTCACAAACTGAAAGAAAATTATACACCAGGCTGGAGACACTAAAAAAAATAGTTATAAAACAAAATTGTAACTCCCCTCCTCTCACCTTAAATCCCCACTAGCTCGTAGTCGGCCGCGAGATATAAAAAATGTGCCTACTTCTTTTCCCTGCTAATTTAGAATTTAAAAAAATGTACTTGGCTCAGTTAAACATAAATTGTATCGTGCCGTGTCAAATAAACTATTTTAAAACTTAAACGGCTTTTTCAGTCTTAAGGGTGTATCAAAACGCTACTATGTCTTATGTCCAACGTTTCGGCCTCTGGACTTGGCCTTCCTCAGGGGAAACGGATTTGCTTCAGCCCCTTTGCAAATCATCAACATAACCGATGGATAAAACTTCCTAAATTGACGAATGTGACAACTGAACTGCAGCAAAAATTAGCTACAATTGGCTCCGTCACTTGAAGTTAAAGCATCCGAGTGGGTTTCTTGTGCAAGCAACCTGCACCGTTGGCACAGAAAGACATTGAGGGGGCCAAATATCTACTAAAATCTTGAAGAGAATGAAAATAAAATTAAAAAAAATTACACACTGACAAAAAAAAATATATATATATGTGTACGTGTATATTAGGGTGGGAAATTGTTATATGAAAAAAAACGAAATTTGATAGCAGAATGCCAGAACCAAGTTTTTTTTTGTTCTTGCCCATGTTCGATTGCCCATGTGCGAACCGCCAACGATGCAATCTTCTTTCCAAAGGCTTTCGCCTAAATCGTATCGAACACCAATTGTATATATAGAGAAATAAACCGCTCATTCGAATGTTGACTGCAAACCGGACTAGTCTCTTTCTGTATATAGATGACAAGCCTACATGGCGACCGTGACAGGACTGATCACCCTAGAGCGTACGATTCAGTGAATAACATCGACGCGTTTAATCTTCCAAAACTCGTTTTGGAAATAAACAACACGAAACCAACATTAGTAACAAGTATATATGACAAAAAATGAAAAAGAATTTTGCTCAAGCGCAATTTTCCGGAAATACGTGCACGAAAATGAAAGATATCGAAGAAGTTATCGATACAATAAACGAAATGGCCAAAAAAGTAAAAATAAAAAAACTAGCAATTGCAAGAAACAGTGTTATTTTTTCGAAAATCAACATTGAAAATTTTAAAGCTATATACAATCGCTCAACAAACGAAGTAGAACTAGTTATCTACACACCAGCGAAAATTGTAAACGACAAAAATGTCATAAATCAGATAATATACGAAAACCACACATCCCCAATTGGAGGACACGTTGGTACTACACGACTTGTGAAAAAACTCAGAAGTATTTACTACTGGAATAACTTGCGAATAAAATACTGTAAACTCAAAGGAAAACTTCATAGGAACAACTACACCCAATAAAGCGTTTAACCTAATATCAATCGATACAATAGGACCGATGACCAAAACACAAAAAGGAAATAGATATGCACTAACGATACAATGTGACCTCACAAAGTACGTTATCGTCATACCCTTACAAGATAAACAAACGCAGACTGTAGCAAAAGCATTCATAGAACATTTTATTCTCATTTATGGATGCCCAATGTCAATCAAAAGCGATTAAGGAACCGAATATAAGAACGAATTGTTCGAACAAATTTGTACACTATTATCAATTAAACATAAATTCTCTACAGCATATCACCCACAAACCATTGGAGGTCTTCAACGAAATCATCGATGCCTTAACGAATACCTACGTCAATTCATTAATGAGCAACAAGATGATTGGGATTCTTGGCTTCAATACTATGCATTTTGCTACAATACAACTCCACATTCTGAACATTCTTACTCTCCATATGAATTAGTTTTTGGCAACATGGTAAATTATCCCAAAAGCCTGACAAACTCTGGAAAAATAGACCCTATTTATAATTACGAAAGCTACTACTCAAAACTAAAATTCAAGCTACAATATACAGCAAACCCAATAGACATCTCACTAGGAGATAGGATATTACTGAGATCTGAAAATAACAGGAAATTAGATATGGTTTACACTGGTCCACATGAAGTAACATCAATTGATCACCCAAACATTACAATAAAAGATTGTAACACCCAAGAAAATAAAACAGTACATAAAAACCGCATAATTAAACTATAAAAAAAGAGATGTCCAGCCATCATGATATAACACAAACAAAAAACAGGAATTTGGTAACATTCTATGTTTAAAAATGATTTCACTACGCTCATCATTTTAAATAAAAAGGGGAGATGTGGCGCATAATGTTTAAGCCGTGGTAATAGGAAACAGATGTGACATAGCAGCTACGAAACTGCATCGTTGGGGCTCGCAACGTGAGCAATAACACCAAGTTCGATTGCCCATGCGCGAACCGCCAACGATGCAATCTTCGTCACTCAGCCATGACCGTTCTCAAATTACCAGAATTCGACAATACACGACGGGTTACCGACCGTCATAAAATTCAAGTACATGTTACCAGGTCCCTTTTATTTCTTCTCTCCCTTTCTATTTTCTTTCCAAAGGCTCTCGCCTAAATCGTATCGAACACCAATTGTATCTATAGAGAAATAAACCGATTCATTCGAATGTTGACTGCAAACCGGACTAGTCTCTTTCTGTATATAGATGACAAGCCTACAATTGATTGAGTTTATTAACTCGTTACGACAGGTTACTTCTGACGGGAATCCTACTAGCGCCGGTACATTGGTAATGTTGGCGGAAAACAAGATTTTCTGCATTTAAATCGACATACTCAATTTTGAACAGCTATAGCTCTTTTTAGGGACATCCTAGCTCTTCAGTGTCTTCTGCAAAGTTGTTCGGCATCTAAAATACTATACTTTTACATAATGTAGTGCATTATGCTAAAGTATAGTATAGTTTTTTTTTTGTTCACACAGCATTTATTTGACACGGCACAATACAAATTAATGTTTTACGGAGCCAATTAAGTCTAATGCCTTATGGTCTAAAATATCTTATAAGCTAAAGGCAAATTCTTTACCCTCGCTGCGGACTACGAGCTGAAACTAAATCTAATACTAAAACTAACATGTTTTTTTTTTTGTTTCGCTGTTAAATTGGCACCTTGATGCTCTTCAAGTAGCTATAAACATGTAGCATCTATGGCAAGCTTCGCTGAGCGAGAATATCACGAACTGGCACATAGGGCTGTATTCCTCGGGCCCTGAGGGTATCCAGAAGTAGAGATCTGGCGCCGCAGAATTCAGCACACACCCAAACCACGTGTTCAATGTCTACCCCAATCCACAAACGCAATGATTACTGCTCGCCAGCCCAATACGCAAGAGATGTGCATCTAGCCCGTAGTGGTTGGACATAATCCGAGACATCATGCGAATGAAATCTCGTCCTACATCCAACCCCCGAAACCAAGGTTTGGTGGAAACCTTGGGGATGATGCTGTGTAGCCACCTCCCCAGTTCTCCCTTATCCCACGAGGCCTGCCAGTTGACAAGTGTACTCTGACGTGAAAATTTTAAAAATTCATTGTAGGCAATTGGTCTGTTATAAATATCACCGTTTGTTGCGCCCACCTTAGCCGAAGTGTCCGCTTTCTCATTGCCCGGAATGGAACAATGAGAAGGGACCCACACTAAGGTAATCTGAGAAGATTTTTCGGATAAAGCACTCAGATGTTCCCGTATTTCCCCCAGGAAATACGGAGAGTGCTTTGCATTTTTCATCGGTCGGAGAGCCTCAATAGAACTGAGACTGTCCGTAAAGATGAAGTAATGGTCCGTGGGCATTTTTTCAATAATCCCTAAGGTATACTGAATTGCAGCCAATTCTGCGACGTAAACAGAAGCAGGATTATCGAGCTTGTAGGAGGCGGTAAAATTATTGTTGAAGATACCAAAGCCAGTGGACCCGTTGAGAAGTGATCCATCAGTATAAAACGCATTGTCGCAGTTGATGTTTTTATATTTGTTATAAAATATTTTAGGGATCTGCTGCACGCGTAAATGATCCGGGATTTCACGAGTTTCTTCCATCATGGATGTATCGAAAAATACAGTAGAAACAGAAGTATCTAATAAGTTGACACGATTGGAGGTGTATGAGGAAGGATTTATACTTTGAGACATGTGATTGAAATACACAGTCATGAAACGGGTTTGAGAATTAAGTTCAACTAGCCTATCGAAATTTTCAATTACCAAGGGGTTCAAAACCTCACATTTGATGAGAATACGAGTAGTCAGATCCCAAAACCGGTCTTTTAATGGGAGAACGCCCGCCAAAACTTCCAAACTCATCGTATGGGTCGAATGCATGCAACCTAAGGCAATACGCAAACAACGATACTGCAATCGTTCCAGCTTGATTAAATGGGTGTTTGCAGCGGAGCGGAAGCAGAAACACCCGTACTCAAGCACCGACAATATCGTTGATTGGTAAAGCCTTATGAGGTCTCCTGGGTGGGCGCCCCACCATGATCCAGTAATTGTCCGGAGAAAGTTCACTCTTTGTTGACATTTTTCCATCAAATACCGAACGTGACATCCCCAGGTGCCTTTCGAATCGATATTTAGATATTTAGATACCAAAACCTGAGAAATCGTTTCACCCATTAACTGTAAGTGGAGCTGAGCAGGCTCACGCTTCCTAGAAAAAACTACTGTCTCAGTTTTCTCCGGAGAGAATTCGATACCTAGCTGTAAAGCCCAAGCAGACAAATTGTCCAAGGTATCTTGCAATGGTCCTTGCAAATCGGCAGCTTTGGCTCCTGTAACAGAGACCACGCTGTCGTCTGCAAGTTGTCTTATCGTGCATAAATTTGCCAGACATGCGTCGATGTCATTCACATAAAAATTGTAAAGAAGGGGGCTTAAGCATGAGCCCTGGGGAAGACCCATGTAGCTAATACGAAAAGTTGCCAAATCGCCATGCGTAAAATGCATATGCTTTTCGGACAGCAAATTATGCAAAAATTGTTCAAAATTGGTGAAAATCCTTGTCGGTGAAGTTTGCCCGAAAGAATGTCAATAGAAACGGAATCAAAAGCCCCCTTAATGTCCAAGAACACAGATGCCATTTGTTCTTTGCGAGCATAGGCTAGCTGAACATCTGTAGAAAGCAACGCAAGACAGTCATTCGTTCCTTTGGCACGGCGGAAGCCAAATTGAGTATCTGATAGTAGACCATTTGATTCGACCCAATGGTCTAAACGACGGAGTATCATTTTCTCCATCAATTTCCGGATACAGGATAGCATTGCAATCGGCCTATAAGAGTTGTGATCAGAAGCTGGTTTCCCTGGTTTTTGGATGGCGATCACCTTCACTTGCCTCCAATCCTGCGGTACAATGTTTTGCTCCAGGAACTTATTGAACAAGTTCAACAAGCGCCTCTTGGCATTGCCGGGTAGATTCTTAACAAGTTGAATTTGATTCTATCTAACCCAGGCGCGTTATTGTTACAGGACAGAAGGGCAACTGAAAATTCTGCCATCGTAGAAGGTGACTCTATCGCGTCGTGGCCCGGAGACGCATCGCGAACAATGTTTTGCTCAGGAACAGAGTCCGGAAATACTTTCCTGGCAAAATCAAATATCCACCGACTTGAAGACTCCTCGCTTTCGTTGACCGTTATACGATTTCGCATTCTTCGGGCTGTGTTCCAAAGAGTGCTCATCGATGTCTCCCTCGACGTTTCGTTTATGAACCGGCGCCAATATCCACGTTTCTTTGCTCGGAGCAAGCTTTTGAAATTGGTCTCAAGCTCCAAATACCGCTTAAAGTCGTCGGGTTGACCTTTCACCCAAAAGAAGGCCTTAAACGCGTCGGATTTTTCCGTGTAGACATCGGAGCACTCTTTGTCCCACCACGGAGTAGGGGGCCGTTCTTTGATCGTCACGTCGGGATATTTCTTCGTTTGGGCTTGCAACGCGGCGTCGAGAATCAAGCCCGCGAGGAGGTTGTATTCTTCAAGTGGTGGGTGATGTTGAATCGACTCGACAGCTTCTGATATCATTTCCTCGTTAAATTTCCAATCGATATTCCGTGTGAGGTCATACGGAATATCAACTGATCGCGTGCGAGTTGAACCATTATCAATTGAAATTTGAATAGGCAAATGATCGCTACCGTGGGGATCGAGGACTACCTTCCATATGCAATCCAACCGTAGCGATGTTGAACATAAAGATAAATCTAAAGCACTGGGGCGCGCTGGAGGTTTCGGAACGCGTGTCATATCACCGTTGTTTAATATTGTCATGTCGAAGTCGTCGCAGAGGTTATAGATCAAAGAGGAACGGTTATCATTAGAAGGGGAACCCCAAGCCACGCCATGAGAGTTAAAATCTCCCAAAATCAAACGTGGCGAGGGAAGAAGTTCTATTAAATCAAAGCAGCCGTTGCCCAACCTGTGCTCTGGGAGGAATATATATTGAGGCAATACAAAGCTCTTTACCTTGTATTGTCATTTGACATGCGACAGCTTCGACGCCTGGGACCGTGGGGAGGTTAATACGATAGAAGGAATAGCACTTCTTAATCCCTAGAAATACTCCTCCGTAAGGGGTGTCTCGGTCGAGGCGAATTATATTAAAATCATGGAAGCTAAGATCTACATTTGAAGTGAGCCAAGTTTCACAGAGGGAAAATGCATCGCATTTATGCTTATTAATCAAAACTTTAAATGAATCAATTTTGGGGATGATACTTCTACAATTCCACTGTAAAATAGAGATAGAATCCTTCATCTCAGCCGATGAATTAGCCATCGAAGGATACGATCGCTGCAAGGAGGGGCCATTTAGCAGTCAACTGCTTCAAAAACGTTTTAACTGTTGGTAGAAATGCCAGCAGAAGACTTTTAAGAGGATCAGTTATGTTGAAATTTTCAAAAATCCAGTCCACAATATCTGAAAACTTCAGCAGTCCAGATTCTGGCTGAATCTTGGACGAAAAAGAAGGAACAGTTGAGTTTTTTGATGTCCCTGGAAGTGCCGGAAACTCCTTACTTGAATTCAGTTTTGCCAATCCCGGAGGAGTTTGCTTCGGATTTTCTACAGCACTTTTTTGTTTTTTAGTATCAGTCACTTCAGATGGAGACCTTCTCTGTTCTTTACTAGGAAGCCTAGGAGAAGAAAGGTTTTTCCTCTTCCTAGATTTCCGGGTTCAACAAAAGAAGATTCCCCAACTGAATCGTCAGAATCAGACTCAACGGATGGCAAGACCTCGAAGAGATTCGGGGAAACCAGTTTGGTGGCAGCGGCCTCTTTAAGCATTTCTGCGAAAGTGCGCTTAGAGTGCCCTTTCAGAGACCGCTTGATCTTCTCTTGGCGCTGTTTGTACGCGGGACATGCAGACAGCTCATGCGGAGTCTGCCCACAATAGAGACTCTTTTCAGCACCCTTATTACAGGCGTCATCCGCATGTTGCTCTCCGCACTTGCCACAACGTGCTTTATTGCCACAGTGGGAGGCCGTATGGCCCAACTGTTTGCACTTGAGGCAATTCATTACCCGCGGTACGAACAAGCGCACGGGCAGACACACCTTGTCCACGAGCACATAGCTCGGCAGAGCAGACCCGGCGAAAGTCACGCGAAAAGAGTCTGAAGGGGTGTAAGTTTTTACACCCTTGTCGAGCGATACTGAATGTAATTGCTTACATTCAAGTATCTTGGCAGGTTCAAGGCTAGAATCCTTGAAAAGGCCTTTTCCAGCCTGCAACAGGTCCTCGACAGTCAGACTCGATTCGCTGACCACACCGTCAATCTCAACTACGCGAGCTGGAATGTACACGTGGTACTCCCGCGTGAAGAGCTCACAAGCAACAATCTCGTTTGCTTGCTTGAGGTCGGACACCAAAACACGCAGCTTATTCGGGCGCACTTTGTTAATTTCAGTCACGGCTGTAAACCGTGCCAGATCTTTACATATTTGCATTGTGTTCAATGCTTTTACTTTCGGCCGGAAAAATACAGCCCCAATACCAGCTTTGCCCTCCGGATACTGCTTAAGCCGATGGGTAGCTTCCTGCGGGGTTCCATTCTTAACCCTTGGAACTTTGTATCCGGGAGGGCTAGGCGGTAGAACGAGCGGGTTTTCATCCCCGCGTTCGTCGTCCATGTTGGACGCGTAAGCCACACACGCAAAATGCCAATCAACAACTAATATTGTAGAAAAAAACCAAGAAAAAAAAACTACTTATCTTCTGCAGCCGCTCTCCACCGCAATTAGCGCACGGGCGATGCCAATCTCCAGTCCTTCACACAAGAGTCCGGTAGCAAAAACTGCAGCCGCTCCAGCCACACAGCAGCACCAGTACAGCCAAACAGCAGTACGCCGGGTACTGGATCTCTCGCAGTAGCGACACAACGTCCTGCTGTGGCGTACGGTAGCAATAGGCGATGATGCGTTCCTTTGTCTTCAATAGACGACAGCGACGAGCAGCAGTGCACACGCAATACAATGCACGGTGACCTTGAAGGCGATTAACTGGTCGGCACTATCGAGATCGAAATGAAAATGCGACCGAACACGACGAGAGCACAACTCGGAATGAAAGTATAGTATAGTTAAGAGCGGGGGCCTAGTGTGGTTGGTAACGTCTCCGCCAACCACGCTCGACGCCTGGGTTCGAATCCCACCGCCGACATAGGTGTCGATGGTTGTGAGGTGGCGTGATCCACTCACAACCAACCAAACTGGTCTAGATTCAATCCTAGCCGACACCGGGAGATTTTCTGAGGCGAAAAATCTCTGGGATCACGCCTTCCATCGCATGAGGAAGTAAAGCCGTTGGCGCCGGTCCGTTAATAAACGGGTCGTGAGTTAGGGTCCTGGGTGTGGAGTCGCCTCTCTGGGCGTCGGTGATTGGCCACAACAGTGGCGGAACTAGACCGACGGAAAATAAGCGAGAATAAAAAAAAATAAAAAAATAGAATAGTTATATATTAGAGCATTATTGAGCTTTCTAGAAAGGTAAATGCAAAGAAGTGGGTTTTCCCATATAAATTTTCATACAAATTTGAAATGCAATGCGCCAAGCGGAGACAAAACCAATCGACCCTCGGTTAGTCTAGGGTTGTATGGGGCCCCAAAAGGAACCAAAAAAATTGGTTCTGGAAAACCGATCACTTATCCCCACCCTAGTGTATATATGCACAAGAGTGTCCTTTTTATTCCCTTTTTAATGATGGATTGGTTAGAAATACTATATGAAAAATATGTGTTACAGCAATTTTAGTGAGCGAAAAACCAAACACCAAAACCTTCAAAATCGTTAAAAATCTGTCCACGTGGTATGTGGATGGCCCCTAATGCTATAGAGAGATTCAAGAGCTAGAGCAATTTTGATGAGCCATTTTTTGGCGAAAAACGAAGGGTCAAATAGTATTGAGAATTGTATTGATAGTACACTAGATCGCTTTTTGCGCGGTTTTTTTTACGCGGGTTTTTTTACGCGGGTTTTGTACGCGGATTTTTTTACGCGGATTCCGGAATTTACGCAGTTTTTTTTACGTGGATTCCGGAATTTACGCGGTTTTTTTTACGCGGATTCCGGAATTTACGCGGTATTTTTTTTGCCCGGATGTCGGTTTCCCTTCACTCGGAATGCAAAATTAACGATGGTTTTTTTACGCGGATTTCGGAATTTACGCGGTTTTTTTTACGCGGATTCCGGAATTTACGCGGTTTTTTTACGCGGCACGTATCCCCCGCGTAAAAAGCGACTTTAGTGTATTGATTTCCAGTTACCGAGGGGTTCATCAATTTGATCAACCAAATGCAGTTTCTCTACTTATTTAACATGGACTTCTAAAAAACATAAAGTTGTGAAGTTGTGGGTTCGAGTCCCACCTGCTGAACTATATTTTTCGTAGTTTCTACAATCATATTTTCAGTTAGTTTAATTTTCTATCTTCATTACAACATTTACTCCTTAAATCAAAAAAAAACATAACTTGAATAGTTTTCAATACCATCATGTGAATAGGGGGCCGGTCTCAGCGGGATTTTGCTGAAATGTGTTTGGGAAATCCTTCTTTATTACATTTTCCTTTCCAGAGGGCTTAGCAAAGCTTTATCAATGCACTACATTACAATAGAGTAAAGAACTTTAGATCCTTGATAACCTTACCGGAGACACAGAAGAGTTAGGATGTTCCTCTAAATAGTTATAGCTGTTCAAAGTTGAGTATGTTGAATTAAACGCTGAATTTTTTCTGTCAACAGTAGCAATGCAATGCATCTGTGAGATTTATACCATTAGTAACCTGTCGTATCGAATTTATACACTCAGCAGGATTAAGCAAACAAATGAAGGGAAATATTCCAGGTGCAGTTGGGATCTACAACATATTACAGACGTTACTTCTGATCGAAAACTTACCACAGAGAACAAACATTCATGTTCATGTGAAAAGATTCGAAAATTGTGTGTAAAAATTCCAATCAAAATCTTGACTTGTGGTACCCCAGTCGCACTGCATAAATATTGCCGTATCGATATTTCATCGATATCAGTGCCAATAATGCCAGTGCCGCGAGCACCACGTAGCGGGAGCATTACCACTTACTGTTAAATTACGGTTGCAAGTTTTTACACATCCTTTGAAAATGAGATGAACGTCTGTTCTCTGTGATCTTACTAACGCTGGTACACTAGTAGTGTTGGTAGATAAATTGATTTTCAGTTTATAATACGACATGCTTAACTTAGAGAAGTAATAGCATTTTTAGCTAGGTAGGATATCAAGCTCTTCACTTTATCAAACGCTCGGCGGAACACTTTATCAAACTAAAAAATATCATCCAAGAACTTCCAGGAAATGAACGAGCACTTGCAAGTAGGTATCAAAGCAAATAAAACCCTTCCCATTAAATTATTTCGAAATGTACAGGGTTTTTTGAAGGGTTTTGAACAATACTTCCTCGATGAGTTCCACAGGAAAACGACACGGGTGAAGCAGCCTTTCTCCATATCAGCAAAGCCAGCCTCATTGACATCAGACGAATATGAATGCCTGAGAGATTTGACATCAGATACGAACGTGAAGGAGAAAAACTCGCTGGAGGAATTTTGGTGTCAGATAAAAATGGATTTAAAATTTTTGTCTGATAAAGTACAGCTTATTCTCCTACCATTTTTAATCATATACATGTGCGAGTCCGGCCAGATTCCCGGCTACAATTGTCACAAATAAAATTAAATACTACGTAGCCTGCGTATCTAAGTCATTTCTATTGATTAATATTTGCAAAGAAGAACCGAAAAGGATCGAATAGTAGATATTTGTTACTGATTTTGTTTGGCAGGTTTCAATTAATTTTTTCGGTGATTGCAGAAAATATTTCAATTTATTTCTTTACGTTTCGTCCTACTTTTTTACTTTCGGCCAACTTTAGAAACTTTATTAGAAAATAGAATTTAAAAAAAAATAAAATAGTTATACATAATATTCACAACTATACAGAAAGTATGTCTCGCTTACGAATGTACCGGGACTTAGTGGAAAAATAGAAAAAAAAACTAAAAATCTAGGAGCTTTAGGGTTTCTCAAATACATATCGTCAGTTGAATTCAATACTGGCACAACTCAAAATTCATAGTTTCGAGAAAAACGCGTTCGAAAATTTGCGTCAAAAATTTCTTTTTTCATTTTCGTGAAAAATTCTAATTTTAGGACTTCCCATTTTTATTGAACTTGTTTGGGTCTATCATGTGCATGTAATGAGCAAGTTATAATAATTGTAACCTCATTTTTCTGTCTTTTTAGAGATATTTTAGATTTGTGCAATAAAGGCACATCTATTTATATTTTCTGGAAATATTGTGAATTTTGAAACGGGTCTTTTTAAGATGAAACTTTATATTATTTGGCATCGTTTGCCATCAATAACTCAAAACTGCAAAATTTTGAGTTGTGCCAGTATTGAATTCAACTGACGATATAACAACCTTACAAGCAAACTAAAAAATTAACAGCAACGTACACAACGACGACGGGAAAACATGAAGTTTCTCCGTATGAGCAAAATCTCTCCTAATGAACATATTTTATTTGATAGAAAACTGGATGAAAATGAATTGTAAGAAATCACTAATGCCTTGAAGAATAATGTACACCGAATTTTTTTTTTTTTTTGACAAAAAAATTTAAAATTGACGCATGATTTTAATTTTACAAAAGAGGTGAAAATCAAACAATTTTTTTCAATGAAACTTTAATTTATAATGAAATTCCGATAGAAAGTCCAGGATGGAGAGATAAAAAACAATATTTTATGAAAGGTTAAGTTCAAAAAAAACTTAATTGCAACTTTTTTAAAACTATTTGTATTCAAATGATTTTAAATAATTCAAATAGTCATTTTGAATCGAAATGCTTATTATTATCTTTCGTGACATGAATGAATCTCTTTTCAAGTTCTCTTGAATTTAAGTTGAGAAAATTAAAAAGAAAAACTTAATTACACAAAAAATATAACTATGCCATTTTGGTCTTCTGTAGTCCCCTATAGAACATTGTAAAGACATGGTTATATACCAAAACTTTATTTGAAGCAAAAACCAAATGCTACAGAAATCGTCAGGATGCATTTTTTCTGCTAATCTATTTTGACCAGTAATGCTCAAATGAAAAAAGACAGTTCAAACAACTAGCTGGATTATTCTGTGTGTTTTCAGGCACTCTTCCTTGTACATTTTGAAATCTATAGACTTGTTTGTAGCGAAAATCTAGATTTCTTGTCCGCAGTGGCAAATTAATTTTGCCCGAAATCAATTTTCGGTTCGCGACTTCCCTCAAGCATAACAATCGTGACAAACTTTTAGCGCTAAACAAGAAGGAAACATAAACCAAACAGTGCTTCCAGATATTAAATCGTTCTAGCTTTAGCATAGAAAGTTTTTAAATTTTTTCCAGTCAATCCATCATGTCTAGACGAATGAGCGCTCTACAAGAAAGGGCAACACTGTGAAGAAAAATCCTAGCGGAAAAAATCTATTCCTTTAATAAGAAGTGAATTTTTCACTTTGACCAGGTGTTCAGATCCGTATAGGAGAAAAAAAAACATCTAAATGGTCCATTTTTCTTCGCCAGTCTTCCACTTGGATAGAATAAACGTCACGATCAACTTCCGCACGCCATTCACGTTCGTTCTAACATCATTATGATACCGATAAATTCCGTCCTTTATCATCGCCAGCGCCTGGAAAACAAGTGCGAGTCGGACGGACGGACGGACAGACGGACCCAACACCCTGCACTATCATCATCATCATCATCCATCTCTTTCTTTCGGCTGTCCGCCAGTATTATATCCCTCTTGTACTCCTCGTCAGCTTCATTTTGGCTCCAATCAGCAGCACTTCTCTTTTCCCGCTGTAGGTCCGAAACGATACGAATATAAAAGAAATGAATTTTAAGATGTCATCTAACAACCTTTGCGCACCCGGAAACCGCAATCTTTCTCTTTCCAGCGTAACTGGGCGGCTTCGAAAGGATGGTTTGTCGACCCGTCATCTGTTATCTTACGGCGAGGATCTACGCGTAAGAACTGAGTGCTTGGGTTGTAGATTAGACCGGTGCGGGGCAGGTCTGGACCCGGTACGAGCGGAATGATGATATACGAACCATCGTTGAGGATCTTTGTGATAGCGTGAACACAGTTGTCTCGCAGCAATTGGGTTATCTCTAGGACGTTAGATACACAGGAAATGAAAATCTTTTTGGCCTGGCTGGGGCTTGGGGATGGGGTTCGACGGAGGTGGTGGACATAGTTTTCGTTGTACTCCATATTATTGTTATTTCAACACTTGATTGAAATGTGTTGTAAAATAATTTCCCGTCCGGCCTAAGTTGTCGTAGATGTTTTGCTAAACATTTAGATCTCTTAAATTGATTACCTAAATTGTGTAATTAATTGCGTGTTTTTTCGCAAAATTCACGTTACTTCATTTTTGTTTCGATTTTATCTTATGAAAAGGGAATAAATTTGAACCACAAATTTTTAACTGTAACTGAAAGTAAAACCTATTTGTTTCATTCATTGGTTTATTGTGTTTTCTGACTTTAATTAATCTGTTGAACTTGTTGAACCTAGTGATCACATCCACGCGATTTCTGCGAAGGGGAACTAGTTGCCATTCACGAAAAAAATAATTTCCTAGTGGTGATGCTCATAAATTTTTTCGCATTTCCACCCCGCGTTCAGTCAGCGTGATTTATGCTCATTTCATTAACATATGTAAACATACCATGCTTCGCGTTAAATCATCGTAGCATAAAAGTGCTGGAACCAATTGAACAGAGGGGTTGTCACGGATTACGACTCTCCCCTCGGCTAACATCATCTCTGACGGAGTAACATTTTCGCCAAGCAGTGCATACCATACCCAGCCGATGAAAGGGAATCTCATCATAAAGAGCTGCATCCGGAAGCATTTCTAAAAAATAATCATCCGAAAGCCAACCCAACAGACCAGCCGTGAGTTGCCATCCACGGACAGCGAAAGTTAGTGATGGAACGTGATATCATGCGGAAAATGCTACTCGAGGTATCGGGTTGGGATTCCATGATTTACCTTCCGAGTTGGAACCATCAGATGCTTATCTTGGCTCCAGTTGCCAGAAACAGGCGCACGTACTGTCGATTGGTGTATTCCGACGACGCGAGTGATGCCGACCCGGGCGGCAGTTATTTAATCCATCAATTACAGTCAATGTTCCGTGGCCTGTTAGCTGCACGTATAGAAAGAGAAAGAGAATGAGTGCCACCGACAAAGCGAACGAATGGAAAACTCTGTGTTACTTTGCAAGTCTGAAAGTAAACTTGTGCTTTAATGGAGCTGATTCGATAACGAGGCGATTGTAGCCGCCGGAGAACGGCTAAAGGTCTCAATATTTGTACCAAAAAGACAGCCTTTCAATCTATTTGTATGATCAGTTCGATTCGTTCGAACCCAGCAAATTCTGATGCTGATGGGTAGGATCGGGTGTGGAAACCGGTGGAGTAGAATAGGTGCTTAAATAACTTTCACTTTTCAAGTAGTAAATTATTAATTATGTTCGTAATGTAGCAACCAAATGCGGTGAGAGGCCCTGCTAGGAGGAATTCGAAAAACGAACGGTTTTATCGATTGAAAATTAAATTGATATGATGATGATTGGTGATGACTGTTCTTCCAAAGAAATGGTAGCTTTCAGTATATTTGTCTATTTATTAATAAAACAATATTGTAAATTCTGCAAGTCTCTCTCCGAAAAAGAGAGATTATCCGAACTGCTATTCTACTAGGCTACTTTTGGTTAGACGAAAAGTGTCGACGAGAAAAATGAGGCGCGGGAGATGATACCGCTGCAAGTAACCTGTCGAACCATAGATGAATACACTCAGTGTTTGACTGAGTTGGATGTTATATATTTCACTGCCATATGCAGGGTTGCCACTCATATTTCCAAATAACCTGGAAAAATGCTAAAAATTTAACTGGAAGGAAAACTAAATTCTAAAAACGAGTATATCACTGTTGTTGTTGAGTTGATCACCATTTTGAAGCATTCCTGATTCATTATTAAGCAATAAAAAGAGAATATCGCATAAAAATAAATACGTTCTGTAATGTAGTTGATTACACTACCCGTCAATGCACAGTGCACATAAGACGGTCCCTATATAAAAGAGTGGCCAAAATTACCAAAATGCGAATTTCATATTCAGGATGTTTTGAACACATGATTTTGTAGTATTTTAAAAAAATGGTTTATGTTGAAAAATGCCTTCAAAGTTACCTATTTCAGAAACGGAGAAAAATAATTTTTCTGAATATTTTAGAATATATAAAAAACTACTAAAACTATCATGGTATGTTCACATATGATTGAAAGCTTATTAAATTAGTTTCCTAAAACAAAATGGGTAATGGATTTCAACCCTACAGAGTCAGTCGCAGGCCACATTGAAAATATGCCTAATTTTCCTCATTTTGACCAACAAAAACATTAAATGTAAGCACGTGTAAGCACAGCACCTGATAGTGTGTCTGAGAGCCCTACTTGTGCCCTTCAAGAATATGTGTTAAAAGTTTGCGGAAAAGTTGCGTTTTAGTAGAAAAAGATGATTGAAAATTTTCCATTTGTTTGCAATTTTTGAATTTTTGGGTGATCTATCAACAAAGTTTTTCGTATATTATAGCAATTTGGCTCAAAACACACTAAAAAAACGTAAAATGATTCGATTAATTGGTTTATTAGAATATACGTTGCTTAAAACATATGTTAAAAGTTTGAGTAAAATTTGCGTTTTTGTAAAAAAAGATAATTTAAAATTTTTAATTTTTTATGTAATTTTTGGAGTTTTATGGAGACTTATCAACGTATGTCATAGCAATTAGGTCCAGAAATATACTGGAAAAACTTAAAATTAGTATGATTATTGAGTTGTACACACATTAGTAAAAAAAGTAATTTTTTCATTTTGTTTGGAAAAAAATGGTTAATATTAGCAATAAATTGATTTTCGGGTGTATCTTTATTATTTTCAAACTATGTTTTTTTATCAACCCAAAGTTTTGTTCCGAAATTTATTTTGTTAACCCATTACACCATCGCTAAGAGACTAATCGCTAAGTCTCTCATGTGAAATCATACTTAACCGAATAAAAAAAAGAATGATTATCCCAAAAATAATTCCCAGTGTTTGTTTGATAAAAACACGGCCATGAAACACCACACGCAAACTTCTCTCACCAAACACAAATATCACTGCCAGAGTTAGAAAATTGATTCGAGCTTGCATTTGGGCATTTACTCGTCAGTTACAGCCGAAGCAGAAGCTGTGTACCGGATATGTCGGCAAAGATCATAAACAAATGAAGGTTCTCATGGTCGAACTTTCCAACATTGCAGTCAGGTTTTTCATACACAAAATTCCATTGAGTTAACCGTAAATCTCACAACTACTCCTACGCATAAACTCGCAATCTCACACATATTGTTATTCTCTTGAATCATGCGGCTCATATGTCTTTTATGGCTGACTGATTCTGGTTCATACCTGTGAGTTTGTCTGATTGCTTGTGTATGTGGAGGAAACAAAGTTTAATGTGTGTTTTACAGTTATGAAGTTTTATTCAAGTGTTTTACGAAGAAGCGAGCAATGTCTTACGAGGAAGGTAATAAGATCGATTTAGTGAGTTTGTTCATACAACCTAGAACAGAAAATGTTATAAATGATTGCATTGAATTGATCAAGCATCGTTAAAAAAAAGTTTTTTACAAACAAGACCATAGGAAACTGTATCAACATTTGGTAGCTCTACAATAGAGATTTGCTTAATCGTTTCGTCTCAGTAGTTTTGTTTGAATTGAATAGCTTTGCTGAAAAAACCATATCTCTTGGATGTTTCTATCAAAAGTTAAATTCGTGCGCCATCTCTGTGGACAAATCGCGAACTAACGCTCAAAGTCATAAGAAGCGTTTTACTATTATGTGCATCTTTGCTGAGAACAGTAATCGTTTAACTTGTTCCACTAACGAGTTATTTACGCTTATTGGAAAACACAAGACATTTGCCTCAGTTTACGTGGTTTATAGACAGCCCCTTGTCAGTACAAAACTTTTCTTATATGTCATAATCATCTGCAGTGGAAAACCAACAATTTGGCACAAAAAAATGAATTTTGGCCGGAAACTTCAATTTTCCGACCATTGTGCAGTGGTCCAGAAAGACAATTTAAGCGGACATGAGCTTTTCGATGCAATTTTGAGGTTTAGGAGATATAGTTGCTTCTGAGAAGTTGTTAGTATAGTTAGGACCTTATTTTGGTATCAACGTAAAATAGGGTGCTCCTAAAATCAGCGAACTAGAAACACCAACTTTTTTATTTAAAAAGATAATTATACGAGGCCTTCGACAAAGTTGTAGCAGAAAAAATTCTAAGCAACTTTGCTATAAAAAGTTTTTTGTATCTCTAAATTTGAGCGATTTAGAGACACTTGTTTTAGGGTGGTGCCAAAAATAGTGTTTTCGCTCTTTTTTTTTCAGTTCGAATTTTTCAGCAATCCGAGAAATTTTGAGACCTTCAGAAGACGCAACTTTTAACGTAGAAAGGTCATGAATATCTTTTGTTGGTAAAAAGTTACAAGCATTTCTATTTTCATAATACGCCATTTTCAAAAATCGATAACTACTGTGGTCGCACTTATAAAAAATATTTTAGGAAACCATTTTAAAGAGCAAACATTGATTTTACAATATGCAAAAACTGGATACATGTTATTTTTTTATTTGGAATAAACTGAATTTTAAACTCTTCTGTTTTCTAGTTAAAATGAATGACAATTGAGGCGGACATGAGCTTTTCGATGCCATTTTGAGGTTTCAGAGACATAGTTGCTTCTGAGAAGTTGTTTGTTATAGTTGGGACCTTGTTTTGGTATCAACGTAAAATAGGGTGGTCCCAAAATCAACCAATTAGAAAAAGTAACTTTTACATTTGAAGAGATAATTATACGCGTTCTTTGACAAAGTTGTAGCAGAAGAAATTCAAAGCGATTTTGCTGAAAATTTTTTATCTATCTCTAGATTTGAGCGGTTTAGAGACATTTTACCAATTTTTTTTAGAGTGGTGCCCAAAGAAACAATTTATTTATTTGGTGTTTTAAAAAAAGCGAACATTTTCCGGCAACGCTTTAGCTCAGAGTGTTTCTAGTATTTTCGACATAAACCCTTGGTTGTGGTCCATAATCCAACTGATGTAGAGTTATTTTACAAAATTAAACAAGGGAAACTTCGAGCCCAATGGTGAAAAAAAATAACCGGTTCAGTTTAAAAACGAAGAATCATACATGTTTTTATTTAACAAAAGTAGGAGGGTGGTATTCAAGACACGACCGCATGACGTTGGACTACGGTATTCTTATATTCCATTAAAACAAATAATAGAGAGAATTGCAACTCTAGTATTTGCTGCAATTTTATCTTACAGTGCATTTCTGGATGCTGAGACGTTAAAACGTTATAAATAATAATATATACTAAAAGAATGGATATCTTTTATTTAATCGCTGTCATTTCATACATATTCGAATCAACCCTTTGTTTGCTGCACTACCAAGACAATCATTTAATTGAGCTAATTGGTAAAATTTTCCTATCTAAGCAAAAAGCAAACTTTACGAAACTATCTGAAATTGGAGCCCAGAACGATTCAACCGAAAATTTTAAATTTGAAAATTGTTTGACATTTAATCGATAAAACTCATGCTAGGTTAGTTCCAGCCCAGCATATAACTTCATGTATTTAAAAAAAAAAACGTTTGGTTCAATAACTCAATATAGCAAGATCACACGTTTTTCGGTAGTTGTTATCAAGGTTTGGGCGAGTGACAGGAAAATATCTTAACTTCTTAAGTTGTGATTTAGAGCATTTCTAATTGTTTTGTTATTTTTCACGATAGCGACAAGTTTGTTTCTTTCTCTGTGTGCGAGAAACAAAATCAAAACCGCGCACCGAGAAACAAAAACGAAAATTTAATGAATGCTCATTGAGAAAACTTGCAACTCTTTTTACCAATAACTTATGATACTCAAAAGAACCCGTTTTGATCTAAATCAAATTTCTAGTAAATAAGTGTTGATCATTCATAGGTAGTAATTTTTCCTCGATGAATAAAGACTGGCTGAAGAAGTTAAAATCGCTGCTGTAAAATCAAATTCACAACTGTGTTCGTTAAGACGTTTAATATTTTCAATGACAATAATAATCTTCGATAAACACCCGCTATAGTTATTCACACACATGCTATAACTATCTAAACACGCGTTAAAACTATTCATACACACGCTGTAGCTATAGCTATCCATACACACGCTATTCCTTTCCATACATCCGATACAACTATCTATACACACGCATAAGCTATCCAACCATGTGCTATTACTATCCATACATACGCTATAACTAATCATTACACACGCAGCAGCTATCCACACACAAGCTATAACTATCCGTACACACGCTGAAGATATACACGCAATAGCCATAATATGCTACACATGCTAGTGTCTTACACACGCTATAGCTAGCCATACACACGCAACAGCGCCATCCCTATCATCGCAAATGTCATAGCAATACAGATGCACATACGCTATATGTGCACACTGCACACACACCCAACGTTTTCACCCAACGATATCTGAATTGGATTACCGATGGTGGGGTCCAACTCAGATTGAAGGAGCACCGAACTGAATGAAGAAATGCAGCTTCCCACTACCTCCGCCGCTGCTGCCTGATACCACCGCTCTGGTTCTGCTGTAGCTCAGTTTGGCCGCTGGAATCAGCCACCGCTGCTGATTATACAAGACCGGCCTGGTGGCCTTTCACTTGTTAACTGATGACTGCTATGAGACGACACAGGCTATTATATAGCCCAAAGCAAAAATCCATCCGCGAGCAAACAAGAAGCGAGCTTGTGATTGGTTGAATGTGCACGACTTTTAACACAACTTTTAACTAGTTTAGTATCGAAAACATATTTAAATTATTATATGACAATCTTGCGCAATATTTCCCCTATCAATCAAGCCATTGGTGTTTAGAATCTGTTCAGTGGTAATGATAAAAGAAGCATTTTAAAACGGTGTTGAAACACCTGTTGCAGCTACCGAAAGCGAGCTCGTTATAGTTGAAAGCTGTGAGACTGTTTACAAAGTCAGATCGGTTGTATCCGTTAGTGTCGACTGTGCTTGTGAAGAGAGGTGGTGATTGGTTGCTCGGTATGATTTAGACAATCGATGTGATTTATCAATTTTTCAATAGTGTATCTCGAACAATAGGTTATATTTGTTACATAAATTCAACCGTAAAAGAATTTCTGATCGGTTGATGCCAAAACCTCGAAATTCTGAGAAGAAATGACTGATATATAAGCGCTCAAAACCTGACCACTTTTCCCTGGTTTTCCCGGGTTGAATTACTAGATTTTCAAATTCAGGTGCCCAACTTCGATATAGACGTTAGTCCAACGTCAAAACTAAGTATTTGATCAACTACCCGCAGAACAAAATTCATGGTATTCAAAGAGATTTCAGATAACATTATGTTTCAATAATAAATTCATGCTTGCCATGGTGTTTGTGATGCTATCTTATCGTTTGTCGCTTACTAACGATGAATTACTCTCGAACCATAAATACGTCTAAATTCTTAAGTGTAGTGCAAAAACAAAGGCGCACGCTACCGATTCTTGATTTTTCTCACGTGTATGTACACGTTCTAACTTGTAGCCAACACGTGAGCACTCCAAGCTGCCAATTTTTTTTTTCGTTGTTTAAAATTACGTATTTTGAAAATAGAAATACTTGTAACTTTCCACCAACAAAAGATAATCACGACATTTTCACACGGAAAGTTGCGTCTTTTGAAGGTCTAAAACTTTCTTGAAGAGAGCATTGCTGAGAAATTTGAACTGAAAAAAATAGAGCGAAAAAACTGTTTTTTTTGGACACCACCCTAAAAAAATGGTAAAATGTCTGTAAATCGCTCAAATTTAGAGATAGAAAAAAAACTTCAGTAAAGTTGCTTATAATTTCTTCTGCTACAACTTTGTCAAAAAACGCGTATAACTATCTCTTCAAATGTAAAAGTTACTTTTTCTAATTGGTTGATTCTGGTACCACCCTATTACGTTGATACCAAAATAAGGTCCCAACTATAACAAACAACCTCTTAGAAGCAAATATGTCTCTAAAACCTCAAAATGGCATCGAAAAGCTCATGTCCGCCTTAATTGGCTTTCATTTCAACTGGAAAAAAGAAGAGTTTAAATTTAGTTTATTCCAAATAAAAAAATAACATGTATCCAGTTTTTGCATATTGTAAAAATTAATGTTTGCTCTTTGAAATGGTATTGTAAAGTATTTTTTACAAATGCGACCACAGGAGTTATCGATTTTTGAAAATGGCGTATTTTGAAAATAGAAATGCTTATAACTTTTTACCAGCATAAGATATTCTTCACGACCTTTTTACGTTAAAAGTTGCGTCTTTTGAAGGTCTAAAACTTTTTCGAAGACAGCATTGCTAAAAAATTCGAACTGAAAAAAAAGCGAAAAAACTATTTTTTTGGCACCACCCTAAAAAAAGTGTCCCTAAATCGCTCAAATTTAGAGAGAAAAAAAAAACTTTTTATAGCAAAGTTGCTTAGATTTTTTTCTGCTACAACTTTGTCGAAGGCCACGTATAATTATCTTTTTAAATAAAAAAGTTAGTGTTTCTGATTCATTGATTTTAGGACCACCCTATTTTACGTTGATACCAAAATAAGGTCCTAACTATAATAAACAACTTCTCAGAAGCAACTATATCTCTTAAACCTCAAAATTGCATCGAAAAGCTCATGTCCGCCTAAATTGTCTTTCTGGACCACTGTGCAATGTGGTGTTACCTTTCTTGTTTATTTGGCTCAGATTTTGACAATTCTTATTATAGCTGTGTTTTGCCTGTGAAGTACCAGTACACTAAAAACAATCATAAATTGAGCAGCATCTTCACAAAGCACACGATTACTCCACCAAAAAAAAACTACAGAATCAAAAACGTAAACAAAATTACCACCACAGGCAAACAGACGTGCCGCTTGATAACGATTTCATCGTACAGAATAATTATGATTATTTTGGAATTTTGGGTTTTTAGGCAGTAAAGCCGCTGATTTCGCTACAAGCAAGCCTGCACATTTATTATCAAAGACAAAAACCGTGGACAAAAAGTGGAAGTTCATTCCATGTACGTATGAATGACACGCATAATTGCCAATTATCAAAAATTACGAAATAACAGGCGGGGGCCTAGTGTGGTTGGTAACGTCTCCGCCAACCACGCTCGACGCCTGGGTTCGAATCCCACCGCCGACATAGGTGTCGATGGTTGTGAGGTGGCGTGATCCACTCACAACCAACCCAATTGGTCTAGATTCAATCCTAGCCGACACCGGGAGATTTTCTGAGGCGAAAAATCTCTGGGATCACGCCTTCCATCGCATGAGGAAGTAAAGCCGTTGGCGCCGGTCCGTTGATAAACGGGTCGTGAGTTAAGGTCCTGGGTGTGGAGTCGCCACCCTGGGCGTCGGTGATTGGCCTCAACAGTGGCGGAACTAGACCGACGGAAAATAAGCGAGAATAAAAAAAAAAATTACGAAAGGTTTACTATACTAAAAAAAATAAACTAACTTTTTTGTGTTAAGAGATAGAGGAATAGTTTATCCAGAAAAGTTGTAGAAGATTGAATAATATGAAACTATGTTGAACAAATAAATATCTTATCTTTATTCGGTACAAATCTATAAAGTATATCATTTGGAGCTTACTTAAAATTTTGTTTTGACGTAGGACTACGTCTAACCGCACTATATTGGGATACATTCTGCGGAAACTAAAACCAAGGTGTAACGTTGGAATGAAAGATTTCAAACGGTAATACTGATGTAACCACAGGATGAATCACAATAATCAAAATGTCGTTGGATTGATAAAATGATGGACAATATTGTGATTCTTCAGTTATCGTTATCACTTCATTGTTAAACAGTGAAAATTTCATAAAAGTTTCAAGGTCGAATTTTCACGAACAATGTACGAATCACATTAGAACACGCCTGGCACAGACTTCATGAGTAGATACCAACTGCTGTGATATTCTGTATAGCAGTGGCAAAAAAAATTGATAGAATCTCCCCCTCACAATAAGTCAACTAACGTTTGCTTCCATGAGCCTAGACTATTTTGATGTCTTGAAGGTGAAGCTTTTTCGGAAAGTTCGTAACCACCTCCACTATCAGACAATTTTACGTTCTGCTGTTAGAATGTTATTAAAACTGATATCTTGGAACTGGGCCCTTTACATTGTTTTGAATCAACGGGCTTATTTGTGAAATATTTCGTAAACAGGCGACAGTAAAGGGCGGCTCAACATTGTTTTCAAAATAAAGGCGCATTTAAAAGGGCGCAACTGAAGAAAAAATAAAAACAAGGCGAAAGAAAGGTGGGCGTATTTCGTTGTCAGAATGCTTTAGGGCGAAATAGAGGTGGGCGAATCTCGTTGTCAGAATGCTTTAAGGCTCATTTGAAAAGGGTAAGGAAAAAAGCGCAGATTTTAGCCATAAATGCACAAAGTTGTTGTAGTATTGTTTGGAAACTATAGAACAGATTTATTGTACGTCGATTTTTGGTATTGATGTTTATGTTAGTCACTTCCTTTGAAATTACGATTTGAAAATGTACTTCCAAATTTTCTAACTGATATTTCCCAATGTTTATCTTTTGCCAGTTGCGCCCTTATCGCAAATAACTCCGGAAATATCAGTATTCAATATGATTATTCGGGTGCCGCAAAATACGCTGCACCACCGGTGATAACAAAATTCGGTGCATTGTACAAATAAATTACGTTGTTTAGTTTTGAACTCGATACTCTGTTTTCCTCAGGTTTATTAAAATAACTAAATATTGAGTATTTGAAAGACAATAGAGAACCAAAATGCTCGTACAGATGTTTTAAAAGGTAATTAAAAGAGCTGTACTGTTGATTATATTTTGCTAGCTAAATGAATTTAGTTCAATATGACAATCCTATTTGCATCCCGCGGTGACGGTATAGAGAAAATCCAAATTCATTTTATCTTGATAATTGAGTTCCCACATTTGTATTTCTATTTTTCAACATTTTTACATTAACATCTTCAAGATAATATTACACGCGAAAGTTGGACTGTACGGAACCACATCAATATTGCGTTTTCTTAGAGCAATTTCTGTACTGTGTCTGAACCAGTACAACGGAAATGTGTTGTTCATAACGCATTTGGTGCTCTAGCGAATGTTCAATGTATTGGACATCTCAGAAGCATTACACTTATGAAGCATTAACCGGTGCTAGTATTGCATCATCGAATCAATAACAATTGAAAAGACATTGGATTTGTTTAAAACATTATGCATTTACCGACGACTTTGGTTTTATTCTCATGCATTCGGTTCCACGTTACTGGCACCAGCGTCAGTAAATTCTGTTGCAACGAGGCTCGCTGTTGGCTGTTTCGGTTGCTGACGGTGATTACCGACTCACGAAAGTAACCAGCGGTTTTTTGAGCGCCCCTAAACTGATCGTTTGCCCAAAACCGAAGTCTACCGAAACACTATATGATTTTGTGTGTATTATACATATTCTGATTTCAATCTCTGTAAAATGTATTCATTACGCAACTGTTGCGTAATCCTTTTAATACATTTGTTGTGTAAAAGCCAGAGCAATTGATGTGCGTTTTGAGAGAACACATCGGATGATGTAAGCATGAACTTTTGCGTGTGTGTACCAGCAATTAATCGTTATTGTTACGTATGTCTTTAGTATGTTATAAACTATAAATTTCACTTGTAAATTCCTTGTTTGTGTTTTTTTTTCCTTTTTAAAATATTTAAAATTAGAAAGATTCATGACAAATTTTCCATACTTATAATTTCAAATCTACCCGTTCGAGTTACACTTTTTTTTTCAAATATTGGTTACATTCCCTTGATTTGTAGAACAGATTAGAAGTATAAGTCACCTATTTTGTCATTAGAAGCGCCACTTTGTTTATCTTGATGTTAATAGGGCAATCCACGAGACAGTTGCGATCAGCTTAATTCAGTTGGTTCACAACTTTTGACAGCGATTGGTATATTTAAACGGTCGCTAGGGGTAAACAGGGTAAGACCACCCACCGTAGTTTTACTACCAAGTTATAAAATAATTGAAAAATTTCTCTAACGTGTCTATTACAGTATAATTACATAACATGTTGCACGTTTTTCTGTTTTGATAGTGCACGAACGGTCGCAGAAATAATCAAAAACAACCTTTCAGCTGGCAACCAGTCAATGCGCTATTGTTTTGCGGCAACGGTACTTAAGGTTTTTCAGTCTAAAAATCTATTGTTTTGTTCGTGAATATACGTTTAATTGCTTGCCTGAATCTATCTTCTTTCGGAAATATCGAAGGCCGTGAGTAATCTTGTAATTTTGACTACTTTTTCGGTCAACTATGAAAATGTTCCACTGGGGGTAAAGTCGCCCACTATACAAGGGGTAAAACCGCCACGTATCCAACTGCTTGTTGTTTTACTTCAAGACCCAAATGCCTCGACACTACAAAGGGAATATTCTCCGGTAGAATTGAAAATAGTAGTTTTTTACTTCCGAAAAGAGTACACACTCTAAAAAAATTTAAAGAAAAGATATAAAAATAGAATTAAAAATATACTTTTTTTTCAAATTTATTTCTTGTTTGTAAAATCTACAAAAGGTAAGCTAAAATCTTATGGTTGTTGGATCATGGAGTAATAGAAATATTAATAGCTCAATTTTTGTGAAGAATTTTTTTTTTTGGACGGTTTGTTTGGTGTATAGAGTCGTTGATAATTTTGTTCTTCAAAAAAAAAACACAGAAAATTGAAAATATAAATAAAAGAAATAATAATTAGTAGTATTTTTCTATACATAATAAGTCTTCAATAGAAATATACAGACAGGTTTAATGAGTTTTAATTTTAAGCTTAAAGATAGGTATATTATGAATACAATATCTTGAAAACCCCCAATTCTCAAAAATCTATTTATTTTGAAAACCACAAAAAGTTACCTAAACATTGATCTGAACTTGAATAATCAGAAAACAAAATAAGTTGAAACTTAGAAAAAATTTTTTTTTCAGATTTTTCACAGTGTATATTTTATTTAAAAAGAAAAAAAATACCATCTACAACTTTGTCAGAACACTATACCGATAAAATCAACCGTTTCGGCCCTAAAAATATTGTTTATCTTCAAAAAATGGTGGGCGATCTTACCCCGCTGGTGGGCGGCCTTACCCCGCATGAAAAAGATCTGCACATTTTCAATGAATTTTTAAAAATTAAAAAAAAAGCTGGAAAATAAACAAAAATATTTCAGTTCTTATTTTTTAAATGCGGGTATTGAATAGAAGAACCTCTTAGCGAAGAAAAAATGAAATTGGAGCCGCAACTTTTTTTTTTCTATAAACAGAATTGCTTAAGGGGGCGGTCTTACCCCGCTTACCTCTACTTAAATAGAACTTCGATTGGTGAAGCACGAAAAACAAGTGTCCAATCGGTTGCTCCAGCATCGCTAGGATAGCCATCCTTAACACAACAATAAAATACCACTCTTGATTTTTTTGCCGACATTAATAGCGAATCTCTTTATTCCACTGCGGCAGGGCAAATCAGTCGAGGAAAAAAGAAACGACAATGCGATTTACGACGCAAGTAAGACAAAGATGCCAGATAATTGTTGACGAACTAAGCACGTGCGGCGGTTAGGTTGAAGGTGACAAATTTTACAGTGCGCTCTGCGCTCCGGCCAGCACGCCAGTTCAATACTGGGAGTAGGACAGTGGTTCCCAACCTTTTTTCATTATCAATGTATCTTCATGTTTTCACATAAGTGAACTATATTGGTATTATAAGATATTTGGTTCTATCATAGTAGGAATTAAGGTAAGCCTATTAAAAAATATTCATGAGTAAAATTCATGTGTAACTGTGATTTGCAGGACAAATTTGTTTTGCTGATTAGTTTTTAGTGATCCCGTAGAAGTCAAACCACCAGTATTGCGAGCCTACTTCTAATTTATTTTTGAAGTGGTGATTTTCTCGATAAAATTCATTCACCTAACTTTTAGTGCATATCAAGGCAGAACTTTTATGGAAACGAATCCGAAACATATTCACCATCCAATATTGACATTATTCTCATATTTTGTAAGCAAATATTACAGAAATCCCTCTTTTTCGTTTTGATTCGATGCTCAGGGCAGAAGCGTTTGCAACCCAGTCACAGGATGAAGTACTTTTCTAACTAGACCGGAACTTCATCGTGGGGCGCAATAGGAGTAGTTAATTTGATTGATGGAAAATGCAGTATCGTATTCAATGCTTGCTGCATCGATTGGAAATGTAGTTCAAGACATACAGCAACACGAGACACTCACGCACGAGTAATTCACCGTGCAGTCATTCCCGATATCACACGGAGTAATATATACAACATGCTTCCAATTCGTCCACGATTCTGGTTCACCATTGGAAAAGTAAAATCTTTTGCTCCAGCCGCAAAAAAAAATCTTTCACGTTGAACAGTGGCAGCAGCAAGCCAATTTTTAGTTAATTAAAAACCGTTCGCTTGTTTTGTCGGTACGCTACGCAGCGACTATACACAATCGATCCTTTCACAGCCGGCCGCCGCAATAATCGCAGTTGCATGTTCTTGTCCTTTTAGCACTTCTCGATAGTGGAAAGCTGGAAGCCAACACGAACCCAAACGGAGCCTCGGCTGCAAAAACGGGCCATTCCGCTCAGTGACTGCGAAATATCTGTTATTGAATGAAGTACCACGGCCTGGGCTCGGTTCGCCGCGCGGTAAAACCAAACCAGCAGCGCCATCGAAACAATGCAGTACGCGGGGCCTAGTTAGTGCTTGTTCCATTTTTTTTTCTCCATTTAAGCTTCCGAATATTCTGTACCAGTTACGAGGTAGTTTGGTGCACTGTGTTAACACCGTTGCACCTCAGCGTTATAGTACCTACGAGTGATTAGGTTGCTTTCGTAGAAATGCACAATTCACTCAATTTCATCGATCAACTTTTCGCTAGCGTTGTCATCGTAACTGAGCAGGATAACCCAGGTAACAATTTTGCAGCTATTTTCTTTTACAATTTTCTTTTAATATGTGAGGGTTTTTTAGAAAATATTACATAACAGCTCTCATCTTGGATTTATTTTTCTCTCATTCGTTTCTGTTTTTTTCCTTTCTCGCATTTTTGCAAAAATACTGGAGGCTGTAAAATTTTTGTCAAGGTTATGTTTATGTTAGTATGGCCAATGATTTCCGTAAAAATACTATGGTTTCAGAAATATATCCTAGGGCAATTAAAAACCTAAATTAATCCACCTAGCGGTCAGACCCAGCCTTTCACATTCAAACTTTTATTTGTTTAGATAGATTTACATGAACGCTTCAATTCAATAAATGTATATTCACTCTTTAGGTTCTAAAATATTAATGTTGTAATCTTATAGGGGTAAGTGGGGTAAGACCGCCCCCTTAAGCATTTCTGTTTATAAAAAAAAAAGTTGCGGCTCCAATTTCATTTTTTCTTCGCTAAGAGGTTCTTCTATTCAATATCCGCATTTAAAAAATAAGAACTGAAATATTTTTGTTTATTTTCCAGCCTTTTTTTTCAGTTTTAAAAATTCATTGAAAATGTGCAGATCTTTTTCATGCGGGGTAAACCCGCCCACCAGCGGGGTAAGATCGCCCACTATTTTTTGAGGATAACGAATATTTTTAGGGCCAAAGCGGTTGATTTTCTCGGTATAATGTCTTTGACAAAGTTGTAGATGGTATTTTTTTTCTATTTTAATAAAATATACACTGTGAAAAATCTGAAAAAAATAATTTTTTTTCTAAGTTTTAACTTTTTTTAATTTTTTGATTATCCAAGTTCAAATCAATGTTTAGGTAACTTTTTGTGGTTTTCAAAATAAATAGATTTTCCAGAATTGGGGTTTTCAAAATATTCAATTTATAATAAACCTGTCTTTAAGCTAAAAATAGAAACTCAGTAATCCTGTCTGTATGATTTTTTTCGAAGACTTATTATGCATGGAGTAATACTAATAATTATAAATTTAGACATATTTTCATATTTTAAATTTTTTATGTTTTTTTTTTTTTTTTGAGGAACAAAATTACCAACGATTCTATACATCAAACAAACCGCCCAAAAAAATTCTTTGCAAAATTTGAGCTGTTAATATTTCTATTACTCGATGATATAACAACCATCAAAATTTAGCTTACCTTTTGCAGATTTTGCAGGCAAAAACATGATTTTTTTTAAATAAATTAAAAAAAAAATTTAATTCTATTTTTATATCTTTTCTTTGAGTTTTTTCACAGTGTATACTTTTTTCGGAAGTATAAAAACTGCTATTTTCAACTCTGCTGGAGACGTCATATCGATCAAACAAACCGTCCTGGCTCTAAAATTATTTTTGTTCATTAATACCATTTTTACACAAGTTTACTTTTTTCAAAAATTAGTCGCGTTAAAAAAATATTACTAGAAAAGCTTCAACCAAATCGAAAGTGGTCGATTAACATCGATGTCTTATGTGGCTTGAAGTTGCTTTACTGATCCTGCATATATTTCCTTTGTAGTGTCGAGGCATTTGGGGTTTGAAGTAAAATAACAAGCAGTTGTACACGTGGCGGTTTTACCCCATGTATAGTAGGCGACGTTACCCCCAGTGGAACATTTTCATATTCCATCGAAAAAGTAGTCAAAATTACAAGATCACTCACGGCCTTCGACATTTCCGAAAGAAGACAGATTCAGGCAAGCGGTTAAACGTATATTCACGAATAAAACAATAAATTTTTAGACAGAAAAACCTTAAGTCCCGTTGCCGCAAAACAATAGCGCATTGACTGGTTGCCAGCTGAAAGGTTGTTTTTGATTATTTCTGTGACTGTTCGCGCACTATCAAAAAAGAAAGGGGTGCAAAATGTTATGTAATTATACTGTAATAGACATGTTAAAGAAATTTTTCAATTATTACATAACTTGGTGGTAAAACTACGGGGGGCGGTCTTACCCCGTTGGGCGGTCTTACCCTGTTTACCCCTACATATGAATGTACAGTCGTCTGTCTGTCGGTCTGATCCATATAGGCTCAAAAACTACCGAACCGATCGACGTGAAAATTTGTATGTAAAGATTTTTGATGCTGATAAAGTTTACTATAATAGTTTGAGATCCCTCCCTCTTTTGGATAGGAGGGGTCCCATACAAATGAAACATAAATTTCTGCACAACTCAAGAACAAACCAAGCAAATGAAACTGAATTTGGCATGTGGATGTTTTAAGGGGTAACAAAAATGTCCATAATAGTTGGACGCCCTTCTCTTTCCTGGAAGGGAGGGGTTTCATACAAATGAAACACAAATTTCTGCACATCTCGAGAACTAATCAACTAAATGGAACCAAATTTGGCAGGTAAATGTTTTTAGTGGTAAAAAATATGTCCATCATATTTTGACACCCCTCCTTCTTTTGCAAGGGAGGGGTACCATATAAATGAAACACAAATTTCTGCACATCTCGAGAGCTAACCAAGTAAATGGAACCATATTTGGCAGGTGAATATTTTTAGTGGTAACAAATTTGTTCCATAATCGACCTCAGGCAACATTTTGGATTGTAAGATGGCAACTTCCGGTTTCTGGAAAACAGCTCAAAATGGCCGATTTCCACCCAATATACTATTATCCGGATCTAGAATGATACACAGGAGCCAAAATCGATCGAAATTGTCTTCAAATGCCATTATGAAATCCAAAATGGCGACTTTCGGTTAGTGTTCGACATCGGACCGGGTAGGGTCCGGTAAAAGTCCGGTTCGGTCCGGTCCGAAGTCCGATCGGACTGGAACCTTCAAAGTCCGATTATTCTCCGGACCGGACCGGAACGGAGCCATCCGGACTTTGGAACGGACTGGGTAATGCTTTCCGGACCCCGGATATTTTCGCTGAAAAAAAAATTATTCTATTTAAGTCCCAATACGCAGCAAGTTGTTCCTTCTTTTTGATTTTCTTCGCTGCTTTTATTATAAGTCAACCCATATTGCCTAGCTCGCTTTTTTAACCTGTAATCAGGGCCGGATTTAGAAGCTGGGGGGCTCGGGGCAAATTTGTTTGTGAGGCCCCCTTTTCATAATACATTTAGAGGTAACGTTCTGGAAGGTGACGAGCAAAAAAAAGGTCGCCCTAAGACTAGGGGCCCCTTCAATCGGAGGCCCTGGGCATTTGCCCCCTTTGCCCCCCCTCAAATCCGGGCCTGACAAGATTACAGATTAGGTTCAATCCACTATATAAAAATGGAATTCCGTAAGTCTCAGAGGTGTACAGTAATCATCATCACTTTGAATCGTTCTAATACAAAAATAATAAGCGGTGACATGTAGGTTTTTTAACATGAAAATGTTCCTGATGTTCAGGAAAGACATTTGAGAAAAAATAATAGGTATCTAATTACTAAAACTTGAGATATTATTCACAAAACTACGTAAAGTATGCAAGACTATGACTTTCTGTGCTAAATTTGCCTCTAAATCAAAATTCAAAGCGATGACATATGATTCTTTTTTCACTCAAATGTTTGTTAATGTTCAGGAAAGACATTTGAGAACAAAATATTTAGTATCTGATCACTAAAACTTGAGATATTATTCACAAAACCACGTAAAACATGCAAAATTATGACTTTTTATACTTAATTCGTCCCCAAATTCAAATTAAAAGCGATGACATGTGATTCTTTTTTCATTGAAATGTTCGTTGATGTTTAAGAAAAACATTTGAGAAAAAATAATAGGTAGGGGAACTGTGGGTAAAATGAACAGGGGTGGCAGAATGGACACCCGTTTAAATCTCGACTATTACGTTGAAAAATAGTACAAACCTCTTTGGCACCTTGTCTTAGAGGCACTAGAAGTTATTCAAGATAAACTATGCGACATGATAAAGTCAAACAGTCAAAATAATAAACAAAAACAAAAACACGTGTACTTTCGTGGTGGTGATGTTATTTTTGACTTACAAAAAATAAGGTTTTTTCTAGTGTAAAACAGTATTTTATAACGGTTTTTCTGCAAATATCTGTACTCAGACGACTAACCAGCAAAAATCATCAAAGGTTAGTAGTTGTTTAAATGATTTTCTCGATATATTTAGGTATTTTCATTAATATGTATGTGCGGGTAAAATGGACAGCCTATGGTGATGGGGAAAAAATTGTGTCAACTTCCATTGAAAAATCTAGATGCTTCGTGTTTAGATCAGAAAAACGCAAAGGTGAACTCGGACCGATGAACAGATGAACGGATGACCGCGGCTAAACGTACCGTTGAATGCGGAATGTCCGTAAAAAACCTTCCGCCATTTCGCAGTTTCTTGCGGATAAGGTCATATATTGTTACTAATTCTACAACAAACGGTGAAAATTAAACTGTTGGTGAATGCATAAGTGTATTACGTGCTATGGAACAACATTTTACTATCTGTGAAGGGATAATTAATGTTAATGCCCAAGGTGTCCATATTACCACCTCCATACGTTCATTTTACCCACACGTGTCCATTTCAGCCCCAAAAAACTGCTTTCGAAAATGCTCATGAAAACTACGAAAAATACTATATTTGAGTACTTCTTCTTATTTTTTGTATTAACCATTAGTGGCTCAGTCAATGTGCGCTATCGACTCATAGTTGTAGTGTTAAACTGTGGAGGAAATTGGGAAATGGCTTAGAGTGTCCATTTTATCACCCCTTCCCCAGCGAGTGTTTCACGAAAGAATCGTAAACGATTGCACTCAAGCGATCGCAATGATTCTTTCAAATGTTGGTTGCTTGTAGGCGGAATTCGGCTACACCACGTCGTGCTTTCATCGTGATATACCACGATGATTCTTGTTTTTTTTTTTTTTTTGTTTGTAATGATTTATTTATGTACTAAAATATGTATTCAGAATTAGTATTGTGTGTTCTGCCACAAATGGTGACATTTCAACACTATTATATATATTTGTACGCTTTTTAGTATTATTGAATGTTATTAGCTTTCGCAGTTAAGATAATGTAATTGTAGGAAAATTATTAAACCTACTTGTCAAGAAAAAAAAAGGAATAAAACGAAACTTAAAATCAACTTAAAGCTATCTTACTGACTATAAAGTGAGCTAATCGTTGCAATTGAGGATTGCAACGATTTTTGTCGGAATTTGTTGATAATTTGGCTTGACTTATTTTATAATGTTTCTACATTAGTGAGCCTATGTAGCTCGTTCGTGCTAAACCAGGGAGGCCGCTTCAAAATCATTTTCAAAAGTTTATTCTGAATCCTTTGAAGTGTCTTCTTCCTGGTTGCACAACAACTTGTCCAGATGGGAACTGCATATAACATTGCTGGTCTAAATATTTGTTTGTAAATTAACAGTTTATTCTTGAGACAAAGTCTAGAATTCCTGTTGATAAGAGGATATAAACTTTTGATATACTTATTGCACTTTGACTGGATATTTCCAATGTGCTCCTTGAAAGTAAGATTCTTATCATAAATTAGCCCTAAGTATTTAACTTGATCAGACCAATTTAAGACCACACCGTTCATCTTATATCAATCATCAATAACGTGGTTATGGGTGGGTTTGAGAAATGAAACTCTTGGCTTATGAGGAAAAATAATTAACTGTGTTTTTGAAGCATTAGGGGAAATCTTCCATTTTTGTAAGTATGAAGAAAATATATCTAAACTTTTTATGAAGCCGACTGCATATAACACGAAGGCTTTTTCCTTTTGCGGAAATGCTTGTATCGTCACAAAACAGAGATTTCTCACAACCTGGTGGTAAATCAGGAAGATCAGAAGTAAAAATGTTATATAAGATTGGGCCCAAGATACTCCCCTGAGGCACACCAGCCTTAACAGGCAATCTATTAGATTTACCATTTAGATAGTTAACCTGGAGAGTTCGGTCAGTTAAAAAAACTTTGTATCATTTTTGTGAGGTAAAGCGGAAAACTGAAATTTGACATTTTAGCTATCAAACCTTTATGCCAAACACTGTCGAATGCCTTTTCTATATCTAGAAGAGCAGCTCCAGTCGAATAGCCTTCAGATTTATTAGTTCGAATCATATTTGTTACTCTAAGTAACTGATGAGTAGTGGAATGCCCATGGCGAAAACCAAACTGCATTTGCAAAAATTGAGTTCTCATTAATATGTGTTATCATTCTATTAAGAATTATTCTTTCAAAAAAATTGCTAATAGAGGAAAGTAAACTAATTGGTCGATAACTTGATGCCTCAGCTGGATTCTTTTCGGGTTTTAAAATTGGAGTGACTTTGGCATTTTTCCATTTCGTAGGAAAATGTGCTAGTGCAAAGCATCTGTTAAAAATTTTTACCAAGAAATTTAAAGAGTTTTCGGGAAGTCTTTTGATGAGGATATAGAAAATCCCATCATCTCCTGGTGCTTTCATGTTTTTGAATTTTTTGAGAATGGTTCGCACCTCATTCAAGTTTGTCTCCAATACCTCTTCGGAAAGAAATTCTTGTGTGGTGATCTGAACATACTTTTGGTTTACTTCATTTTCAATAGGACGTACAACGTTCAAATTGGAGTTCTGAACACTCTCAAACTGCTGAGCAAGTTTTTGAGATTTTTGTTCATTCGTTAGAAAAATGCAATCACCATCTTTAAGGACTGGAATGGGCTTCGAGGGTTTCTTAAGAACCTTCGAAAGCTTCCAGAAAGGTTTTGAATAAGGTTTTAGTAGTTCAACTTCTCTCATGAAATTCTCATTTCGCAAGAGAGTGAATCTATGTTTAATTTCCTTTCGTAATTCTTGAAAAATAATTTTCAAAGCAGGATCACGCGATCTTTGGTATTGACGTCTCCGTATGTTCTTCAAACGTATAAGAAGTTGAAGTTCACTGTCAATAATTGGTGCATTAAATTTCACTCTTGCCTTAGGAACTAATAAATTCCGGGCATTGAGTATTAAGCTGCTAAAATTTTCTAATGCTCTGTCAATGTCAGCACTATTTCGTAAAATAATATCATCATTAAAATTTTCTTCGATCGTAGAACGATATCTATCCCAATTAGTCTTGTGATAATTTAACACAGATCTAGTGGGATTTAAAATAGTTTCATGGGAAATAGAAAATGTTATGGGAAGATGATCAGAATCAAAGTCAGCATGAGTTAATAAATCACTGCATGAATGGCTTTGATTTTTTAGTACCAAATCAATTGTAGATGGATTCCTAATAGAAAAATAACATGTAGGACCATTTGAAAATAAAACTGAATAAAATCCAACCGAGCAATCATTAAACAATATTTTTCCATTGGAATTGCTTTGAGCATTATTCCAAGATCGATGTTTCGCATTAAAATCACCGATGATTAAAAATTTAGATTTATTTCTTGTGAGTTTTTGCAAATCTCCCTTGAAATAATTTTTTCGCTCACCAGTGCATTGAAAAGGCAAATACACTGCGGCTATAAATAAAATGCCAATACTTGTTTCAATTTCAATTCCCAAACTCTCGATAACTTTGGTTTCGAGATGGGGTAAAACACGATGTTTTATTCGACGGTGGATAACTATTGCAACTCCACCACCGGCAACATCAAGTCTATCAAACCTATGAACTATAAAATTTGGGTTCTTTTTTAGTTTAATATTTGGCTTTAAAAGCGTTTCAGTCACAACTGCAATATGCACATCGTGGACTGTTAAAAAACTGGAAAATTCATCTTCTTTCGCTTTTAAAGAGCGAGCATTCCAATTTAGAAAATTTACAGCATTATTTAAAATCATTGCTAAATTTCAATTTCATAACAATATTAGTTGTAAATTTTATACCTTCTTGAACAGCCTCGTACAACGAGTTACAGTTCAACAAAACGGACATTAGCTGCAGCATGGATTGTTGTAGGTATTCAATCTTTTCGGGAGTTGGATTACCTAAATCAATACTGGCTGACTTTTCAGCACCAAACACGAATGGTTTGTTACTGTTTGAATTGGAAATATTACCTGAAAGGACACTGGCATATGAGCAGCCTGGTGTTGCCTGAACAGGATTATTTTTCTGAAATTTGTTATCTGAATTTAAATTATTACCTACAGACACACCTGCTAATGAAAGTGCTGGTGATGCCTGAACAGTACTGAAAGTCTTTTGAGTCTACTTTGTCTAGAAGCAATAATTTTCGACCTTACAGGACAATTAAAGAAATTAGCTTTGTGATTTCCCCCACAATTTACACATTTGAAAATTTTTTTTTCCGTTTTTCACACGGCGGGGTAACGTTTTTCGAGCACGCACACTTCTGAACGGAGTAGTTTCACTGTTCTCATCATCACGGTTAAAGCCAATTTTTTCTGCTGATTCATGGGTTACTACTGCAGGACCCAACGTAATCCCGGCAGTTATTATAAGTCGTTGTGTACACGCTTTAGCCGAACCTATACGCCATATTTTCAACAAATCTTTTGAGCAAGGCAAGTTTCCCACAGTTTGGGAAACTTGCCTTGCTCATGGTTCTTACATGTTCCCGATATTTAAAAGCGGGGATCGCCGAAACGTTAGGCACTACCGAAAATTGCTCGCGACTTCAGGGACCCCCATTGCATGAAGGCGTTGTATTGTGCTCTCGTTCGGCCACTCCTCGAAAATGCTAGCTTGGTTTGGTGTCCTCAACAACTAGTCTGGAATTTGCGACTTGAGCGAGTGTAGAATTAGATTCGTGCGAGTTGCGTTAAGAAACCTTCCGTAGCGTGACCCAATAAACCTGCCTCCATATTCTGACCGTTGTTGTCTTCTTGGAATTGACACATTGCAACGGCGCAGAGAAGATCAACAAGCGGTGTTCGTAGCTAAAGTTCTGAACTTTGAAATCGATTCACCAAATATCCTTTCCAAATTGAATTTTCGGGTTTCACAGCGTCTTCTTCGCTCTACTGGACTGCTACAACCAAGCTTTCCCCGTACTAATTTCGGATTTAACGACCCGTTAGCTTGCTGTATTCGATCATTCTCTAAAGTGGAAGACCTTTTTGATTTTGGAACACCATCACACAATTTCGCAATGAGAGTTCGTCGTAGTTTTTAAGTTGAATTGACAAGTGCACATTCATTAAGACTATTTTTGTCAGATGAATTTTTTACAAATAAAGTACTGGTGCTATATGAAATATTATATAACTTCATGAAATAAAGTACTATGAATGATGCTGCATGAGGAGTTTCGTCAGTGCGTGTAAAGGTAAACCCATAAAAAAATCGGCAGTTGTTGAGCATTTTTTAATGCAAACATTGGGGTTTAACAAGTTTGTTTTCTCGAAAAAATCTCCACGCAAAACTAAAGCTTAATCGGACTTCTGATAAGGTTTCACTTACAGTCGTGAAAGTCTTACATTTTTGACCAAAAATGCACAAGAGTAGCTCTTGAAGTTAAGCTCAAATTTATCATGGGAAATTTTTACAAAAAAACCAAACCAAACTTTGGAACTATATCGTAAATGAAATCCGAAATGTCGCTTTCCATTGGAACCCTAATCAACTATCAAAAAATGATAAAAAAAAAATTATTCAGGTTGGTGCAAAATACAAAATAAATCAAATCTATAAGACTAAAAAATTGCCACGAGCGGTAAATATATTATTTTTTATCTAGAAGCCAACACTCAAAAACATTTAATCGTAAAAAATCGTATATGAAGAAGAAGAATTCGAGATTAAGAAGATATTAATTTCCATTTTGCGGCTACTGCTTTGAAAAGCTGGATATAATATAGAATCGCCACGTAATTAAGCCGATTCTTAACAATTGCACTTTTTAAATAGTTTTTGATTCGGCACAAATCAGAAAAACACTTCTTTCGTTACTGCAAGCCTAGTATTGATTATTCAGAGTAAACAAACAAATTCGAAAACAATTTAAAAATCATACATACGATTTTATATGGAAAAACCACTTTTTCAAAACTTTTTCAATAGAGATGTCCAGTTGGCTTCTAAAAGTATATCAATACATAATATTTATAGAAAATTTTCCTGGGAAAAACTCCTTTGAAGACCGCAAAGCGCTACCTTACTCGTGTAAAAAGATATTCACCCCAGACTGATTGAATATCTGACGAACGGCTCACCATTGAATTTTACTAGCAATACTGCTGCAGCATGCTGCTGTTACAAATTCAACCATGTGATTAGAAACGATATCGCTTAAATTTATCTTGCAGGCTTCCCCGAAGATATTATGAGCAAAAATCACACTTTGAAAACAAATTTCACGCGAAATTATTTCTCATACTTAGGCAAGTTTGCAATAGCAGCATGCTGTAGCAGTGTTGCTGGAAAATTTCATTGGTGAGCCGTCCGTCAGACATTCAATCAGTTTGGGGGAATAGCTGTTTCTACAAGCATCGTAGCGCCTTACGGTCTTTAGAAGAGTTTTTCCCAGGAAAATTTCCTACAAATCTCATGTATTGATATTTTTAAGAGCCAACTTGACATCTCTAGAGAATAAGTATTGAAAAAGTGGATTTTCCCATATAAAATCGTATGGAAACTTTAAAAATCGGGCGCAAATCGGGTGTTTTACCGATCGATCTGAAAAGTTACACAGTTGTTATGGAACCCATAAGCAACACGAAAAGAGCTTGGGAACTAGCATTTATTTTTTGTCCAACCCTACTGTACATAAATCTGTAGATTTATTACCTACCTCTCTCTCAACGATATCCATCAAAAAAAATTATCGCTCGCTACATTACATTTTTTTTTGGTTTTGTCCGATAGTTCCGTGTGGGTAAGTACCCACAGGGATATTTTCCGAGTGGGTACTACTACCCATATTAGGGGTAAACAGGGTAAGACCGCCCTGCGGGGTAAGACCGCCCACCGTAGTTTTACTACCAAGTTATAAAATAATTGAAAAATTTCTCTAACGTGTCTATTACAGTATAATTACATAACATTTTGCACGTTTTTCTGTTTTGATAGTGCACGAACGGTCGCAGAAATAATCAAAAACAACCTTTCAGCTGGCAACCAGTCAATGCGCTATTGTTTTGCGGCAACGGGACTCAAGGTTTTTTCAGTCTAAAAATCTATTGTTTTGTTCGTGAATATACGTTTAATCGCTTGCCTGAATCTATCTTCTTTCGGAAATATCGAAGGCCGTGAGTAATCTTGTAATTTTGACTACTTTTTCGGTCAAATATGAAAATGTTCCACTGGGTGTAAAGTCGCCCACTATACAAGGGGTAAAACCGCCACGAATCCAACTGCTTGTTGTTTTACTTCAAGACCCAAATGCCTCGACACTACAAAGGGAATATTTACAGGATCAGAATAGCAACTTCAAGCCACATAAGACATCGATGTTAATCTACCATTTCCGATTTGGTTCAAGCTTTGCTAGTAATATATTTTAACAAGACTTATTTTTGAAAAAAGTAAACCTGTGTGAAAATGGTGTTAACGAACCAAAATAATTTTAGAGCCAGGACGGTGTGTTTGATAGGTATGACGTCTCCGGCAGAATTGAAAATAGTAGTTTTTTACTTTCGAAAAAAGTACACACTCTAAAAAAATGTAAATATAAGTATATATTTTATATAGAAATAGAATTAAAAATATTTTTTTTTTAATTTTTTTGAAAAAAACATGTTTTTGCCTGTAAAATCTACAAAAGGTAAGCTAAAATTTTATGGTTGTTGGATCATGGAGTAATAGAAATATTAATAGCTCGATTTTGGTGTATAGAGTCGTTGGTAATTTTGTTCTTCGAAAAAAAAAACAGAAAATTGAAAATATAAATAAAAGAAATAATAATTATTAGTATTTTCCTATACATAATAAGTCTTCAAAAGAATCATACAGATAGGTTTAATGAGTTTTAATTTTTAGCTTAAAGATAGGTATATTATGAATTCAATATCTTGAAAAACCCCAATTCTGAAAAATCTATTTATTTTGAAAACCAAAAAAGTTACCTAAACATTGAACCTCAATTCTTTTTGAATTTTGAAAACCAAAAAAGTTACCTAAACATTGAACCCCAATTCTGAAAAATCTATTTATTTTGAAAACCAAAAAAGTTACCTAAACATTGAACTTGAATAATCAGAAAACAAAATAAGTTAAAACTTAGAAAAAAAATTTTTTTCAGATTTTTCACAGTGTATATTTTATTTAAAAAGAAAAAAAATACCATCTACAACTTTGTCAGAGACACTATACCGATAGAATCAACCGTTTCGGCCCAAAAAATATTGTTTATCCTCAAAAAATGGTGGGCGATCTTACCCCGCTGGTGGGCGGGCTTACCCCGCATGAAAAAGATCTGCACATTTTCAATGAATTTTTAAAATTGAAAAAAAAACTGGAAAATAAACAAAAATATTACAGTTCTTATTTTTTAAATGCGGGTATTGAATAAAATAACCTCTTAGCGAAGAAAAAATGAAATTGCAGCCGCAACTTTTTTTTCTATAAACAGAATTGCTTAAGGGGCGGTCTTACCCCGCTTACCCCTACCCACATGAACCGCTGGCTCTGCAACTGATAGACTCGCACAACTTGTTCTGAGTTTGTGCTTAATTGAATGCACAAATTTTCTTCGGGACGGGACGTCGTCACATCACGCTGAAACAAACTAAGTAGGAAAAGAATCCGGCAGCTACTTTTACTAAAATATTGACTCAAATAAATGTTCCAAAACTAGGAAAATTGTTGAACCAGCCATTTTTGTTACTACACTCCAAATTTTTCAATTAGAAAAAAAGTATAATAAATAAATAGAAAAACAAATTGCAAAATGTAGTTTGTATTGTTCTGATTTAGTCAAACAATTTCCAACATGCATAAAAGTTTTTATGACAATTTTTTTACCTAAATAACTCTCTCGAAAAAACTGGCAACTTTTGTTCCCGGACTTCGGACCGGACCCCGGAATGGAACCGGAACGAAACCAATCGGACCGGTCCCAAATCGGACCGGAACGAGCTAGTTTCGATTTTTTACCGGACCGGAACGCGGACCCAACGTTTTTGTTTCGATGTCGAACACCCAAATACCACCCAATATGGGTATATCCGGAACCGTAATGCTGTACTGGAGCCACAAATCGACTTCAGACAACATTTTGAATTGTAAGATGGCAACTTCCGGTTTCTGGAAAACGGTCTGAAATGGACGATTCCCATTAAATATGAGTATCTCCGGAACCAGAGAGATGGACAGAAGCTAAAAATTGATCACAGACACAATCTTGAATTTTAACATGGTGACTTCCGGTGTCTGGCAAACAGCCGGAAATGACCAAATACCATTCAATATGAATGTTTTCGGACCAGAATTACGCACAGATGACAGAAATTGATTTCACAGGCAATTTTAAAGTCCAAAATGACGACTTTCGGTTTCTGAAAAACAGCCCAAAGTGACCAAATACCACCCAATATGAGTATCTCCGGAGCCAGAGAATGTTGCAAGAAACTAAAAATTGACCTCAGACACCATTATGAATTGTAGGATGGCAACTTCTGGTTTCCCAAAAAAATGGCCGATTTCCGTCTAACTTGAGTATCTTCGAATCTAGAATGATACACAGCAGCTGAAACCCCATTTTGGATTCTAGGTTGGCGATTTCCGGTTCCTGGGAAACAGCCGAAAATGATCATCAACCAGAATGACGCTCAGAGGCCAGAAATTATCTTAAATACCATTTTGAAATCCAAGATGGCGATTACCGGTTTGTGAAAAACAGCCTAAAATAAACAAATACTATCCAATACGAGTATCTCTGGAACCAAAATGATGCAAGGAGCTAACAATTGACCTCAGGCACCATTTTGAATTGCTAAATGGCAACTTTTAGGAAACAGTCGAAAATGACCGAATAATACTCAATATGGATATTTCTGTAATCGAGATGATGCATAGAAACCAAACATTGACCCTGGACACCATTCTGAATTTAAAGACGACCACTTTTAGTTTCTGGAAAACGACCAAAATAACTAAATACCTCCCAATATGGAAATTTCCGGTGTTAGATTGATGCCAGAAAATCTGCTGAAAATGACCGAATACCACCCAATATGAATATATTCAGAATTAAGGCGATGTACAGAAGCCAAAAGTCGAGGATGCTGTCATTTTGATAAAACCAATAATTTTAAACGATTTGTTATTTGACTTTGATTATATCCTATGGCCGATTCGTCGTGCATTTGCAGATTTTAAACACATCGCAAGGAATCAATGAATTTGGAAAGTTCAAATTGTACGAAACCACATTTAAATTATGTTGTGGCCACATATATCGATCAAAGCAAATATAGCTTTCAATAGTATTTGAATTTCTTTTCTTTCCATAACTTTTGAGCCACATATCAAATTGTTATGAAGTTTGTTATTTGTAAGTTTGAGAGATGACTCGTTCGTATGGCACTAGTTATGTTCAAATAAGTCATGTAATCTTTGAGATAATAGACTTTCGTAGTTTTATTGACAGTTTAATACATAACGGTTGATTAAGTTCGATTATAATCAAATGAAATGGGAACGTATAAGGCAGCCGAAATTTAAAACCACGTGTTCAATCATAATTTATCAGTTAACCCTTAACTAGCCCGCTCATCTGATAATAATATTGATCAAATCGGTTGTGCAGTTTCTGAGATAATGATGTTTCGTGATTTTCACATTTCGGTACATTACAGACGAAGTTACAGTTCGATTACAGTAAAATTTATTAGGGTGTTATAAGGCAGCTAGATTTATTATTTGACACTAATTTTGTAGAAATCTGATCAGCCATCTTTGAGAAAAGTGAGTGAGTCCAAGTAGTCTTCGGAATATGTTCCTTTTCGTAGCTGGATTTCACATTTTTAAATATAACAGGCAAAGTAATAGTCCGATTGTAAAACAAATCTATAGGGTCTTATGAGGCAACTAGACGTTCCATTTGACACTGATTTTATGAAAATCGGTCCAGCCATCTCTGAGAAACATGAGTGAGATTAAACAGTCTTTAAAACACGTTTCTCATTCCGAGTTGTGCTCTCGTCGTGTTCGGTCGCAATTTTTTTTCGATCTCGATAGTGCCGACCAGTAATCCGCCCACAAGGTCACCGTGCATTGTGCTCTGCTGCTCGTTGCCGTCGTCGCTGTTGAAGACAGCAAAAAGAAGAAGAAGTCAACAATAGCCCGTGCGTTGTGTCGCTGCCAGAAGAAATTCGGTAGCCGGCGCACGGCCGTTTGGCTGCATTGGTCGATCGGACAACCAAGGAAGGAAGCAGCAAGCAGAGATTGACATCGCCCGTGCGCTGATTGCGAAGGAGAGCGGCTGCATAAGCTAAGTAGTTTTTTTTGGTTTTTTCCTACAATATTATTTACTGATTGGCATTTTGCGTGTGTGGCTCACGCGTCCAACATGGACGACGGTGGTGGCATGACCTAAAGCGGGGATGAACACCCGCTCGTTCCACCGCCCAGCCCTCCCGGATACAAAGTTCCAAGGGTTAAAAATGGAGCCCCGCAGGAAGCTACCCATCGGCTTAAGCAGTATCCGGAGGGCAAAGCTGGTATTGGGGCTGTATTTTTCCGGCCTAAAGTGAAAGCATTGAACACAATGCAAATCTGTAAAGATCTGGCACGGTTTACAGCCGTTACTGAAATTACTAAAGTACGCCCGAATAAGCTGCGTGTTTTGGTGTCCGACCTCAAGCAAGCAAACGAGATTGCTGCTTGTGAGCTCTTCACGCGGGAGTACCACGTGTACATTCCAGCTCGCGTAGTTGAGATTGACGGTGTGGTCAGCGAATCGAGTCTGACTGTCGAGGACCTGTTGCAGGCTGGAAAAGGCCTTTTCAAGGGTTCTAGCCTTGAACCTGCCAAGATACTTGAATGTAAGCAATTACATTCAGTATCGCTCGACAAGGGTGTAAAAACTTACACCCCTTCAGACTCTTTTCGCGTGACTTTCGCCGGGTCTGCTCTGCCGAGCTATGTGCTCGTGGACAAGGTGTGTCTGCCCGTGCGCTTGTTCGTACCGCGGGTAATGAATTGCCTCAAGTGCAAACAGTTGGGCCATACGGCCTCCCACTGTGGCAATAAAGCACGTTGTGGCAAGTGCGGAGAGCAACATGCGGATGACGCCTGTAATAAGGGTGCTAAAAAGTGCCTCTATTGTGGGCAGACTCCGCATGAGCTGTCTGCATGTCACGCGTACAAACAGCGCCAAGAGAAGATGAAGCGGTCTCTGAAAGAGCGCTCTAAGCGCACTTTCGCAGAAATGCTTAAAGAGGCCGCTGCCACCAAACTGGTTTCCCCGATTCTCTTCGAGGTCTTGTCATCCGATGAGTCTGATTCTGACGATTCAGTTGGGGAACCTTCTTTTGTTGAACCCGGGAAGTCTAGAAAGAGAAAAAAACTCTCTTCTCCTAGACTTCCTAGGAAGGGACAGAGAAGGTCTCCATCTGAAGTGACTGATGCTAAGAAACAAAAAAGTGCTGTAGAAAATCCGAAGCAAACTCCTCCGGGATTGGCAAAACTGAATTCAAGAAAGGAGTTTCCGGCACTTCCAGGAACATCAAAAAACCCAACTGTTCCTTCTTTTTCGTCCAAGATTCAGCCAGAATCTGGACTGCTGAAGTTTTCAGATATTGTGGACTGGATTTTTGAAAATTTCAACATAACTGATCCTCTTAAAAGTCTTCTGCTGGCATTTCTACCAACAGTTAAAACGTTTTTGAAGCAGTTGACTGCTAAATGGCCCCTCCTTGCAGCGATCGTATCCTTCGATGGCTAATTCATCGGCTGAGATGAAGGATTCTATCTCTATTTTACAGTAGAATTGTAGAAGTATCATCCCCAAAATTGATTCATTCAAAGTGTTGATTAATAAGCATAAATGCGATGCATTTTCCCTCTGTGAAACTTGGCTCACTTCTAATGTAGACCTCAACTTCCATGATTTTAATATAATTCGCCTTGACCGAGACACACCTCACGGAGGAGTACTTCTAGGGATTAAGAAGTGCTATTCTTTCTATCGTATTAACGGCTGCTCTTTGATTTAATGGAACTTCTTCCCTCACCACGTTTGATTTTGGGAGATTTCAACTCTCACGGCGTGGCTTGGGGTTCCCCTTACAATGATAACCGCTCCTCTTTGATCTATAACCTCTGCGACGACTTCGATATGACAATATTAAACAACGGGGACATGACACGCGTTCCGAAACCTCCAGCGCGCCCCAGTGCTTTAGATTTATCTTTATGTTCAACATCGCTACGGTTGGATTGCATATGGAAGGTAGTCCTTGATCCCCACGGTAGCGATCATTTGCCTATCCAAATTTCAATTGATAATGGTTCAACTCGCACGCGATCAGTTGATATCCCGTATGACCTCACACGGAATATCGATTGGAAGTTATACGAGGAAATGATTTCAGAAGCTGTCGAGTCGATTCAACATCACCCATCACTTGAAGAATACAACCTCCTCGCGGGCTTGATTCTCGACGCCGCGTTGCAAGCCCAAACGAAGAAATATCCCGGCGTGACGATCAAAGAACGGCCTCCCACTCCGTGGTGGGACAAAGAGTGCTCTGATGTCTACACGGAAAAATCCGACGCGTTTAAGGCCTTCTTTCGGATGAAACGTGAACCCGCATACTTTAAGCGGTATTCGGAGCTTGAAACCAAGTTTAAAAGCTTGGTCCGAGCAAAGAAACGCGGATATTGGCGTCGGTTCGTAAACGAAACGTCGAAGGAGACATCAATGAGCACTCTTTGCGAAATCGTATAACGGTCAACGAAAGCGAAAGCTGTGCAAAACATTGTTCGCGATACGTCTCCGGGCCACGACGCGATAGAATCACCTTATACGATGGCAGAATTTTCAGTTGCTTCCCTGTCCTGTAACAATAACGCGCCTGGGTTAGATAGAAACAAATTCAACTTGTTGAAGAATCTACCCGGCAATGCCAAGAGGCGCTTGTTGAACTTGTTCAATAAGTTCCTGGAGCAAAACATTGTACCGCAGGATTGGAGGCAAGTGAAGGTGATCGCCATCCAAAAACCGGGAAAACCAGCTTCTGATCACAACTCATATAGGCCGATTGCAATGCTATCCTGTATCCGGAAATTGATGGAGAAAATGATACTCCGTCGTTTAGACCATTGGGTCGAATCAAATGGTCTACTATCAGATACTCAATTTGGCTTCCGCCGCGCCAAAGGGACGAATGATAGTCTTGCGTTGCTTTCCACAGATATTCAGCTAGCCTATGCTCGCAAAGAACAAATGGCATCTGTGTTCTTGGACATTAAGGGGGCTTTTGATTCCGTTTCTATTGACATTCTTTCGGGCAAACTTCACCGACAAGGATTATCACCAATTTTAAACAATTTTTTGCATAATTTGTTGTCCGAAAAGCATATGCATTTTACGCATGGCGATTTGGCAACTTTTCGTATTAGCTACATGGGTCTTCCCCAGGGCTCATGCCTAAGCCCCTTTCTTTACAATTTTTATGTGAATGACATTGACGCATGTCTGGCAATTTTATGCACGATAAGACAACTTGCAACTCGTGGAATCCCGGATCATTTACGCGTGCAGCAGATCTCTAAAATATTTTATAACAAATTTAAAAACATCAACTGCGACAATGCGTTTTATACTGATGGATCACTTCTCAACGGGTCCACTGGTTTCGGTATCTTCAACAATAATTTTACCGCCTCCTACAAGCTCGATAATCCTGCTTCTGTTTACGTCGCAGAATTGGCTGCAATTCAGTATACCTTAGGGATTATTGAAAAAATGCCCACGGACCATTACTTCATTTTTACGGACAGTCTCAGTTCTATTGAGGCTCTCTGATCGATGAAAAATGCAAAGCACTCTCCGTATTTCCTGGGGAAAATACGGGAACATCTGAGTGCTTTATCCGAAAAATCTTCTCAGATTACCTTAGTGTGGGTCCCTTCTCATTGTTCCATTCCGGGCAATGAGAAAGCGGACACTTTGGCCAAGGTGGGTGCAACAAACGGTGATATTTACAACAGACCTATTGCCTACAATGAATTTTTAAAATTTTCACGTCAGGATACACTTATCAACTGGCAGGCCTCGTGGGATAAGGGAGAACTGGGGAGGTGGCTACACAGCATCATCCCCAAGGTTTCCACCAAACCTTGGTTTCGGGGGTTGGATGTAGGACGAGATTCCATTCGCATGATGTCTCGGATTATGTCCAACCACTACGTGTTAGACGCACATCTCCTGCGTATTGGGCTGGCGAGCAGCAATCATTGCGTTTGTGGATTGGGGTACCAAGACATTGAACACGTGGTTTGGGTGTGTGCTGAATTCCGCGGCGCCAGATCTCTACTTTTGGATACCCTCAGGGCCCGAGGAAAACAGCCCTATGTGCCAGTTCGTGATATCCTCGCTCAGCGAAACTTGCCATACATGCTACATGTTTATAGCTACTTGAATAGCATCAAAGTGCCAATTTAACAGCGAAACGAATCTCGGATAAAAAAACCATGTTAGTTTTAGTATTAGATTTAGTATCAGCTCGTAGTCGGCAGCGAGGATACAAAATTTGTCTTTAGCTTATAAGATATTTTAGACCATAAGGCATTAGATTAAATTGGCTCCGTAAAACATTAATTTGTATTGTGCCGTGTCAAATAAATGTTGTGAAAAAAAAACACGTATCTATTTATAACTTTTGAATCACAAGTTTAATCTTCATAAAATTCAAAAGTTAAGGGTATTTCAGGTAGCCCGTTCATTTAAAACCAATTTTGTTCAAATCGGTATTATAGTTTTCGAGATAATGATGTTTCATGATTTTTACACTTTGATACATAACTTCTAAACTAAAAATGCGATCACACTGAAATTTAACCCTCTAGTGCCCAATGCCGCCTATTGGCGGGCTTCAGTCAAACCTCTAAAAAGCTTCAATAAATACATTAAAAGTGTTTATAATGATTCATAGTGATTTTACCGAAGCCTGTCTAGAAATTAATTTGGGCACTAGAGGGTTAATAGGGTCTTATGCGGCAACTAGACCTTTCATTTGCATTTAATTTCTGAGAAAGGCAAAAATATATTAACTTAGATCAGTAATTCGGTAAGAATGCATTTTTATATAGAATTCTATCGATATTTCAAACTGTAAAAAGAAGCCCCCAGCCGGAATTAACAAAAGCTGCGTCTTTTAAAATTTTAAAAGTCATCCGAACTTAACTTTGTCACAAAAAAAATTGCTCTACTTCAGCCAATTCAAGAACTACAAGAAGGTCGTATTCTACAAAGTTGCTTTAAGTCAAGTGACCTACAACAACAAAAATTGTAGTTGTTTTATTTCGCTTATTTTACTACCACACCAGCTTTCACTTCAATTTAAATGTAGACATATTTATAAGAAGTAATTTCTTCATGGAGAGTATGATTCTTCAATCACAAAACAAATCGAAAATCCATTTACGCTGTGTCGTATAAAGTACACAATTCACAATTCAAAGTCCAAACTCTTACATGAAATGTTTCATGAGATGCGACAGAAATTTAATTTCTAGAACGTTACGTCCCGTAAAGAGAAGAATGTGAGACAGCATCAAGACAATTGATCGTTGTTTGAATGAAACATACATGTCGTCCTGGTTTTCTTAGCGATAACGCACAGTTTATTTATACAAAGCAACAACATTAACATTGACAACGTTAGGCTATTGAAGCCGACGACGACGATTATCAGTTCAACGGCTCAGTCCTACCGCAAACCACTATGAAGATTGCATGTTCTGTTTTCGTTGTACTAATCACGGTAATTAGCGGTCTCCTGTCGTATGACATCGACGAGCAGCCAGAGTTGGATTTAAAAACAACCGTACAAGACCACTGTGAATGGAAGTATTCCTGCTGTGACGCATCCAAGTCCCTGCTGCTCTGCCGGGAGCTCTGTTTCCATTCGCTCAACTGCATTGAACCGAGTACGGAGCCGGCAGCAAGTTTCTCCCCAGCAATCTTTAGCCGTAGAGCGAATTTAATGCATTTTCCCGTGAGCCAACCGAAGAAAATAGTTTGCCCAGAAGGCTACCGCCCGGACCATCGAAATCGTTGCCGATATGTGTTTAAGTTATTTTGACGTTAACAATGTTCACATATTTAATATAGAATCTGGTGAAACATAAATACAAGTAAAGCATAAACAAATGGAAACGTGTACATAACTATATCTTAACCAATCAAATTCTTATCCGCGCATTCAGTTCTCTCAATGATAAGCCCAGCAAGTTCTTATCGTTTTGGTTGGTCGAAGATAACTGTTGAACCCGCATGCGGAGGTTACGTAAACAGTATTCACTTTGCTCGACGGTAGTGAGGATGAAATTGAAATTTATTTCACTTCTAGCTGCTCTATCGGTTTCGCTTCAAATAGTGTCGACGGAGAATATTCTTTTTCTGCAAACGCTTGCGTCCAAAAGTCACCACATTTGGAACAAACAAATCTTCGATCGTCTGTACGACAATGGACATAACCTCACAATTCTTTCCTTCGAGGAAGAAACATCGGTTCCTGGTAAGACTTTTCTGGTAGTTGAACACTTCATGGAACGTGTGATGGCTGAGTACAAAGACGGATGGGATAACGTGGACCTTCGCAACCCTTTCAAAAACATCATGATGATGTATGAATACTACGGAATCAGTAGTCGAATTTTGGAAAAAGATGATGCCGTTCAGCAGCTGCTGGCTTACCCAAAAACATTCAAGTTTGATTTGATCATCCACGATTTAACGATGGGACAGTTTCTGCTGGGGTTTGTGGAATACTTCGGCAATCCTCCGTTGGTTTCAGTTACGGCCTTTAACATTCCACCCCACGTAACAACCATGGCTGATACCCCTCTACGAACAACTTATATGCCACACTACGCTTCATGTTTTGATTCTAAGATGAGCTTCCTCGAACGAGTTAAAAATACTCTGTATTGGACGGTGGACATATTCATGCGCAACCGAGTTTATATGGCCAACGAAAATCGCCGCATCAAGCGGCTCTTTGGAAAAGAAGCAACGTCCGCCACGATAATTGAAAGACAATCCGACGTTGTGCTGGTGAATGCCGATTTTAGCATGGACTACTATCAGGCGTTACCACCCAACGTAATACCCGTGGGAGGGCTTCATGTATCCCGCAAAGAAAACAGTCCACCTATAATCAACCAATTCATAGCACGTGCCAATAAGGGCGTAATCCTGCTCAGTTTTGGAACCAACATAGGCAGCGAAATGCTTGGTGAACGTATCAATCAAGCTATCTTCAACGTGTTCCGCAGCATGCCCAATTATGGATTTATCTGGAAGCATGACCAACCGGAGAAGCTTGGCGTGCCGCCACCGAATCTGCTTGTGCTCAAATGGGTTCCTCAGGCTACAGTTCTGTCCAATAAGCGAACAAAACTTTTCATCAGCCATGGCGGATTACTAAGCCTGCAGGAAGCCACCTGGCACGGAGTTCCCGTTGTTGCACTTCCCATGTTTGTTGATCAATTCTCCAACGCTGAAAAGCTTGTCAGAGCCGGAGTTGGCGTTGCTCTACCGATGCTTGATATTGACGAAACAAAACTTGGTAAAGCAATCAGCACCATTCTTGACGAACCGAGGTTATATTATCTTTTTAGATATTTAAAACAATTTTTCTTAATGACTTTTTGTTTTTTACAGCTTTACTACAAAAATGAAGGAACGATCGTACCATTTCAAGGGTCAACCCCAGCACCCGTTGGATCGCGCCATCTTTTGGATCGAAAAAGTCATCGAAAACGAAGGGTTAAGCTATCTGCATTCCCCCGCTCATGATATGAGTGTGTTTGCGGTGTATGGTTTGGATATGGTAGGAGTTGTCCTGTTGGTGGCTGTTGGGTATTACCTATTGATCAGGAAACACTTCAAGAAAAGATCCGCTCCAAAAAAAGAGCACAAATCTAAGAAGGAATAAACTAAAAAAACGCATTCCAGAATTAGTCAAGAAAGCTAGTAGGTACTTATTTTACTCATGTTGATGTTACCGAAAACTGGGGTGACTTTGATCAGTTATTTGATTGTATCTCAAATATTTTCAGAATAAACTGAAAACAATATTCTTTGATATTTTTAAAATAAGTACTGGCATGCATTGAAAAAGATTCAGTCACTACTTCAAAAGTTTAGCTACAATTTTGCTGTTTTAAATATGCTCTAAAAATTTTACACCAATAATCATTCCGGGGTGACTTTGATCACTTCATTGTTTTGATGAATTTGGAGTAACACTTTGCTACTTTCACTAAATTGAACAGCCTTAAACGACTTAAACGAGTTTAAAAATATGGAAAGCAATTTGGGGGCCATTCACATTCTACGTGAACAGTTTATAATGGTGAATGTCCAAGATTCATACAAAATTTTTAGAATATATATGAATGATTATTCACTGAGAGAGAAGGTGGTCTGAAATCGTCAAAAACTAGTCCACGAGGAATATGACTTATGAAATTGTCCAAATTTGCATGTTACTTCACGTCTTGGGTTTTTGTTAAGAAGAAATATGTAATACGCTGTGGAGAAAATTGGGACTCAACATTGCCTTCGAGGAAAAACTTGCATAAAAAAAAAAATAAAATGTATTGTTATAATATTTGTTCATCTTAAGAACTAATCTGGGAACAAAATAGAAACACTTTACGTATTGCAACTTGTTGTTTTGAATCTGCTCGAACCGATTGTTTGTATGCAACAAAAATCGCCAAAAACACACTTTATTTTCAAATAATGTTTTAGCATGAAAAACACTCTTTAAATAGCAGGAAATGCATGAATAGTAGCAATGCGAACATATATCCACACAATCAGTGAAGATTATAGTGATCAAAGTCAGTGAAGGTATAGTGATCAAAGTCACTCAAGTTTACGGTACTCACGTTGTTTATTAAAGTAATGCGAAAAAGTAATTCGTTGTATTTACAAATATTACGGAATGTCACCATTTATAAAATCAGCGGAAGACGGAGGTTACTTATGAACCAATATCTCAAAACCTATGCTATCAAGTTGACGTTTTCTCATATGTTCGCTTCCTACAGGATGGAATGGAACATTTTTAGGGCGCTTTCCTTACTTTCGTGGGGCATGCTGTAAAAAGTGTAACGAAAAAGTGCCACTTTCAAAAGCATATGGGTCATTTCATACGAAGTGACTACTAATAAACACAAAGTTGGACACCACCGTCAAAGAATTTGCTCAAAGCTCAAAGTCACTTTGGAAAAATCCCAATTTTTGTGTCGATTGGAATACCCCCCGCTCTGTGGAACTGAGAATATTGTTTAATTATGTAATTAATTTTTCATAAAAATATTATAACTCGAGATTGGCTCATATTTTTTTTTTCTTCATCTATAGTTTATTTGATACGGCACAATATCTGGTAGCTTACTTTCTAAAGTATCTTAATAACTTAAAGCAAATTTTTTATCCTCGCTGCCGACTACGAGCTGAAACTAAATCTAACTTAAAGCTAGAATATTTTGCATTTAAAGCACAGGTTTGCTGTTTGAAGGTTTTCATTGCCATAGGTAAGCAGCATATTAAATTTGTTCCGCTGTTGGGCCAAGATATTACGGACTGGCATATTGGGTTGTTTCCATCGGGCCTTGAGAGTATCGTGCGGGTCTGATTGCTGTTTCCGGATCCGGGGTCTTAACGTGTTCTTGTCGTTTGGAAAACGTATATAAGGGACATGTAGGATAGGTCACGGCTCGCCAAGACATCACGAACAGGAACAGCCGGCTGCCTACCTTCGGCCTGCAGGAAAGCTATTAATCTAGACCTGGCGTCACGGTGTACAGGGCATGACCAAACAACGTGCTCTATGTCGTGATAACCTTCACCACAGGCACAGATACCACTCTCCCCGAGCCCAACACGACGGAGATGCGCGTCAAATCTATAGTGATTGGACATAAGCCGGGACATCACGCAAATGAAATCCCGACCTACATCCAACCCCTTGAACCACGGGTTCGTCGATACCTTGGGGATTATGGAATGTAACCACCTTCCCAGTCCCCCTTGGTCCAAGAATTTTGCCAACTGATGATCGTATTCTGACGTACAAATGCGAAAAATTCATTAAAGGCAATTGGTCTTTCATAAATATCACCGTTTGTTGCGCCCACCTTAGCCAAAGAGTCCGCTTTCTCATTACCCGGTATCGAGCAGTGAGAAGGGACCCACGCTAAGGTAATCTGAGTAGATTTTTCGGATAAAGCACTCAGATGTTCCCGTATTTCCCCCAGGAAATACGGAGAGTGCTTAACATCTTTCATCGATCGGAGAGCCTCAATGGAACTGAGACTGTCCGTAAAGATGAAATAATGGTCCGTGGGCATTTTTTCGATAATCCCTAGGGTGTACTGAATTGCAGCCAATTCTGCGACGTAAACAGAAGCAGGATTATCGAGCTAATGGGAGACGGTTAAATTGTTATTGAAGATACCGAAGCCAGTGGACCCATCAAGAAGTGATCCGTCAGTGTAGTACATATTGTCGCAGTTGATGTTTCGATATTTATTGGAAAAAAATTCAGGGATCTGCTGCACGCGTAAATGATCCGGGATTCCACGAGTTTCTTCTATCATGGATGTATCGAAAAACACAGTAGAATCAGAAGTATTTGATAAGTCGACACGATTTGGAATATTCGAAGGAGGGTTAATATTTTGGGACATGTGATTGAAATACAATGTCATAAAACGGGTTTGAGAATTAAGTTCGATTAACCTTTCAAAATTTTCAATCACGGGACGGTTCAAGACCTCACATTTGATTAGAATACGAGAAGACAGCCTCCAGAAGCGGTTTTTCAATGGTAGTACTCCAGCTGAGATCTCCAAACTCATCGTATGGGTCGATTGCATGCAACCCAAGGCGATACGCAAACAACGATATTGTATTCGCTCCAGTTTGATCAAATGTGTGTTTGCTGCGGAGCGGAAGCAGAAACACCCGTACTCAATAACAGACAGTATCGTTGTTTGGTAAAGCCTTATGAGGTCTCCTGGGTGGGCTCCCCACCATTGTCCGGTTATTGTACGAAGAATATTCACTCTTTGTTGACATTTTTTCTTCAGGTACCTCACGTGACAACCCCAGGTGCCTTTAGAGTCGAACCAGACACCAAGATATTTGTGTACCAAAACCCGAGAAATCGTTCTACCCATTAATTGTGTTTGAAGCAGAGCAGGTTCATGCTTCCTAGAAAAAACTACTATCTCAGTCTTCTCCGGAGAGAATTCGATACCTAGCTGTAAAGCCCAAGCAGACAAATTGTCCAAGGTATCTTGCAATGGTCCTTGAAAATCGGCAGCTTTGGCTCCTGTAACAGAGATTACACTGTCGTCTGCAAGTTGTCTTATCGTGCATGAATTTGCCAGACATTCGTCGATGTCATTTACATAAAAGTTGTAAAGAAGGGGGCTTAAACATGAGCCCTAATGCGAAAAGTTGCCAATTCGCCGTGCGTAAAATGCATGTGCTTTTCGGACAACAAATTGTGCAAAAAATTGTTCAAAATTGGAGAAAATCCTTGTCGGTGAAGTTTACCCGAAAGAATGTCAATAGAAACGGAATCAAAAGCCCCCTTAATGTCCAAGAACGCAGACGCCATTTGTTCTTTGCGAGCATATGCCAGCTGAATATCTGTTGAAAGCAACGCAAGACAATCATTCGTCCCTTTGGCGCGGCGAAAGCCAAATTGAGTATCTGATAGTAGACCATTTGATTCGACCCAATGGTCTAAACGACGGAGTATAATTTTTTCCATCAATTTCCGGATACAGGATAGCATTGCAATCGGCCTATATGAGTTGTGATCAGAAGCTGGTTTCCCTGGTTTTTGGATGGCGATTACCTTCACTTGCCTCCAATCCTGCGGTACAATGTTTTGCTCCAGGAACTTATTGAACAAGTTCAACAAGCGCCTCTTGGCATTGCCGGGTAGATTCTTCAACAAGTTGAATTTGATTCTATCTAACCCAGGCGCATTATTGTTACAGGATAGGAGGGCAACTGAAAATTCTGCCATCGTAAAAGGTGATTCTATCGCGTCGTGGCCCGGAGACGCATCGCGAACAATGTTTTGCTCAGGAACAGAGTCCGGACATACTTTCCTGGCAAAATCAAATATCCACCGACTTGAAGACTCCTCGCTTTCGTTGACCGTTACGCGATTCCGCATTCTTCGGGCTGTGTTCCAAAGAGTGCTCATCGATGTCTCCCTCGACGTCTCGTTCACGAACCGACGCCAATATCCGCGTTTCTTTGCTTTAGCCAGGCTTTTAAGCTTGGTATCAAGCTCCGAATACCGTAAATAGTCGCCAGGTTTACCTCCCTTCTGGTAGGCCAAAAACGCGTCGGATCTTTGCGTGTAGACATCGGAGCACTCTTGGTCCCACCACGGAGTCTGAGGCCGTTCTTTAATCGTTACGCCAGGATATTTCTTCGTTTGGGCTTGCAACGCGGCGTCGAGAATCAAGCCCGCGAGGAGGTTGCATTCTTCAAGTGGTGGATGATGTTGAATCGAATCGACCGCTTTTGAAATCATTTCCTCGTATAACTTCCAATCGACATTCCGTGTGAGGTCATACGGAATGTCAACTGGTCGCATGCGAGTTGACCCGTTATTAATTGAAATAAGAATAGGCAGATGGTCGCTACCGTGAGGATCGAGGATTACCTTCCATGTGCAATCCAACCGTAGCGACGTCGAACATAAGGATAGATCCAAAGCGCTTGAGCGCGCTGGAGGGTTCAGGATACGTGTCATTTCACCGTTGTTTAAAATAGTCATGTCGAAGTCATCGCAAAGGTTATAGATTAAAGAGGAGCGGTTATCATTGTAAGGGGAACCCCAAGCCACGCCATGAGAGTTAAAATCTCCCAAAATCAAACGTGGCGAGGGAAGAAGTTCTATTAAATCAAAGAGCAGCCGTTGCCCAACCTGTGCTCTGGGAGGAATATATATTGAGGCAATACAAAGCTCTTTACTTTGTATTGTCATTTGACATGCGACAACTTCGATGCCTGGAATCGAGGGGAGGTTAATACGATAGAAAGAATAGCACTTTTTAATCCCTAGAAGTACTCCTCCATATGGGGTGTCTCGATCAAGGCGAATAATATTAAAATCATGGAAGTTGAGATCAATATTTGAAGTAAGCCAAGTTTCACAAAGGGAAAATGCATCGCATTTGTTTTTATTTATCAAAACTTTAAACGAATCAATTTTTGGTAAAATACTTCTACAATTCCACTGTAAGACAGAGATAGAATCCTTCATATACGCAGTTGAATTAGGCATCGAAGGATACAATCGCTGCAAGGAGGGGCCATTGGGCAGTCAACTGCTTCAAAAATGATCTAACTGTTGGGAGGAATGCTGTAAGAAAAATTTTAATTGGATCGGGTACATTGAAAGTTTCAAAAATCCAGTCCACAATGTCAGAAAATTTCACTAATCCAGAGTTTGTTTCTTCAACTGGATGTGCAAAAGGAACAACTGGGGTTTTAGATGTTCCTGGCAGTGCTGGGAACTCCTTCTGGGACTTTAAATTTGCAAGCTCAGGAGGAGTTTGCTTCGGTTTTTCCGCAGCACTGTTTGGTTTGTTCGTACTTTTCATTACACTTTGGGAAATCTATCTCTAACCGTTACGGGGAAGTTTAGGAGAAGAAACATTTTTCCTCTTCCTAGACTCCCCAGGATTGGCATAAGATGTTCCCGCTGATGTATCGTCAGAATCGGTTTCATCAGAGGACAACAGATCAAAGGGGTTCGATGTTATGGTAGAAGTGGTCACGGTCTTCTTCAGCATCTCAGCATAAAAACGCTTTGAACGCTCCTTAAGTGACCGCTTGATTTTATCTCTGCGCTGCATGTACACCGGGCATGTGGAGAGCTCATGCTGGTTTTCCCCACAGTGAATACATTTTTCAGCATTAACACTGCAAGAATCTTCCGCATGAGTCTCCCCACACTTGCTACATCGTGCCTTATTGCAGCAGTAGGCGGCTGTGTGGCCTAACTGCTTGCAATTGGTGCAATTCATAACACGGGGCACATACAAACGCACAGGCAGACGAACCCGGTTAATCGAGACGTGGCTAGGGAGAGCAGATCCGGCAAACGTAACGCGAAACGAGTCTGACGGAGTGTAAACTTTTTTACCGCCGACGAGAGACATGGACCGCAATTGCTTACAATCCAAAATCTTCGCCTGTGTTTCGGTATTTTTGAAGCAACCGGTTGCGCTTTTTAGGATACACTCGACAGACAGACTCGAATCGGTTATGACACCGTCGATCTCCACGTCTCGTGCGGGTATGTAAACGCGATACTCGCGTGTAAAGAGCTCAGAGCAAGCGATAGCATTGGCCTGTGCCAGATCACTGACCACGACACGGAGCTTGTTAGGTCGGACCTTGGAAATTTCGGTCACGGCCTTGTACCCCTTCGTCAGGTCTTTAGAAATTTGCAGTATGTTTGATCGCTTTGAATTCACTCCTGCCTTTGGACGAAAATAAACAGTATAGCTGCCCTGTTGAGTTCCGTCCGGGTAAAGCCTGGTACGAGGGGGGACTGGAGAATTAACAGGGGAGGGGGTAACAGAAGGGTCAGGGTCAGGGGGGTTCGGGGATGGTGGCACGGGAGGCGAGGGATCTATATCCATCGCGCTAAATGTAGCGCACTAGCGCACTAGCGCCGACAAGAACACGTACCTATTTACTTCTTCCTTCCAGCAGTGGTTGTCCGATCGTTCGAAGCTGCACCCAAAGCAGCCAGCAGCACCAGTACAGCAGCACCAATACAGCCACCAGCAGTGAGCCGGGTGTGAGATCACTCAGCACAGCGACACGACTCGACTGTAAACTGATGGCCTTGAATTAGAAAGATCTATTCACTGTGCACAGATCAAAACTGCAGCTGGTATTTTGCACCAATACAGCCAAAGTTTCGAGCCGGGTACAGAACGTAGCGACACAACTCACAATCTAGTTGGCCTTTAGCGCGAATAATACACTCTTTTGTTTGGCTATTCGTACACACGGGCCGGATTGTAATAGAACGACCACTTTGCACGTCCGTTTCTGTCGAGTGTTCGACGCGGAATGATTTGGCTCATATTACCACGGAGTGATAAGTGTTTTTTACGTAAAATTTTCCAAGAAATACGATGAAACCATCAAATTTGAAATGAAATTAGCTGCATTTACCGAAAAATGCAAATTGAGTTTTAAAATACAAAAATAATCTATCTGGCAACACTTCCGGTCAAAAATAATATTTTTTCTGGATTCCTTGGTTTATTTTCTTCAAAATTCACCTATCACTATTTTCCGGGTGTCTTACGTTTATAAGTTGTGAAAAAAATTAATTACGAAGCTTACAACTTTTTTCGTAAATATGTTATATCTCGAGATTGGCTCATATTACCTCGGTATGGTAGTTGTTTCTAATGTAAAATTTTCCAAGGAACACGATGAAATTATCAAATTTAAGATAAAAATGGCATTTTTTGCCGAAAAATGTAAATTTGGTTTTCAAATACAAAAATAATTTATCTGGCAACACTTCTGGTCAAAACTTATTTTTTTTTCTGGATTCCTTGGTTTATTTTCTTCAAAAATCATCTATCAGTATTTTTCAGACATCTTACGTCTATGAATTGTAAGAAAAAAAAAGAGATTTTGAACAAAAAATGCGTGACTTTGCAATAAAAAGGGGGGGTCCTGTAGAGCAGCGGGTATTCCAATCGACACCAAATTTGGGATTTTTAGATGAATAATTCTCCCAACTTTGAGCAAAATCTGTGATGGTCGTTTGTGCTTTTTCGTGGTCACTTCGTATGGAATGACCCTTATTCATTTTTTGTCATTTTGCATGATTTTTGTGACAAACATAACATCTACGTGAAAATCACATGCATACTATGTTTTATCACGTAGTATCTACGTGATTTTGGCAACGTCAAACAGAATGAACTCTCCGTGCGAAAATATACTAGAGTCAAAATGGCGAGGCTGTTGTGTAATTCGGTCTCTGAACAAAAAATTGTTTTTCTCGATGGCTCGCCAATGAGTGAGATTTAGAAAAACCATAAGAATTCGACATGGAATCTTTAGCTTACAGATTTTGCACAGATTCAGTTTAAAGATTCAGAAGTTACCTGAACATAAACAGTAGCAGCTAACAGTAATTATCGACGGTGAATGTCTTAATATTTGTCAGTTTTTATGTCGTTCAATCCATTTTCGAATTGGAAATTTTGCCTGCCCGTGCGATTTATCTAGCAACATATTTCAAAAAATTCTGAAATCTAAATTTCTCTCTTAGGAATTCTACGTGAAAATCACATGAAACGCATATGTCTAATGAATAATATTCACAGGATAAATCATCTCACCAGATCATGATGAACTCAAATGACAATCACGTAAAATCTACGTGAAAATGACAGTGGAAAATATTCACATAATTTTTCCGGTAATTATAACGTGAAAATTATTTTGGTTTCATGTGAGTTTCACGTAGAGTTTAACTACCGGTTATGTGAAAAGCATTTGATTGTCTGGTAGGTTTTACGTTTTATACAACGTATAATTTTCAATTGTGGTTTCACAAATTCTTGAGAGACTAGGATAAGATTTCAGAAATTAGCCAAATATGTTGCTTGATAAGTCGCACGGGCATGCAAAATCGCCAATTCGTAAATGAATTAAACGACATACAAAATGGCAAAATGATAGTGCGACATTCGCTGGCGATAATCACTGTTAGCTGCAACTGTTTATGTTAAGGAAATTCCTCGCAATTTGAACTGAATCTATGTGAAATCTCGATGCCGGATTCTTATGGTTTTTCTAAAGCTCACATATTGGGAAGTCATCGAGGAATTCCTTTCATGTTCAAAGACAACATCAGACAACAGCTTCGCCATTTTGATTTCTATGTATTTTCGCACGGAGAGCTCACGCGATGCTTCATTCTGTTTGACGTTGCCAAGTTGAAGTAGATGCTACGTGATAAAATATAGTATGCATGTGATTTTCATGTAGATGTTATGTTTGTCACATAAATCATGCAAAATGACAGAAAATGAATAAGTACAGGTAATTTCACGTAACAATAACGTGAAAAATATTTTGAGTGTAAAAAGCACTATATCGACCATTTTACAGGGTGGCAACGTGAAAGTGATACACTTCATTTATGTCATAAAATTCAAACCAGTTTTAAATGCTCTTCAGAACCGATTTCAATAACATCTATGAGTAGTAGAATTACAATGTACTTAGTTGACTTCAAATCTTTTACCTATGAGTTTGCCGCACAATTTCGTCCCAAATCTTCACCAATAGTTTTTTAAATGTGTCCAAACTCAAATGCCTAACATCGTCATACTTTCCAAGCATGTATCCCTAGATACTGAAGTCTAGCGGGTTCAATCCTGTGACAATTCAGGCCATTCAGATGAACTGATGAAATAAGACAAATTCGCAAATGCGCTGGTGCTGGATGCTGTTGAAGGCTAAAACTGTCTTTTCCAAAAAGCATTTTAGCGGAAGGAATCAAATGGCATTTGATAAAGTGTTGCAAGTAGTACTCCTTGTTTATTTTCACGCCCCTATCAATAAATAGCAATGGTAATTTCCATTTGGTCGATATACCTCCCCAAACTATCACAGCCGACGCATTTTGATATCGCTCGACTGCTCTTTTATCGGCTAGTATATCACGAAGACATGTCTCCAGAGTAAACAACTTTTCGTCCGAAAACATAATGTTGTGACTTGCCTGCGTCTTCAACAGTAACTGAGATCTGGTCACTGGGTCACTCTTCGGACAATATTTTCAAGACCAAATCCGTGAGTTTTCTGCTTCTTGAAAGTCGAATATCCAGAGTCCTTTTTGAACACATTTTGCATGGAAGTATGGCTCATGTTAATTTCACACGCCATTTTTCTTTCCAACCGGCCTGAATTCTAGAAAGACTGTAGACAAATAATAGCAGAAGAAGAATTTAGCTCGATGTTAGTCAATCCTTGCAGGTGTAAGACTCTGATTGGTTTTCTGTTTGAATCCATTGCAATTTTCTTGAGAGTGGAACTGAAAACTGACTGCTTTTGTTCCTAATAAACAGTAAACACGTTACTCTTTCAAAACATGCTCAGATGTTTGTCATGCTGTGACAGAAAATACAACGAATGGCACTCGAATACGTGTATCACTTCTATGTTGCCACGCTGTACGAGACGTTGTAAAACTCAATTCGTGAATAAAATTTTTACAGATAGCACTAAATTGCACGAAAAAGTAGCATCAATAACAACAGGTTCCGAGACATCGTAAAATAGCCTGGTGGTGCTCCAAACAATTGGGCAAAATGTGAATTTTTGAGTATTTCATTTTTCCAATACAAGCTCAAAAATATATAAAATAAAGATCAATTTGCATAAGGGAAATGCGCCATTATTCATTTCATTAAGCTGATATTCACGAAGAATGCACGGATTAAACAACGAATTTTCATGAAATCATTGAACAAATAAACAAAATACGCTTACGTGCTCCTTAAGAATCGTTCAGTATTGTATATTTAGTAAACTTAGCTAGATTTATCCCGAATTTTGTAAAACAAACCATTTTGCACAACGCTTCCATATCCATCTCAAAACTTAAATCACTGCTCAATTGTTCATCTCACGACGCCCCCATATTCATCACATTGAACACATCACATTGAATGAACGTAGCCGCAGCCCGTCGTAGTAGGTTACCTAGATATCCGCTGTAGTTGTTTACGTGCAAATATGGTAACCTAGGTAACCACTGCAGTGCTGTCCATTTATGTCAATTATGTCGGAATAATTCAACATTTTCAGTATGATTTGTTCATATTCACAGAAACCGATTTGACAACTTTTGATTTTCTTCAAGGCAGTGAAAACAGATGAAAATACATACAGTTGAAATTTAGGAATTGTAGAAATTCATCTCATATATTTCTGCTGATTCAAGCTGGTTTTTGGAAATTTGAAGTGAACGTTTCAAAGATTAAAGTATTCTTAGTGTAGTGAGTGATTTTGTTTAATGATTAAAATGAAAAATGGTCCGCTAGTGATGAGAAAAACTTTGGTAGGCTGCTGAACGAGTCCCGTTGTAGCCGTACAAAACAATGCGCGGATTTTGTTTTCTGAGGTAGGTGATTGAAATAAATGAGTTTTCGAGTGCAGATGCCTGACCATTACAGTCGAATCCCTCTATAACGACACTTGTTATAGTGACAAATCTCGCTAAAGCGACAATCTCAACAGTCCCTTCTGTTTTATACTAAAATTCTTCGTTTTATTGCGACGTTTCGCTATCACGACCTTCCTCTATAACGGCATACCAAAACAAATACTTGTCATTCTTTATTACGACAATAGTGCAGTCGACTCTCTCTATAACAACATTGCTGAATCTATAACGACATTTTCAACGGTACCTTCTGTTCTACAAATGCAAACATTCTTCGTATTATTGCGACAATTCGCTATAACGACAGTCCCTTGCGATGTCGCTATAAAGGGATTCGACTGTATATCAAATTTAGAGCTTTTAAGTGATTTTTTGAGGATTCTACTTAATGAGAAATCTAAAGTGAACTAAGAAGAATCCATTCCATGGATTAGCAGATCGATTTAGTTAGAAAATATGCGTTTTTTCCTGTTTTCAATTGTGTTTTCATGTTGTATGAGATGAATATATGGGCTGAGATGAATAATGGAGCAGTCCGCCAATTAGAAAAAAACACATCGTTCGGGTCAAGTCAACTTTTTGACAAGAATCGTCACTTTCATGTTTGCTACACTGTAAAAAAAATTCACGTCGAAGTGAAGTGATTTGCTGTTGAATTCGCACTACTTGCCGAACATTTCAAAGTGAAAAGAAAATCCTTCGAAACATGTTAATGCAAAGAACGGTGAAATCAACAGCAAATCACTTGATTTTCTGTTGTTATGTTCATCTTTTTTGATATTCTTATGTTTGAGATACAAAATGTTGGTCATTTGGATATTATCTGCTAATCACAATAAATTTAAAAAGTTTCTGTTTATTTTAAATTTTTCAATTTTATTTTATTCTAGGTTTTCAATTTGATTGCAAAATGACCACTGTCGCTGTGTCGGTGTATTCGAATTCAGGATCTGTAAAAGAGTTGTTTTATTATTATTTTATTAATATCAAAGATTCAATAGAACTTACTTCCAAACAAATTTTTAATCTCCGGGGAAAATGTGCTGCTTGCGCCTTTCGCCATCGCGACTATTTTTATTTCGTTTCATGTTTTTGACGTTTGTCAATTGGAATCGCAGCTGTAATTCAATTGATTTGAACAGTGGTGCAAATTCAAGAGATATTCATTGTAACATGATGGTGATTTCCATTGAACAGTTTTCAACGCAAGATCATTTTATTAGAAAGTGTTAATCATTGTGAAATCAACACTAAATCACTTCAATTTGCAGTGTGACGTGACGAATCGAGTCAAGTGCAAGAACACTTGAAGTAATCGTATCATTAAATTACAGTGTATGATTCAAATTGCAAACGAAATATTCAAAAATGGTGGAGGAACTCCAGAGTAATTTTTTAAAAGGGCGTATTTTTATTGAACAAAATTAAATCAAAATAAACATCAAACTAATGAAAACATTTTTTTTATTGTTTCTTAAAAAATTTGCAATTTTTGGTAAGTCCGAATTTTGATCACTTTTTTCTCAAAGGATAAGCATTTTTTAAATAGAAACTAATGAGCAGTTTCATAAACAAGACCTTGTTTTAATATATTTTTGATGATCATTTGATCATTTTTGATTTGGCTGAAACTTGGCACAGATGATCAGATGATTTGTGCTTTTTAATCATTACTTATTTTTGAGAAGGGTCTATGTGAAAATGATATTGATGCTTACAAATTTTGGTTTGTTTGATCGGTGTGACACTTTCGCCAGTCAAAAGTTGATAAAATTTCAAATTTGCTCAGAACTATTTCAAAGCTTGACGATCTAGGAGTCTACAAATTTGAACGTACAAAAATTGCATTATCATTTTTTCACTATTTTCGATCAACATAGAGTGCAAGTAGTGACTTCGTTTGAGCGGGAATCATTCAATTTTTACATTCATACATTTTTTATTGCAAATTTATAAATAACGTGTAGAATGTAGTAGCGCATAAGTTTGTGATAGGAGCTGGAAACTAAAGTGATGTGATGGTATGTCAAAGGTACATTTCACCGCTGGGTGGGCCAAATCTGGCTTTTCTTTAAATTTCAGAAGCGCCCACGTGAACTTTTCCCCCACACTACTCTATATGTTAAATTGTTGCTACTAAGGCAGAAGTTCTTTTCCCAAACGCAACAATTATTTATCTTGGATTTTTTTTTTTGCGCTGACGTTACAGTGCTATCCCTATCGAGCACCGCTGAATTGGAGCACGAGTTAGCATTACACCGGGATGCGATTCAAAATCGACCGTGACATCCGGGCGTTATTTAAACAATTAGCACAGCAGTTCAGTTTCTAAATGTAAATCGTACCTACTGGACTCTGTTAAAACCAGATGCGGCAGCTCACGTCACGCGTAGTTCGCTTGGCTCAACAGTCGAAAGCAGACAAGTAGTGATGGCCTGAGGCCTTGGCGTGGTTGCAGATGGCGGCTATTCTACGTAATCAGAGTGTGTCAACAGCTCATTTATCATATTCCGATGCGAGATAGAAACGATATGAAGTTTAGTGCTATCTGTCTGCTGTTTGGAATTTCTTTCTTGCTAAGTGTCGCAGTTTGTCGCTGAGGCTAGTTGTGACGAGTTAGGCCATACGTTTTTTTAGTCGAAGATTTCCAGGTTCGCGGAAGTACTAAGAAGTTGTCTATTCCATTCGTGTTTCGTTCAAGATGTAGCGCCGTAAGTACGTTCAGGTTGTTCAGATTATAGGGAAATGTTCAAGCGATGTTTTTTTTTTCTTTTATTGAAGATGAAGTACCAGCAGTGCGTAATTGATCTTGCGATCGTGCTGGTTGCTGTTCCATCATTAGTCGCTGTAGCGCTGCTCTTGGATTACACGATGAACCAAAACGATTGGACGGATGAGTTCGGGACCCAGCTCATAGTGTTGGGTCTTGCCGCTGCACTGTTCGTGATTTGTATCATGATAACACTGTACCTCACGCATCGAATTGGAACCTGCATGTGGGCTGGACCAATGCACGTAAGCGAATTGTCGATATTCACCGTGCAGCAGGACTTCGAACAAGCCTGCCCACCACCGGATTATGATACCACCCTTCTCAGTCCGCCATCGTATGAAAAACTGGATAAGTATCACCTTATCGATGAGCCTCCTCCATCGTATGCGGCATCGGTGGCGTCCTTGGAAGGGGCACACATCTGATAAGGATACGCGTAGATCTTTGGTCCATATTGTGCTTTTGCGTTGCGACGAAACCGTATTCAACTTAGTGACGTAAGGCGAGATCTTGCAAGATAATAAATGAGAATGTTTACGCTCTGCTTGACAGTAATTAGCTCAGTTTATTGACAGAAGATAGCAAGTGCCTGACAAGTTTACGAACAAGTGCGAGGGTAATGAAAGCTCCTACAAGTAGGTCTATACCATAGGCTTGAACCGGTGTCATCCCGTTTGTGGGTGACTGCAGATGTAACGAGCCCTTACATTGAATAACTTTTTCGATCGAATAGATTGCACGGTCCAGTGGCATCTCGGGCTGGTTTTTGAACCATTTCGAGCGCTGCAGCATGTTTTCATGATATCTGAATTTTTTCAATACAATTATCGTCATTACCAAAAACTCACAAAAATTTGGAACTCACCTATCATTTTGCAGAATCGCTTGTATAACCTCTGTCAAACTGTTCCGATTCAGATGTGGTAGTGGAAGCCTCAGTGCAACACCCGCACGAACCAGCTTGTCAACGTTTTGATACTGATCGGCGAAGAATGGAATGCCAACAACCGGAGCGCCATACCAAACAGCTTCCTGTAAGCTTAGCAACCCGCCGTGACTGATCAACAGCCTAACCTTGCCACTTGACAAAATTTTACCCTGTGGAATCCAACTTCGTACGAATACATTCGCTGGCAGTGACCCTAGCGAAACGGGATCACCGTGCTTCCATATAAAATTATACTCTGGCAGGCTGACGAATGCATCCAAAATTGCCCTGTTAATGTCCAGTCCTAGTCCTTCACTCTTCACGTTGGTACCCAAGCTGAAAAGTATCACCGCTTTGCTAGGGCGATCAAGAAACTCCTCCAAATCGGGCGAGAGCTGCTCTTGTCGAGAAATATGCAATCCACCCACGGGAATGACATTCGGAGGTAACGACTGATGGTAGTCCATGCTAAAATCCATATTCACAAGCACGATTTCGGATTTTTTCTCTAACTGGGTAGTGCTCGAGGAGTTCATTCCGAACAGCTCGCGGACTCTGCCATCTTCATTAGACATGAAAATCCACTGCCGGTAGAAGTAATCCAGTGTCCAATAGAATAGGTTCCAGCATCGTTCCAGAAAGGTCATGTTTGGCCCAAAATTACTAGCGTAATTCGGCATGGTGGTTACCCGTGTTGGGATGTCCGCCAACCACGCTGTGTACGAGGGAGCGTTGAAGGCTGAAATTGACACCAGCGGTGGATTACCAAATCTTTCTACGAATCCGAGCAAAAACTGCCCCATCGTGAAGTCATGAATGATAAGTTCGAACTTGAATGACCTAGGATAATCTAGCAGTTGCGTGATGGCTTTTTCCGTAATCAGAATTCCACTTGCCTTTTCGTAGAAATCGTACATATTAATAATGTTTTGAATGGGTGTCATCTCGCTGTCTGCATCACTACCGCCGTTGTTTTGGTAGAGGGCCATTATTTTGTCGTAAAAATTTGCAACATAAAAAAACGTTTTACCGGGAATTGAGTGTTCCTCTTCGTAGGACAAAATGGTTAGGTTGTACCCATTTTCGTACAACCGATCGAATATTTGCTTGTTCCATATATGATGACTTTTGGACGGTGTGGTTTGCAAGAACAAAATATTTTGACAAATAACCGGGACCGAAAAAAGCAACACTACTGCCGCGATTGAATATTTACCGAACGAACACATTGTGGCCGTAATCGGGTTGAGAACGACTATGCTATCAGGTCAGTGCCAAGCAAGAGATAAAATTTTTTGTTTGTTTGTCTGTAGTAATAACACAGCCGAATAGAGAGCAGCTCGGAAGGAGTGCTGTGACTGAACTTATATTTACATTTATTTGGGGTTTAATTGAACAGACTTTTATTTTTTTTTATCAAGGAGACGACTACTTAGTCCACTTATCTACATTGGATGTTTATCTGCGTGATAATCAAAAAAAGTATTAATTTTAAGGGTGCAAGATTCATGCACCAGATGAAATTCATTGTGCAATATTGTCCTATTATTCCTTTTTCAATAAAAAACATAATTATTTTTTATAATGCCTAATCTGTTCATTACAGGCTGAAAACCACCTTAATTGAGAATTAAAACAATTATTAATAACAAAGTTACATTTAAAAAATGTTAGCTTGACAGATGCTACTATTAGAGGCCCAGGAATCCTCTACATAATCCACAAGCATCATGAGAAGGAGACGAGATACTTGTGAGTTAGAAGGTATTGATCCTAAACTGTCACGGTCGATGATACGATCTTCATCATGCGAGTTTACGTAGAACAGTCTTTTTGGGCAGGCCTACAAACCCTCCCAGCTGGTCCCGAGGTACAATGTTGGCCTAACAAATCAGTCGTCGCACATAGGAGTATTTCAGTCAAAAACCTGTCTAAAATACGAAAACCAAAAATATCAGTGCACCTCGTGCTATTGATCGTTTTTGCATTCTCTGATACCTACTACGTTGAATGCTGGCTATCTTGAATTTATCTGAATTGTTTGCAAACGACTGTAGCTGTCATAACCTTGGTGTTACTTAGAACACATGAATAAGTCAAAAATTGCTCTACGAAGAATAAAAACTTTCACTGATGTTATTATAACATTAAAGGGATTCTCGATATAAATTTAATATGGACGGTGACAATAAAGGTATGTTATATAAATTTATACCGGTAAAGTGTTGTATAGGTTGAAAAAATTGTATCAAAACAAGGCCTTGTCATAAAGGTGTTTTTCAGTTTCTGTTGCTTAACAAAATTTTTACAAAGAGAGATTTTTGTTTGGGTTCCCAGCAAGTCGCAGCAAAAATTCACCCACCATTGGAAAAGTTATGTGTTTCTGGATAAGTACCAGGAAGAAAATCTGCCCCATCCTCACCCATTCGTAAATGCGATCAATATGAAGTTGAAACATTCAGATTTGCTGAATTTTTTTCATTGAATGAGTTCATTTATCATGCCTTTGTCATACATCGATTTGATTAGTTTTTTTTATATTGTGTAATAACTTGCCGAGTTTGCTTCAGAAGTTTGCTATTCGGGTTGATTACGCACTCCAACATTCGATTGATAAAAGGTTTCTGTTTCTGGAAGAAAACTTGAAGAAACTCTCAAATATGACCACAAGAGATACAAACAATGATCGCCGTGATCCAAATCTATATATTATTTTGTATTCCTCAAATGTCCTCCAAAAAACATTCGATCTTTAATATGTTAATTGAGTCGCTTCAAAAGTTAGTTTAAACAAAAATTGACAGCTTCGCAAAGCGAAAAAAATCGTTGAGCCCAACCATAAAATTGTAAAGTTGGTCAGGAGCTTCGCATTCATGTCGTCCAAGCAAAGCATTGAATGCAGTGATCGATTACGTCTCTTGGGCAAAACGCTAATGCTAAGAGAAAATGTACCAACGGATGAGTTGTGTTACGCAGCTCCCAATGGGAACTTTCCATAACTCAAGGATTTGCTGGGAGCACTGCGGTTTCCAACATTATGAAGAGCATATCAGACGGTCCTTCCATAGCGAATGATTTAAAAGACGCTTAAAGAGCAGCATCTATTACTGGCAAAAAAAGTATACAGCAGAACAAGCTCTTACTATATTTGTCGATGCTTTTTTTTTTAATTCCAGAGTAATAGCAAAGGAAAGTTTTTTATCACTGCTAGGTGATCTTACTGGATAAAATCTTATTAATAATAAGTTTTCAGGTATGTCTAAATATATAACTCATTAGAGATAAAACCACTTTACGACGCATTTATTATCTGAAAACTCATTAGAATAATTTTGGCCAGGTTTTTGTTCTACGTACTCCTATGTGCATCATAGGTTCGAGTCTCGGCTCGAGAGAGACTGTTAGTGACAGTAGGATCGTAGCGCTAGCCCCGCAATTGTTCTGTACACTTAACAATTGGCTCCGGATTATGTGTATAATAAACAGAAGGTCGAGTTCCGAATCGACCCGGGGAAAAACAGAAACCGCATCATAATTTTAATATTGGTATCAGTGTTGATAACAATCATTCTCTCTACCCGATCTAACGATCATAACTAGAGACAGTGGTAAATCGCGATTTCGCGGAAGCCGTGAATTCCGCGAAATCCAGCATCGGCCGCGAAATTATCAAAAATCCGCGGAATGCCGCGAAAACCAACAATACTGACAAATCTAAAGATCAATAGGCACCTCGATGGCAACGGGAGGCCTTTTCCTACGCAACCAATAAGATGGAATAGTACTACTGCTCTCTTACAACGAGATTTTGTCAACCTGGGTTGAATTGTTTTCGGACGGTTCAGTTACTAGATCCTCTTTGAGCAAAGATTTTGGCGATTGGGGACCTGCATGATAAAATTTCCGTGTGTGCAAAATCGAAGTTGCAAGATATACCTACTTAGTTCAAGTAGCAAGCATTTTTGCATTTTAATAATTTTGGTAAGTATTCGAAACGCGGACGGTTTTTTGAACTTTTCCGGTTGGCAAATAAATATTTATCGATTCCTGGAAACTCGGTAGATGCGGAATGCAGCGTGAGTCAGAATAACTGGAATAATACGTGCCTGCCGACACCCAAATATGGTTGAAGTGAAGACAATTTGACAAAGTAGTCCGTACTGCAAAGAAATCATGAATTGTACTGTTAAATTACTGTATATTAAATTAAATAAAACCGTTTTTTTTTTCATGGTTTTTACCAAAAAATGCACTTTATTTGGCTTTTTCTAAAGAACGGGTTGCCCCGAATTTTGAATATTTCCTATTTTGCAACCCGCGAATTTTCAACTTTTTTGCCGCGAACTACCTCTGTCTCTAATCATAACCAACAGGTATCACAAATATATCTGAACTTGCAAGCCTGTAGTATTCTTGGTATGCCAGAATGATAAAAGGTACAGAATTATATCAAATTCTGCTATCATACACGTGTTTTTTAAGCATATTTATAACAAAATTTATTATTCAATTAGTAAAATATTGTACATTCTAACTAAATATGATCTTTTTCTGTCAAAAACCTCACAAAACTTGCAACAATTTGTGATAATCAGTAAGTAATTTTGATATTTCAACTATTAACGACAGCAAAATTAGGATACAAGTTGATACAAAAAGTTCGTAACATTCCGCGTCGAAGACTCGACAGAAACGGACTGCATTCATGGTCGATCCATTAAAATACGGCCTGTGTGTGCGACAAACCAAACAAAAGAGAAGATAATCCGCTTTCAAGGCCAACCGGCTATAGTGTGTTGTGTCGCTACGTGAAGTGATTCCGTACCCGGCGCACTGCGGTGTGGCTGTATTGCTCTGTAGCTAACGGCTGAAGCTTCGAACGATCGACAACTAACCCCGTTGGAAGGAAAAAGTACAGTAGTACGTGTATTTGTCGGCGCTAGTGCGCTAGATTTAGCGCGATGGATATAGATCCCTCGCCTTCCTCCCCTAAGCTTCCCCGAAAAGGTCCTAAGATTTCCCAAAGTGGAGTAAAAGGTATAACCAAAATAAAAAGTACTGCGGGAAAACCGAAGCAAACTCCACCTGGGCTTGCAAATTCAAAGTCCCAGAAGGAGCTCCCAGCACTTACTGGAACATCTAAAATCCCAGTTACTTCTTTTGCCAGTCCAGTTGATAAATCAAATGCTGGATTAGTGAAATTCTCAGATATTGTGGACTGGATTTTCGAAACATTCCATGTACCCGATCCAAGTTTTTCCTACGGCATTCCTCCCAACAGTTAGATCATTTTTGAAGCAGTTGACTGCTCAATAGCCCTCCTTGCAGCGATCGTATCCTTCGATGGCAAAATCATCTGCTAATCTGAAGTATTCTATCTCTGTCTTACAGTGGAATTTTAGAACTATTTTACCAAAAATTGATTCATTTAAAGTTTTGATACATGAAAACAAATGCGATGCATTTCCCCTTTGTGAAACTTGGCTTACTTCGAGTATCGATCTCAACTTCCATGATTTTAATATTACGGAGGAGTACTTCTAGGAATTAAGAAGTGCTATTAGTGCGTCTTAAGCTGCCCGACAGGTCAGACATGTTTTCGGTTGCTTGTGGATTGGTCTTTGACTGCCTATAGCTTCAAAGTTTGTGTTTTGTCAGTGCGTCTTTTGAAGACTACCTGAAAGTTGACTTACATCAGTCTTTCTCAAGATTACCTATTTGTAATTTGATATTATTTTTCAACTTTTTTCGTATCACCTGAAATGGCAGGACGAAAAAGGAAACCACGCATCGCTACGGGGAGGAAAAGAGAGGCAACTCTTTCTGACACTAGCTTATGCAGTAAAAATTTATTTGATATTGTGCCTGAGCAAGAAGCCGGCGAATTGAAATGTTCGAAAGTAAACTATTCAAAGTAAAATTTCTTTGAAAAAGAAGAAAGCTCCACCTATTGTGGTAACTCACCCACGTTTCTCACCGACGTCAAAGTTACTTATCAAATTGGTCGAAGAGGCGAATGCCGCTTACTGGCCCAAACATTGAAAGATTAGAATCGTCTTATTCAGTATTTAGCTGAAAAGATGTATAAATTTTTTACTGGAGGGAAAATTGTTCATGTTTCTTTGTATTTTGTAGGAAATTGGTTTACGGGGACAGTATATGATCTGTGTAAAGTGTTTTTTTTTTATAATCGGTTCCTCTTATCGATGTTGGGCTACGTGAGTGGATACTCATAATACGCTACAAAGTAAAATACAAATAAAATATCCCCCGTCCTAAGTTTGTTTTAGTTACTGGAAAACACAGATTGCGAATGTTTCGAGAAGTTTTGTTCATTGCAGCGATTTCATTTAATTCAGTGGCATTCATTCAATACCGACAATAGAATAAACAGCGCAGGCGGGTTGAAGAAATTCATCGACAATTTGTGAGTCTGAGTCTGATTTGTTTTTTAAACGTAAGACGGGAGCTGCAGGGAGAGACTTCTACTGATGTTGGTGTGAAGATGCATCACAAAAGCTGCATCAGGGTTTGTTTTATTTCTCTGGAGGTAAATAAATCCCGCAGGATTTAAGAAAACATTGCATAACATTATTCGATTCTATCAATTACAACGGTTTCCCGCGGTCTAGTTTCACCCAGGGCTCTATTACATGAGTTGTTTTTATCTGAGGAGTATTAGTGTGATTTGTGAAAGCTTAAAATAAAGGTTTACTGCTAATAGCGATCTTGTGCTTCAATTTTTCGATTTTTCTAGCTTTATATTGACAAGTTCGGCAGTTTTTTGACAAATTCAAGACTAAATTTTGGCAAATATGTATGATTTTTTTCCCAAATTCTCAAGGCTTTGTATGCATGGAACTTTGCTAATTTATCTATTAAATAGGTAACTGTTACGTCGTGTTCGATTCCGTCAAATATCGTGAAGACATGATAACACAAACCTTTCTTTCCATTGCTTTGACCAATTGCTTTGATATAAGCGTGTCGCCAATCGGAGTAAGCTTCGTTCGGTTTATGAATATCTTGAATAATCTAATGGCTACGCAAAGTATACCTTTGAAAGGGCTGCGTTTATCGAAGTGCGTTTCTGCGTTTCTGATACTCGGGATTGGCCTTCTTACGGTTTATTGGTTTAAATCAGAATCACATCGTGTAGTCGTATATGCGTGGCTCCAATAACATTATATTGTAAAAGTCGGTCAATTTTGTGCTCCATTGAAATAAACCACGCACAACTGTGCGCGGCCCCTAAGGCATTGGTAATGTCTCTTGGTCTAAACCGGTACCAGATATAAATAAGCTAGTTGTGTTTCTCTAGTCAGCCGGCTGACTATAGAATAAACCGAAAATAGCTAAATAGAAACGGATAGGCATTATATGTATGATCGCATCACTTATCAAAGTAAATCCTGATCCAACGAGCCCTGCCCTACAAACAAAAACCTCCTTCCTGTGACCCTTGTGGAGATGCAGAGGTAAACACGGTCTCCAAATAGCAAAGGTCACACTAACATCCCTTACCTCTTCCCACCTGATTGCAAGGACGTGGCCGGCGTCGTTATTGATCCTTTAAAGTATTGAGTCACTAAAACTTGTACAATGAGAATGGTCGGTCACTCCCAACCCCATTCAGTTGATTCACTGTACAATTTTACTGATTCGGATCAATCACGGAGTGCAACCATTAATATGTGCAGTCAGTCAAGCTAAGCTAAGAAAAGATGTATAAATTTTTTACATATGACACTAGAGGTGCCAAGTCGTGCAAGGTCGTATTGAAAGGTCTCACCTACGATTAAACCGTCGATGAGATCAAATTACTTTAACAGAATTATTTGGCATAGCCCCTACGCAAGTAATTCTGATGAAACAAAAATCACGAGGCGAAAACAGTCAGAGAACTGGAATTTCCCATGTTAATTATTCGATTCATTTTAACCGCACTGAGGTTAACAATTTGAAATTTTTTGACAAAGCACATGCTATTTATAATGTGCGAGTGAAATGGGAATGATATCCAAAGTTCGGTGGAGGTGAAAAGCATATCACCCAATGCCGCATTTGCCAACGCCATGGTTCAAAATTCTGTAACATGAACCAAAAATTCCTCATTTGTGGAGACTCTTCTCACAAAAAGGCACATGTCCTATGAAAGAGAGTAAAAATTTTTCGCTGTTTAGCAAATGTTAAAGCAAGGCAAGGTAAACAAAATTCAATTTCCCAATCAAAACAAATCTCAAAACAAAATTCTCAAAGCGTACCAGTAACGCCCAATTTTTCTACCCTTTTGCATACTCGTTTAACGTATGCACAGATTACAGGTAGTTCGAACATTCTACCGCCTAATGTTGGTAGTTCGAAAATGACCGTTAATATGGGAGGTAAGCAAAACACGGTAGAAAATAAAAATACAATTATTACCCCTGCTAATATTGCTACCGAAAATATTTTTTCTAATGTCAACTGCTTGGGGCCTATTACGGCAGGTAAACTTTCTTTTCTGCAACATGCAATGTTCGATCTTCTGAACGCCATGTGGCAGGCAAAATCCATGTTTGAAGCAATTCAAATTGAAACAAATTTTACTCTCAATATCGTTTCAAATTTGAAATTTAACAATGATTTTGTATAAATCAATCAAAATTTTAATTTGAAATGCTCGCTCATTGAAGGCCAATGAGAATTAGCTTTTAAACTTTTTAACAGTAAATAATGTGCACATTGCAATTATTATTGAAACATTTTTGAAACCTAACATCAAATTAAAATTCGATCCCAATTACGTGGTTCATAGATATGATAAGATTCAGGGTTCCGGCGGTGGAGTTGCAATTGTTATTCATCGCCGAATCAAAAATCGTGCTCGTCCCCATCTTGAGACGAATATTATTGAAACTTTGGGAATTGAAGTTCAAACTGAACATAGGATATTATTTATTGCCGCAGCATTTTTACCATTCCAATGCGAGCACAGAAATTATTTTAAAGGTGATTTACAAAAACTCATCAGAATTCGTTCAATTTTTTTATAATCGGCGATTTTAACGCTAAATATCGACTCATCAATTGCTCAGAGTTACTAATATGATACGAGCTAACAGCTGCTCTTTCAGACATAGAAAAAGCATTCGACAGTGTTTGGCATAAAATTTTTATTGCGAAATTGCAAACTTTTAATTTTCAAATTTTCCTAATCAAAATTTTAAAAAATTATCTTACTGATGCCTCAAGGTTCAGTCTAGGGTACAGTCATGTACAACATATTCACTCCAGATTTTTCTGATTTGCCTCCAGGATGCACAAAGTCATTGTTCTGCGATGGCCCAAGCATTTTCGTAAAAGGAGAAAGCCTTCGTGTCATATGCAGTCGATTGCAGAAAAGTTTAGATATTTTTTCTTCCTACTTGCCAGAGTGGAAAATCTCTCCCAATGCTTCTAAAACTAAATCATATTTTTCCCCATAAGACTAGGGCTTCTTTCCTCAAGCCAAACAATAATCACGTTGTCAAGATTAATGGGGTTATTTTAAGTTGGTCTGACAAGGTTAAGTACTTGGGACTAATTTACGATAAAAAAACTTGTTTTCAAAGAGCACATTGAGAGTATACAAGCCAAGTGCATCAAATATACGAGATGTTTATATCCTCTCATTAACAGGAATTCTAAACTTTATTTGAAGAACAAACTTTTAATTTACAAACTAGTTTTTACACCAGCAATGCTTTATTCTGTACCGATCTGGTCAAGGCGCTTCAAAGGATTCAGAATAAAAGTATGGAAATGATTTTGAAACGTCCTCCTTGATTTGGTACACTCGAATTACATAGACTTACTGGTGTTGAAACATTAGAAGCTATGTCAAATAAAATTATTAACAATTTTTCGACAAAAATCGTTGCAATCCTCAATTGCTACGATGAGCTCTCTTTATAGCCATAAGTTAGCAATTAAGTTAGTTGTAAGTGTACTTACCTTATTTGACAAGTAGGTTGAAATCCCTACGTATGATAAGTCCTAATTGCGAAAGCAAACAAATCCTATAAATTAAAATTACAATTTTTCTAACAGTGTTGAAAAGTCACCATTTGTGATTGGACACACATACTTATTATTCACTAATATTTATCATTAATACTTAGGCTACTAACAAATCCCCCCCCTTTAAAAAAACAGAACAGAAATGAACAAACTACCACTCTCGAACGTAGGACTAGTGTGCGTAAATTTTGTTGATAGATGGGTAAAATATTCGCATTACAGTCTCGCTGCTATTTTTTAGTAAGAATACATATTTTGTGTGTTTTTTGCGTACGAAACGTTCGTTCCGTAAGAGCGTGTGCATTTGACCTTAAGTTTCAATTTGTATGACTACTGCGATCTGAATAGCAATACCTAAGTAATTATTTAGATTAAACCTTAGGGTGTCCGTCTTTACCTACTTTCCCCTATTCACGAAAACCTACCGCTGAATAGCAGTATTGCCTTACATTGCCCGCACCAGCGATTCAACATCATCCGGCGGTGCTGGACGTCGAAATTGTAATAATAATTTTTTCAATCGAGAGCATACCAGTCTGGGTGCAGCACTTCTGCAAATTCATGCTTCCGATCGGAGGCTTGCATCTTTCATCATCAGGGCAGGTCCAATAGCGAAGGACATGACCATGCAGCCGATACCAGCGCCGATGCCGTGCTCCGACTGGATTTTGTGTCCAATTTGATCGCTGGATTTCCTACGTGCAAGTGAATCAGCATCACAAAACAAACACTACGCGAACACGACAAAAACCCGCAAACGCAGCAGCAAAAAAGCTGAGTCCGGAGAGGCACGAACGGTCAAGTTTTTTTCACTTGCACAGGAACTATTTCTAACAAACGAAACACAGATTTAATAAAAACAAGTTCCTAGCGCACGATCAAAACAAAACTTCTTTTTTCTTCCCGTTCCCGTTGGTCGAAATTTGACATCACCAAGCAGCGTTGCCGGTGCTATTAATGTTTTGACTGGCTGTCGTGCAGGGGGGATCTATCTGTCAAACATCGTGTAACCAACATATTCGGCAACATGGTGTTTGTTTTGGTTTTTGTTCTTTTTGGTTATGAAATTGATAGATGTGAAATATTAAAGAATTGGAACGTTTTTTTTTATCAAAACTCGAGAAACCGCGGAAAACTTTTATGAATGTGTTGTGTAGTGATTTTTTCCTCATTATCGTTCATAGTTACAAACGTCACGGACCAACAAACGTCATGGACTCGATTTTTTTTATGATCTCGCCATAGACTTCTAAGGTTATGTCGTCCGCAAAGTCAACAATCACCACTCCGGGAGGGAGCTTAAGTTTCAACACACTGTCATACATGACACTCCACATCACCTGGCCCAGGATAGAACCAACCGTTTCTGCTGTTGGTACAATTATCGCCGATGTTAGCCAGATCCACGTTGAGCTTTGCCAAAGCTTCCAAACAAAATCCGGCCCCCGCTTCGTACAGCGACTTTCCCACTCGACAGCCTAAGCGTTGAGGTTGCCTGTGACAACCGGCGGCGTTCGGCCCGTCAATTCCATTGACGGTTGGTCGATCATCTGGGTGAACCTTTCGATTGACCAACGCGGCGGAGCATGGCATAGGAAGGTACCCAGGGGACATACTGACCGACCGACCTCTAGTCTGGTCATCTTCAGGGCTTTGTTTTTCTCCTCTAGGTGGACTTTTATGGTGGGTACCTGGGTCCCAGCTGGGCCCTTACGAAGGTGGATGGCCTCGGTGGTAACTACTATTCCCTACTGCTTTTCGAAGGCTTGTGCAATGTCGCACTCTTCAGTAATCTCGTTCAGGTTCTTAAGCTGGAGAGTCACCACCTGGGTGAGCGCTCAAACTTACACGCCCTCGCTAAGCGACGCTTTTTGGGCTACCGTCTTATAAGTAGAGCCCTTTCCCTTTGTCCCTTTGCGGAGTTTCAGGATCACTTCACCGGCACGGAACTGTTCAATAAATTAGCTGTAAAGTAAAAAAAAGAGAGTCGGAACGCAGTTCAAATTCATGACTCATCAGAAATGATCTATATCTATATACGCAAGATCACACACCAATTGATAATAAACAACTAGAATAAAACCTTATAAAACCTCTCTGCATTTATTTCTTGAATCTCGTCGGTACCCTTCTGGACAATAGTATACGTTTAAGATGTTGATCATTTTTGGCACTCCACCGGCATCAACACACACAACGGACGTAGGCTCTCGGCACAACTGCTCACAGTCGCCATTTTCATTTCTCCTACAGCATCCATATCGCCATTCGCAGTGCTCTCCCTGATCGTTGACGTACGAACCTTGTCCTGCGAGAATCTCAACGGCACAAATTACCACAAAAATTAGAAATAACTTCATAGTATTGTACGTGAACCGTGACTAGTTAAAACACCAACTTGCACGATCCTCGTCTAGTCAAACGGTAGCCTTCGCGGCAATTTGGTGCCACCAGAATATGCCTCGTGCCGGGCAACGCTTGCGTGGGTTCACAAACAATCTTCGGGATGTTGCAAAGCCGATTGCACAACGCCGGAAATGCACGATCAAACTGACAGCATTGATAGATCCACCGGCAATCCATTGCGGCTTCTTGAAGCTGTGCTGCAGCAGCAGCCAACAAAACAAACCCGATTAACACCACCGCTAGCCGCATTTTCGGACTGATACTGATACGGATGACCTGAAAAAGCGTGATAAGACCTCCGTGTGAGCATTCGAATTTGGTGGTAGCAGGCGATAATAACTGTCTGCGTTTTCTCAGTTCGAACATATTATTTCGTTTCAATACCAGTGCAAACGAGTGACTTTGTTACATTGTTACTGTCGATCGAGTGATCAAGAGCAAGAAATCACTGATTCGTTCAATTTGCAACCGAGCGTCTTCATTACAATGTTATATTACAGACTAGGAAAAAATCTAACTTATGGCGTTTATGGAAACTCTAGAAAACCATTTCCTCCCCCGAATCCGGCTATGAAAGTAACAAAGTATCGAAAAAATCTTGCAAACACACAGTTAATAATCGAAAGCCATAGAAACAACGAAAAAATGGCTGCATACATCTTAAACAATAGAACTGCATGATAGCAGTACAATGCAATTTTATTTAATTCGTCCTACAAATTGATTCAACTGAAATCGCATTGCACGCGATAACCCTGTTCATCAGTCGGAAAGGACACAAAAATGTGTGAGTTCGTGTTGATTGAACCCAAGTACGCGTGGTGACATCGCTGCAAGACCATCGGACCTTCAAAACAAAACAAAAAACAAATCGATGCTCGTGAACAGCCGAGTCTCGCATCCACATTTCGATTAAATTTTACTATTATGGAGAAGATATTGATATTTGCTCTCGAACAATGATTGGATTGTTTCCATTATCACCGGCAATCATCGATGCCTGTAGCATTCAAAGTGGACATAGCGCAGCCCGAGCGAATCGAAATTAGCAGTTTCATGCTTGGTTCAGAAGTGACCACACTGTCAAACGAACCGAACAACAACCGGCTGTAGAATGCTCATCTTTCAGAAGCGTCCGAGCTTGTTTCGTCTGACAGCTGTACACAGAAAAAACACTCATATGAAATTCAACCCTAAAATCTAATAGATGGCATCTCTTTAGCATTACTGAGTTATTTTAAGCATCCAAGAAAAGTTTGAAGCATAATTTTTTGAATGTAAATATTTTATTCGTGCATCCAAAAGCTCCATAACATGAGCCATTGTCTGATGCTGACTTTTTCAATTATCGTTTAACCAGGAGCTATCGACAGAGAGACGAACAAATGTGATGCCGACAGATGCAACACATCAAGCGCTGCATTTTCCGACCCTATGAAGAGCTTCACGGCAAACTAAATGCGTTGCGATGACACGGATTGTGCTTTGGATTATAAATGCTGCAAATTTATCGAGATTGAAACTACAAATAGCTACTGTGTTTTGTTTCTTGTAGGATCTCGAACCAAAAGCTATAGAATGAACCGCAGCTTAAAAGTGCAAACAAGGTGCATTTGTTTCTTAACGACAGCAGAGCAGTCTCAGACGAGAACGATCACGAGAATGTTTGTATGGTTTCCTAAGCTCAGTGTAATTACCAATAACATCGGTCAACACAGGTATTGCTATCGAGAAAGCAACCATAAAGTGGGTTTACGTCAATTTATTCAGCCGTTGTATATGAAATGTTGTTTTCCTACTGGCAGGCAATTTAAATAACCTTAGATATGATTTATTCCCGTCAGAGTCAACTTCTAATAACCTCTTCTACGCAAAGGACAGCAAACACAGTTTGTTTTAAAAGCCGCACACACCTGTACGGGTCAGCAGAGAGACACGAAATGTCAGACTTTTCACAGTACAAAGGTGTTATGTTTTGTACAACTGAGCAGATTTTCAATACTTTAACAGTAAATTAAAGGTTCTTGAAGTGGCTTTGCAGGAAAAATAATAAAATGCAGATTTAGTTTGAGCTTGATTACAAAGCATTACTGCGGTCCAACTTCCTTGTTACGCTTCTAATACCTGGCTTGTATCTGACTCACTTTCAGACATTTTCAATTGATTAACATTAGTGTTACGTCAGAGACGAAACGCCCCTAGAAGTCACAACACCTCTGGAGCCGCTGTCTACATTATCGACGGCTGATCGGACGTGGCCTGTCATCGGATGGGATCAAGGGAACTTGCGTGTCATTCTAGCAAGGGATCTGGGCGAGTTTCATCTTGGTGAGTTAGGAGGATCCAGCGAGTTTGTGCGCAACTTTAAAATTATTTGCAATTTTTCTACTTTATAAAATTAAAATACATTCACTTAATAATTAAAGTTCGGGTGAGGAATTGTACTTAAAATTAATATTACAAATTATCTAGTAGCTAATGCGATTGCTTATTACTAGGAACGGCAAAGCTTAACCTAAAGCTGAAATATAACCAGGTATAAAACGTGGTGAACAGAATTGGAGGCACTAAATGTAAGCGAAATTTGTAATTTTAAGAAAACTATCATCAAAAGTTTTTTGTATTAAAGGATATTTTAACCAACCAAAAATCCCTGTGGTGGTTTAAAATTCAGAAACATCCATTCAGCTGGTTTAACCAACAAATTAAAATATCATTTACCGGTGGTGATGTCGGAGCCAATCATGAGCAAAACCAAAAGAAGTGGAGCGAAAGCTAGCTCAGGTAAGCACCTGGAGTCTTTCCCCAGTGCTCAGCCAGGAGAGCAAAACCCCTCTCGAGATGCCCTTGAACAAATGTTAATCCCACTGAAACAAATGTTTAATAATAAAAAACCTCAAAGTGACAAAGTAATTAGTTCGACCCCTAACCCCTTTAACCTTGAGCAAAAAACTACACCTGTGGCCCAAAGCAGTTGTGGCGTATGTGATAAGCCAGATAATATGCGTATGGTCCAATGTGACATCTGCGACGTTTGGCACCACTTTTCGTGCGTGGGCGTATCAGAAGATATTGCTCACAGCAGCTGGGATTGTTTAAAATGCGGTAATGCGAAAACAACCAGAGGCAAATCGAAATCCAATCGGAAGGTTACAACGCGAGTAAGATCATCCCCCGTGAAACGTAGAAAGGCTGTGCGAGTCACTAATGCGAAAGGTAATAGAAAAGTTTCGGCGAGTAAAAAACTAAGCAATGCTACCGATGAAGTCGATGAAGTCGATGTAATACGCAATGATATTTCGGTTGTGATGAATAATAGAAATACAGCACCAGCAGCAACGTCGATTCCCAAGGCCGAGTCTATTGTATCAGCCACCTCATTCAAGTCAACCAAGGCACGTTTGGATCTAGAACTGAGGCAAATTGAAGCCGAGGAGAAATTAATGCTCGAAGAAATGAAACGTAAGCGCGATTTAGTAAACAAGAAATTTGCTATTATGAAAGATATTACCGATTTGGATTGTCGTGCTGAGTCTACCTCTGATCATCAGAAGGGCCGGATTAGAGTGCAGGACTGGTTAAATAATCGTGAGAATTGCCGGAGTGAACGGAGCTCGGTGGTGAAAGATCACAGCATTTACAGATCCAAAAGCAAACTAGAATCCGAATGCTCGAGAGAAGAGGATCTGTGCGACGATATACCGTATGATGAGAATCTCAGCGGAGAGAAATCATCCAACCGATTTGAGAGTGAAGAGAGCGATATGGATTTAGACTCTTTTAATTGGAACAGTGCGTCACAGCGCAAATCATCAAAACAACAATCCTCGATAATGCCAGAAGGCGGGTGCAGACAGCGTTCTGTGGCAGAACGGCAAGGCTCCCTACGCTGCAACAAGCGATTATCAAGAGATGAAATTGCAGCGCGCCAAGTCGTTACACGAGAGTTACCAAAATTTAACGGTAATCCGGAGGATTGGCCGATGTTTTTGTCAACATATGAAAATACCACTGTGATGTGTGGCTACACTGAGGCAGAAAATATGATCCGATTAAGAACCAGCCTTAAAGGTGACGCTTATAACGCCGTTCGAAGTTTTCTACTGCGACCCGAGACAGTAAAAAAGGCAATGGATGCATTGAAATTGCGTTTTGGTAGACCAGAAGTCATAATCGAACACTTGAAGGAGAAAATTGTGGCGATGCCTAGCATAAAGCCAGACGCGCTGGAAAAGCTCGTTGAATTTGCACTCGAGGTGCAAAATCTTTGCGCCACAATTGAGGCTAATGATGAGGCCGAATATATGTGGGATACCACCCTAATCAGAGAATTCGTGAGTAAGTTGCCACCGCAAATTAAACTCGATTGGGCACGGTACAAAAGAAAGTTGCCGACGATAAAGCTAGCTACTTTCAGTAGATGGATATATCGATTAGCAGAAGATGTGAATGTAGTTTTCAGCTCTCAGAGTCGAGTAAGCAAACACCAGGAGTGTCGTGCAGGTCGTAAGGAACGGTATATGAACACTCATTCAGATATAACATCCCAATATGAAAACAAGCCCACACCGATAGCACAGAGCAATCCTTCGGTAGGCGTATCAAAGAGTGAAGGAAAACCTTGCCCAGTTTGCAAAGGTACATGCAGGAACCTTGGAAAATGTCCACGATTCCAGGAGCTGTCATACGAAGCCAGATGGACGACTGTTCGTGGCTTCAACTATTGCCGGAAATGCTTGCAGCAACACAAGGGTGGCTGTAATCCTGGAGTTTGCGGTAAAAACGGGTGCACCTTTAAACATCATGTTCTGCTTCATAAGGATTTGATTGTTTCCGCAAGTACGAGTAGCGGTGTGGTAAATCGCAATGAGGAACGCAATATTCACACACATCAGTCTTGTACCACTCCGGGATCGTTCCGTTACCTGCCAGTAACTTTGTTCGGGAATGGAAAGCAGGTGCAATGCCATGCATTTTTAGATGATGGATCGGAACTGACGCTCATAGATCAAGATCTAGCCAGAGAATTAAAAGTAGGTGGAGATATTCGCCCACTTTGTCCTAAATGGACGGGAGGTACGCACCGTTACGAGTCTGACTCTCAAAGTGTTAACGTTGAGGTGTGTGGGCGCGAAGGTAAGAGGTGGTTTCTTCAGGATGTACGAACGGTAGCGGAATTACAATTACCTTATCAATCTTTGAACATGGATGAACTGTGCGCAAAATATAAATATTTGCAAGGAATACCCGTTGATTCTTATTCAGACGTTCGTCCACGAATATTGATTGGCCTGAGGCACGCTAATCTCATGTTAGTACGCAAAAGTCGAGAGGGAAAAATCGGTGACCCAATCGCTGTTAAAACCAATCTTGGCTGGACGGTGTATGGTGGTTGGACAACGGAGAACGCATCAAATATAGTTAGTCACTCTTACCACATTTGCACTTGTACTGGGGATAACGTGCGAGATTTAAATCAAACAGTGAAAGATTATTTTTCTTTGGACAGTTTGGTTGTCAAACCGAGTCAGACCAGATTGTCGAAAAACGATGAACGCGCGATGCTTCTCCTCGAATCCCGTACCCGCTTTGATGGACAACATTATGAAACCGGATTGTTGTGGTGCTCTGATAAGACCCGTCTACCGGATAATAAACCAGTTGCAGTCCGGCGTTTGAAATGTCTTGAGAAGAGAATGGAAAAGGATGAAGAGTTGGCTAACATTATGAGAAACAAGATTGCGGAGTACATGTCGAAAAATTATATTCGTAAACTGTCGCAACAGGAACTCTCAGAAAAATACGAGCGCGTTTGGTATTTGCCAATTTTTCCGGTTTACAACGTGAACAAGCCAGGAAAAGTAAGAATGGTATGGGATGCAGCTGCTGAGGCCTACGGAACATCTTTGAACTCAGTGCTTCTTACTGGACCCGACCAGCTGGCTTCTTTGGTGGGCATTCTCTATCAGTTTCGGGAGCACCAAATAGGAATTTGTGCCGATATCCGCGAAATGTTCCACCAGGTGAAAATTGTTCCTGAAGACCAACACTGCCAGCGTTTTTTATGGCGCGATCACGCCAGTCAGAGCGAGCCGGATACCTACATCATGCAGGTGATGACTTTCGGAGCATGCTGTTCACCAGCCACGGCGCAATTCGTGAAGAATAAAAACGCCGACCGATTTGCTGAAGAATATCCAGAAGCAGTTGCCGTCATCAAGAATAATCATTATGTGGACGACATGGTTGTGAGCGTGGAAACGGAAGATGAAGCAGTCAGCCTAGCGGAAGCGGTTCAGTTTATTCACAAGCAGGGCGGATTTGAAATCCGCAATTGGGTGTCAAACTCACCGCTAGTGCTTACGAAGATGAATGAAAGGGCATCAACAGAAAAGGATTTAATTATTCCTGGAGAGCTGGCGAGTCAAAAGATCCTTGGAATGTGGTGGGATACGTATGATGATGTTTTTAAGTATAAAATAGGCTGGACGAGGTTCGATCAACCCCTACTAAATGGAAGCCGTTGTCCCACTAAAAGGGAGATTCTACGGACATTAATGTCGATTTACGACCCAGTTGGTCTCATAGATCATTTCCTGATTATGTTGAAAATTCTTCTCCAAGAAGTGTGGCGCGCTGGTGTCCAGTGGGATGGAAAGATTCCAGCAAACTTGTTCGACAGATGGCGTAATTGGCTACGTTTACTTCCAACATTAGAACAGCTGCGTATTCCTAGACGCTATCAGCAAGTACTACCATTACGGAAAGCTGATGCTATCGATTTGCACGTATTCGTTGATGCTAGTGAAAACGCCATGTCAGCAGTCGTGTTCTTGCGGTTTGTGATAGATACAAAAGTAGACTGTTCTCTGGTTGCGGCCAAGACTCGCGTTGCTCCGCTCAAATACATCTCCATCCCACGTTTGGAACTTGAAGCGGCAGTTTATGGTTGCAGATTAGCGAAAACTGTTTTACAAAATCTTTCGCTGGAGGTGTCGAAGCGGACGTTCTGGACGGACTCTCGAAATGTTTTATGTTGGTTGCGGTCTGATCACAAAAGATACAGCGCTTATGTTGGATCGCGTGTGAGTGAATTGTTAGAATCAACAGATATTTGTGAATGGAGATGGGTACCGAGCAAGCTCAATGTAGCGGACGACGGAACAAGATGGCGAGACCAGCCTGACTTATCATCTACAAGCAGGTGGTTTAAAGGAGCTGAATTTTTAACGCAAGAAGAAGGAACATGGCCGTGTCTACCGTTAAAGTCTATTTCGACAGAAGCAGAGATGAGATCCAATGTGTTGTTTCATTGCCACGCGTCTGAGCAGATAATCAACATAAGCAGGTTTTCTAACTGGCGATGTCTGTTGGGGGCCACCGCATATGTCATCCGATTTTGTTCAAAACTTCTTCGTCGTGTCAGCAAAGATTTTCCAGTTTCTGGGCCATTATCGCGTGAAGAGTTACGAAGAGCCGAGGAATATCATTACCGCCAAGCTCAGCAAGACTCATATCAAGACGAAGTTGCAACGTTGAGAGCGGCAAGCACAACAACCAAGCAAATTTCAAAGTCTAGTGCCTTGTACAAACTAAGCCCATTCATAGATAACGTCGGTGTAATGAGGATGAAGGGCAGAACAGGTGTATGTGCCTATCTTCACAGTGATGCGAAAAACCCAGTGATTTTACCGCCAAACCATCAAATTACATCGCTGCTGTTAATTTACTACCACGAGAAATAAATGCATCGTAATTATGAGATCGTAGTCAATGAAGTACGCCAAAAATATAGCATTTTTCGCCTGAGAAAAACACTCTCAAAAATCCGTCGCAACTGCCAATGGTGCAAAAACAGAAATGCTACTCCTGTACCACCGGAAATGGCTGATCTCCCGCCGGCTAGACTATCTGTCTATACTCGGCCATTTGCTCATGTTGGGGTCGACTACTTTGGTCCAATCGAGGTACTTGTGGGCCGAAAAATCGAGAAGAGATGGGGAGTTTTATTTACCTGTTTGACGACAAGAGCCGTCCATGTTGAAGTAGCTCACACTCTAACAACAAGCTCATGCATAATGGCAATTAAAAACTTTATGGCACGAAGGGGTACGCCTGTTAGCTTCTACAGCGACCAAGGCACCAACTTTGTGGGTGCTAATCGAACGCTACAACAGATATATCAGGCTGTTAACCAAGAACAGTTAATGCGTGAATTCACCACCCCTTCAACAGCGTGGCAATTTAACCCACCGGCTTCCCCCCACATGGGTGGGTGCTGGGAGAGACTCGTGGGATCAGTAAAACGCAATTTGACTGAAATTCTTCACTTGCGGCGACCAACAGATGAAGAGCTTAGAAATGCATTAACGGAAATAGAAGGTGTTCTTAACAGCCGACCTCTAACTCATGTTCCTATTGACGACGAGGCAGCTCCCGCATTAACGCCCAACCACTTCCTGTTAGGATCTACCGATGGATCCAAACCGTTGACAACAATCGAATCTGACACTGCAGCGCTACGACGTGGCTGGCCGACTTCTCAGTGGCTAGCTAATCTCTTTTGGAAACGTTGGATCAAAGACTATCTGCCTGAAATAACTCGGCGTTCTAAGTGGCACAAAAAGGTGAAACCTCTGCAAGAAGGGGACATAGTGGTCATCGTGGATCATGAGCATCCTAGAAATTGTTGGCCAAAAGGAAAAGTCATTGGGGTATCAAGCAGCGGAGGTCAAACCCGCAAGGCAACTGTTCAGACTGCTAACGGAGTGTACGAGCGACCGACCGTTAAACTGGCGGTGTTGGACGTACGGCGCAAGTAGAAGTAAGCTGGAGCCGGAAGACCTGGTCCGCATACCGGAGGGGAGTGTTACGTCAGAGACGAAACGCCCCTAGAAGTCACAAAACCTCTGGAGCCGCTGTCTACATTATCGACGGCTGATCGGACGTGGCCTGTCATCGGATGGGATCAAGGGAACTTGCGTGTCATTCTAGCAAGGGATCTGGGCGAGTTTCATCTTGGTGAGTTAGGAGGATCCAGCGAGTTTGTGCGCAACTTTAAAATTATTTGCAATTTTTCTACTTTATAAAATTAAAATACATTCACTTAATAATTAAAGTTCGGGTGAGGAATTGTACTTAAAATTAATATTACAAATTATCTAGTAGTTAATGCGATTGCTTATTACTAGGAACAGCAAAGCTTAACCTAAAGCTGAAATATAACCAGGTATAAAACGTGGTGAACAGAATTGGAGGCACTAAATGTAAGCGAAATTTGTAATTTTAAGAAAACTATCATCAAAAGTTTTTTGTATTAAAGGATATTTTAACCAACCAAAAATCCCTGTGGTGGTTTAAAATTCAGAAACATCCATTCAGCTGGTTTAACCAACAAATAGAATCAATATTAATACAATTGTTCCAGCAAATTAAATTAGGAAAACCAAGCCTGGAACAACAACGTATTTCCTAGGGATTTTCTCTTCATGTTAACACGAACACCAGAACAATATCACCCGGTTGTACCTACCCATTACTCACGCAGCCAGAGTAATGCTTTCCCAATCAAATCCCATTACACTCGCTGCAGCGAAGGATTGCAATCAGCTTTTCCCTTTCAAATCTGACCACCTTTCTGGTTTACGGCGAGCACGTGTTCATCTCGTTATCGAGATCTCTTCTCCACGAGCAATCACGTGGTGAGTTTGAGGGGTTAAACAAAGTGCAACACTATCCGGGCACATTCGCATTTCATTTATCCTCCCTTGTCGGAATCAGAGATTATTTTCTCACACGTATATGTTTTCCTGGTTATTGGTACCAACAATAGCCCCTGTTTAGTTTTTCATGGTCTGAAGGGTTCATTTATATGTTTTATTTCAGCAAAACAATCAACGTTCTACCATAAACGGGAGTGTTATATCCTGTCACGTTCAGTTGAACGTTTGTTTCTATTAAAAATCCAGTCCAATAACGTTTGATAACAGATCAAACACTTCCATTCGTGTTTTCTGGTTTTACACCGTGTAAGTACACGCGAATTTCCAATGCCTCTATTTAGATTTTGACACTTTCACTTCGGGTTTCAAGATGGCCTCCAAATGAAAGAAGCAATAGTTAAAAGAGTCGAATTCATCTATCACTCATGTTTATTTTGTTTTGGTCATTATCGCCATCGTTATTTTCATGTCCATCTCGCAAATGGGCTGAAAAAACATATACCTGACACTTTACCACGTGGAACGAGAGCCAAAACAAGCCAGTTTTGACACATACGTGTGAATGTGAATGTGTTGCTAACTGCCAACAGTACACCCTCCTTTTTCGGGTGTAGTCCGGGACAGAAAAGTGTAGTCAGAGACAGAAACTTTTTCCCGAAAGTGAAATAAAACATTTACGGTGTCAAAAGTGTAGTCCGAGTGTGGCTGTACCGGGAAAACAAAAACGACATTAACCTCACAGTTGAACCAAATTTACATGGACGAGTCTTTCCCAAAGCATGCGTATTTAAATTTTGTTACATACAACGTTGTAATGCACTGAAACAAACTCACTAACACAGTTAAAACTCAGAATATATTTCATTCATTCAATGATTACGTTTACCCAATTTCTGCACTGCCATATCAACCAGTTCCTGTTCAGACGGGTTCAGTGGTGGCAACTCCGGCCAATTCGGTGGCAGCGAGGGAAGTGATGGTAGCCCACCAAGATCCAGACCTCCAGTTTCTAGCAAGATTGCCACAATCACGCTTATTAGGTTGACATTCGTAGTCTTGTCGATTGTACCGTTGAAGCTCAAATCAACATTGATGATATCGCCAAGATTATTGTTCGACACCTGGACTGGGTCGGAGGAAACCAGGCAACAGCAGAAACCCAGCAAGGCGATACCAAGAGTCGTAAGTGCGATTTTCATGGTTGTGCTTTCCTAATTCCAAACTGTGACCGATGGCTTCAATGAATTCAGCTGCTCAACTGATTGCAAGTTCCCTTTGGAGACCTTGTTTTATACGAACCAGGTAGTGGACCTTATCATGATGCAGAAACAATATCAGTAAATCAGTAATTCTGACGCAACTGCGTTAGCGGAAATAAGAAGCCTTTTAGTTATCGTGTGTAACCGCGTGTTTTCTGGATCATACAGCATATAATTATAATCGTCCTGAAATGTTTCAACGTTACTGTAGAGTACTTGAAAATCAAACGGTAAAACGGCTTCAAATAATTAAACTAAAAATTACTTCATTTCTGTTCTTTGAACTTGCTCAACACTTCGAACTTTTGTTGTAAATACAGTGAGTTGCAATTGCAATTTGCAATGTTTTTCAACATATTTTTTTATATTTTTTAATAATACTTTATTATGATTGGATACTTTTGCATCTGTGGTCTCAGGCTACCTGCCATCAATTGTTTTCCTCACGTTACAATTCAAAAGTCATACAATTCAAGTCATAGTCAACACACAGTACGAAATACATCTCTCCAGGGTATCATAATTGCCGATAATTGACAGGAATAAATAACAAGGCTCAGTAGAGAGTAGAGTTATCGAAAAAATAAGCTAAAATATGCTATAACTTTGTAAGGAAAAGTCTTGGAGATGTGTGATTGTCAACAAAAGTGTGTATTTTGTATGCCCAAATGCTTCTTTAGAACAACGTTTTCTTGTGAAATGTAACTAACAAAAGTGCAAATAATTAACTTTTAGATAAATTTTATAGAAAATACTCTGTAACTCTGTACCCAATGAAGATAAGAATTTTGTTTATTTAGCAAAGTTTCATATTTTTGCACGTTCTAAAACTTTGCCGACGAAACCATTCCATTATCTCTTAACACAAAAAAGTTAGTATATTTCATATAAGAAAACCTACTGTAATATATGCTCGCCGTACTCTAATATGGATGGATTGGGACAAATGAAACCTAAATAAGTTTATAGTACGTACGTTATAGTAACTTAACTTCAAGGAAGAGTATTGGCATCATGTTTCCACTTGCCTCTTTCTAACCTATACGTTCTTGAAGTTATCGAAAAAGTAAGCTAAAATATTATATAACTTTGTAAGGAAAAGTCCTGGAGATATATGATATTTGGCAAAAATGTGTGTTTTGTGTGCCCCAACAATTCCTCCGAACTAAACTTTCGTGTAAAAATGAACTAACAAAAGTGAAGTACGAAAAACTAACTTTTAAATAAGTTCCATGTAATATACTTTATAACTTTGTACTGAAAAAAGATAGGATTTTTAGGTGTTCAACAAAGTTTCATATTTTTAAATTTTCCACAACTTTTCCGAATAAATCTCGATACAAAAAACGGTTCATTTTGAAAAATGCCTTCAAAATTACCTATTTCAGAAACAGAGAAAAAAAGTTTTTCTGAATATTTTGGAATATATAAAAACCAACTAAAGCTATCATAGTATGTTCACATATGATTGAAAGTTTATTAAATTAGTTTCCTAAAACAGGATGGGTAATAGATTTCAACCCTACAGAGTCAGCCGCAGGCCACATTGAAAATATGCGTAATTTTCCTAATTTTGACCATCAAAAACATTAAATTTAAGCACGTGTAAGCACAGCACCTTGTAGTGTGTCTGAGAGCCCTACTTGTGCCCTTCAAGAATATGTGTTAAAAGTTTGCGGAAAAGTGGCGTTTTGGTAGAAAAAATTGATTAAAAGTTTTCCATTTTTTTGCAATTTTTGAATTTTTGGGTGATTTATCAACAAAGTTTTTCGTATATTTTAGAAATTTGGTTCAAAACACACTGAAAAACGTAAAATTATTAGATTAATTGGTTTTTTAGAATAAACGTTGTTTAAAACATATGTTAAAAGTTTGAGTAAAATTTATATTTTTGTGGAAAAAGATAATTTAAAATTTTTAATTATTCATGTAATTTTTTGGAGTTTTATGTAGACTTATCAACGTATGTCATAGCAATAAGGTTCAAAAATATACTGGAAAAATTTAAAATTAGTATGATTATTCAGTTGTACACACTTCAGTAAAAAAAATAGTTTTTTTCATTTTGTTTGACAAAAAAGTTTCGGAATAAAATAAAAAATGTTTTGGTAATCGAGTCTGACCTGTATTGGAATTTCTACCATCTTATATTTCAGTGAGTATTGTGTTTCCGTTAGTGGGTATTGAGTTTTTGCTGTTTTTAACACCAAAAGTAATATACCCTTAAATGACTTGATTCAGTATGATTTAGGCTGACTTGATTTAGTACGAGTTAGTTGCTTGAATGAGCTAAAAATTTTTGTTTATTTGAGATCCTTTTCTTTCACGAATGTTTTCTCTTTCATGAGACAAAATGGGTTTAAGAAAATTTTATGGGCACATTTTCAAGATAGGTTCATCTTAAAAAAAGTACCATAAAACTATCGTAAAACTCTAATGAAGTTTTATGAAAGTTTCTCATAGGTATTTTGAAAGGGATATTGAGTGCGTTTCAAAACCGCCCCTCAGGCTCATTACACTTATTGATGAAGGAGTTTTATGGAGGACTCTTCAAGTGTTCTTTATTTACTCTTGGGCAGAGCCTGACAAAGTCATTTTCAATTGACAATTATCAGGTTATAGTGACGCTTTGACCCGTCGCTTTCAATTGAAAAATTGTGTATCATTTTCGAGCACTTCGTGAGTCACATGACACACAGTTGAAAGCTCTTGCTGTGATTCTGACAACTGAAGGGCCTTCAATTGATACAAACGCTTTTCAATTGAAAGCGGAGATTATCACTATCACTCTCACATGACGAATCTCAATTGAAAATGGCAATGAGTGCTGACGGAGACAGAAGGCTTCCATACAGTAGATATATAGGAAAGAGGAAGGAAATATTGATCGGAACTTGCGTAACGTATTTATTGGATGCCATTGCCGTTCTAACTACGGCGGTATTAAAAAACTACCATCAGACGACGCGATGCAGTGCTAATTTCAATTGAGACGCTGAAGGAAAGAAATAAGTCTCTTCCTCCGTCACTCTCTCCGTCGATTGAAATAGTCAATAGTTTCATTTGAAATGATCCGAAAGAAGAAAGAGGGAAAGAGAGGAAGAAGTGATTCGTTGATAGTAGCCGGAAGGAATTAAGGGAAAATGAAACTGTTCGAATCGAAATGACAGCGCGATTATATCAGTTTCATTGTTTTGTTTCGAAAATGTAAAGCCCTGCTCTTAGGAACTGTTGATAATAAAAACCACAAGTACTTAAATAAATTTATGATAAAACTCGATAGATTTAGTAATGTTTTGATAAAACTTCTATAAAATATAAATAAAACTAAATCGTATTTGGATTGTTATTTGGGATGTAACGTACTCGAAAATAGCGAAAATCATTCGAATCGAGCTGCACCATGCCATTCCAGGTCATCAAGGCCGGAGCAGATATTGTCGTGGGGCCCTTCTTTTCTTAAAACATTTCGAGGTATGATTTTTGCAAATTGTGAAATGACTTCACGCTGCGGTAGAAGGTGACGAGCAAAAAAGGTCATCACTTTGTTGCATATCTGGCCTAGGATTAGGGGGCCCCCCGAGTCGGTAAGCCCGGGGCATTAAAATCTTGGCCTGCAGGTCTTGAAATTATCTACTTAATACATATTATTCATAATGAATTTTTGGAATACCTGCAATTATGCTTTTGACGTAGAATTACGTCTTACGGTACCATATATAAGGGTACAAATTTAAAGAGGAAAAACATCGACAGCGTCACGAAAATTGTCCACTTTCGAAACTCAGTCAGTTTCCAACGGATTTCCTTCATTTCTATAGCAATCGATTGAAAGCTATGCTATGCGTCTACCAAAATGTGGAAGTGATTTCGTGGTGCTATCTATTGTGCTATTAAAAAATGTAGAGTTTTTCTGAACGCATGTTATGAACAATTAGAGCTGAAACAAGACCTTCTTTTACAGCGCAGCCAACGCTCAAGTATTCAAACGATTTGACCTAACTAGTTCACAAAACATGCCTACCGGAAATTTATCTCTCAGTAGTCACGTATAAAAGCATGCAGAAATTCATTCCTCAATGTTTAACCGATTACTGCGTGGGAGCTGCTTAGCCGCAAGGTTACAGAGTCCGCTTTGTCAAGCGGATGGTCGTGGGTTCGAATCTCTTAGGTAGAATCAGGCCATTCGATGTAAAAATGCACTTTTAAGCATGGGTTTATTCTCAGGCTCTCCACCAGTCACCCTTTCTTTACGCTGATACCATACAGTACCTTTGCGTGACTTCCTCTTAACAAAAAATCAGTCCCTCTTATCAATAAAACTGACCAGAAGGACGCATGACGAAACTTCTCCAGAAATTATAATTGGTGATATTTGGCAGGAGGAACGAGGCTCGGTATAGGAGAACAAATCAGCATGTAAAGGAAGGGTATAGCACCATTACACACAAGCACTGATAAAAAAATAATAATAAGCATGCCACTTCTCAATAGCGGTATTGCTAATAATAAAAGTGTGGGATACAGTAGACACCCGGGTATATCTCAGAATAGATCAACTATTCTGGTCGCAATGAGGAAGTCCATACAGGAAAAAAAACGATTACTGCAGCAAGAGGACAGTTGACTTACACTGGAACTGGTCCAACCCGCAGCCGACAGAATAGTAGCTGGTTTTGATGCAGTAAGACTGAGCAAACGACTTATTCGTTTGCGGCATTCCACAGCAGACGAACCAACCGGCAAACTGCACAGCATTGCTGTTGCTAGCAATGTGTGCGGAGCGGAGAGTAACAAGAAAGCTAGATTTATTCCGTGTCATCGATAAGTGACAATCCAAAATCAATGGTTCTCTTCAAGATGACCAATTAATGCTTCTCTTCAAGGTTACCAATCATTTTTTAAAATAAGAGAAAGTTGAAATAGATTTCTCACCGAAATTAACCATTAAATTGGGTAATCTCAATCGAGTGTATTCTCAAACCCACTACGCAAAAAATTCATTGACCTGAGACAGGCTGTCGCAATTCTAAGTTAACCTTGCGATCGTGTCTAATAAATAACTCTTCAACTATTTTCGTTCGTTAGTCAAGCTTGAAAATTAAAGATTTAGAAGTATACGTGAATACGTACGAATAAAATATTTCTGGTTATCCGAATTGTGGTCATAAGGTCACTATGAAAAAATCCTTTCTTTGGTGCTGATTGTATTACCCTTCACTTCTGCTTTTCAATGTAAGTGTATTTTTTCATCATAAACCCCTTTTTTTCCTTTAATTGTGACAATGAAAGCATAATGTCTAGAAATAAACTGATACATTATATTTTTGAAGAAAATTATTCAATTTTGAGCGGCAGTGTTGCCATATATGTTATTCTCACAAATGAAAAATTAAAGCAGTTTTCAGCAAACGAGTACATTTTGATTTCAAATTTAATATTTTTATCGTATTTCGGGAAAATTTTACACGAAAACACTTACCGCTTCGAGGAATGATGAGCAAAACTCGAGTGATATCATTTTTAAAAAATAAATCTAAATTTTTCGTTGGTGTTAAGACATCCTTCAGGTTTTTTTATATCACCGGATATTTTACATCAATGGAATTTTCTAGAAATTTTACTTTGGAGAAAATCAGTCAAGGAATCCAAACAAAATATCTATTTTGAGAGGCAGTGTTGCCAGCTTTGTTATTTGGGCATTTAGAGAGTGAAATTTTGTTTTTTGCCAAATAAGTAGATTCCAATTTCAAATTTGATTTGATTTATCGTGTTTCTGAGTGTGGCGAGTTGTATGGATATTCCTAAAAATAGTTTTTTTTTAAACATTTTGCAATTTTCAAGTTCTGACTTTAACATTGAAGTAGAAGGTTTATTTTATTGATGGAATTTTCTCTATGACTAGATTCTTCAAACTCAAGTTATCAATTTTTCCTCCTAATTATTTTCAGACTAGCATTGTTCAAAAACAACTTCCAATTTCTAAGATTCGGTAAAATTTTCTAGTTTTCCTTCGGTTATTAGTCCTAAAATGCTTAACATTTGAATAAATCAGAGTATGTTTCACAAAAGTATCGTTTATGAAATTCATTTTGTTTGAGCTTGTTAATTTTGTGTAAAAATAATTACAAGCTGAGTGTCTACATTAGAAAATTGATAACATTCAGGTCTGAGAATGGAAAACTGATAAAATCAAAAATTGGTAGAATGTACTAGATGCGTGGCTCTTGCAGTATACAGCGGACACGAAAGTTGCTGCACGTGAACGAAAGTAGAACTAATTTGTACACTGCTAGTTTGATGATGATGATGATGACATGGATGGTGGAAGGTGAAGCATTTTTTACAGCGCTGCCATCAAATTTTTCATATCCTTGTACGGTGCTGCCATCCACCATCCATTACATATTACATACTATGTGATAACACTATTTCAACAACTGAATTTGACATTTGAAACACAACCTACTGATTTGAAAGTTCAAACTGGTTCTCAAAATACAGTGACTCTAATTTGGACGGGCGATGTCGTATGGCATACTTTGATCCGAATATTTGTGGGCAATGGTCAGAGAAGGTATTTGAAAGAAAACTTCACAACAAAACAGCGAAAAGATCGACATTCTTCGACAGTCCGCAATTCACTGATTTCAGTAAGCACCACAGTAGATTTTAAAGTTTTGTTTTTCTATTATAGCATGTAGAATTCATTAAAAATTTACCGACTCCGGTTATTTATTGTAAAGCATGTATTTTCCGAAATTAGAGCGGCAAACAAGTTTCAAGAACTTTACGAGCTAAAAATAGATGAAATTGAAATGTATGTGAAAACAAAGTCTCGGGTATATCCGAGCCTTTGGCATCCCTATACCGAGTAACAGTGAATGACAGTGAACTCATGTCCTCGGCTCAAATTAATTTGTGCCCGCTGTCAGCAGTAAGATAAAGATGTATGAAAAGAGGCGGTGATATGCTATCTCGTTTACACATGTGGTGAGATGTTAGCCGTTGAAGCATGGCGCGATGCCGAAGGGGTGGATTTACCTTACCATACCTAGCAGTCTAAACCCTTGGTGCGCCGTGCTGTATCGAGAAGTCGACTACTTCTATTCTGATATGATTTTGGGTTATTTACCGCAAAAATCCCAGCTGTAAAACTTTCTCTACCGGGTATTACTGTAACAAAATCAGACAACTCCCAGATTTGTAACTTGGGACGATTGCAGTAAATACGGAAGCACGAACTCATTTCACATATGAATCAATAAAAAATATGAAATTTTCAAGAAAACCAATAAATTTCATTTTCGCTGTTGATCCATCACATTCCAGCGACGTATCCTGCAAACGCCATCCTTAGTTTGATCGATTATGGTTTGGAAAGTCCGAAGTTCACAGAGCGCTAATTGGTCCTTTTTAGCAGCCGATTTATCGCGTCTAGGCGTGTATTACATTCAATTCAATAGGAACGTTTTCGATTCGAATCACACCTTAATCCTGTTTTAAGCTACATATCTGCAAAATCGAACAACTAACTGCAAAATTAATTTATTACCCCATAAAAATGCCCCATTAAGAGCGGCGTCGCAAATCAGGGCGTTTGAAGCCCCTGTCCTATACGATGACTAAGAAATTAAAACCGATAACAGGTGTGGGTGGAGCCTTCACAGGCAAATGTTCTTTCAGCAACTGGCGATGGTGACGCACGAATCAACTGTGATGAAAAAAAAAACCTTTCGGTGTGACCTTTGCTATTTGAGAACCACGAACCTGCCTCTAACGAAACATGTCATAACAAACGACGAATCCTCTGACTTGCAAAAATGTCAATACGATAAATCAACATTGCTGAATAAATGCTGGAAATGTGCTTTGAACTAGTATTTCCCGCGCTATTTAATTAGATTGTGATTATAAAGTATTTCATTAAATTCTCTCGATTCTTAGGCATTTTGCATTTGAGGAACTCGATAATTTTCACCTTTTCAAGCATGAATACACAAAGCCTTGTAATGGTTAGCATACTTTTTACTTATTATGTGATTCTTACATAGAATTGCACTGCCCCGGAAAAAAGATTCATTTGAACAAAATTAAATGTTTCAACAAGAGTTTTAAGAATTTGAGAGAAGGAAAATTCCCCAGTGGTAAATTATTCTTTTCGGATTTTTTATTTCGTTTCAACCTCCAATTGATCAATTAGTCTTCGTCCATGTATTACACGAAACAATTAGAAAGCTTTCGACTCAAATCAGCTACATGCTATCTTCAGACGTCCGATCCTTCCGACGTGCGAAATCGTATTACTAAATGTAAAACAAATTTATGACCCTTGGAAAATACCTATAGAAAGCGGTGTGTCGAGTTGCGGTTTGAAGCCTACCCTATGGAATGAGATGAAGTCGGACCGATAACAAGTATGGGGCTCTCTGGTCAAAGGTCGCTTCAGGAACTGGCGATGGTGACGTATAATATTATTCACTTCGATAGGAAAATTTTCTGTGCAACCTTTGCTATTGGTGCAGCCACGAACCTGCCTCCCAAGGGCGCGCCATATCGCCTATCGAACGAATCAATTCAATCGTGCAGCTTGACAGGTGTAATCCTCCAAAGCTGTTCGGCTCTTAGTGTGGAACGTTCCTTGTAATGCAATCCTATAGGCGATTAAACGAAAAATTAATGTGCGACTTCTACATTTGAACTTTGGAACTAAGAAAATGATGATAAATTCAATTTTCAAACAAGGCTGATAAACACAGATTGGTAAATGACTGTACACGTGTTACTTCAGACCCAATTGTGTTCTTTCAACTCTGTTCAGTGACTCCCTAGAGAATGACATTATGCTATCTCTTTCTAATGTGAGAGTTTTCGGAGACTCTGAGCTCAATTTGGTATCACTTTCTATTTTGACATTTTCTGGACTTAAGCAGCACTTTCCGTCGATTCTGAGCTCGATTTGGGATCATTTTCTATTTTGCTCTGCTTCTGGTCTTTAGAAGCACTTTTCAGTGGAACTGAGCTTAATTTGGGATCATTTTCTGTTTCGGTCTTTTCTGGCCATTAGAAGCACCTCAAAAGCGATTCTGAGCTCAATTTGGGATCATTTTCTATTTTGGTCTATTCTGGACTTAAGAAGCACTTTTCGGCGATTCTGAGCTCATTTTTAAATCATTTTCTATTTGAGCCTTTTCTGACCATTAGAAGCACTTTTAGGCTCGATTTGGGATCATTTTCTATTTTGGGCTTTTGAGGCACTTTTCGGTGATTCTGAACTCAATCAGGGATCTTTTGGGCCTTTAGAAATTTTTAGAGCTTTTTCTGGCCCTTTGAGCTTTTCCTGGCCCTAAAAAGCACATTTTGGCAATTCAGAGCTCAATTTAGGATCATTTTTATTTGGGCCTCTTCTGGCCTTTAAAAGCAGATTTTGGCAATTCAGAGCTCAATTTGAGACCATTTTTGATTTTGGCCTTTTCTGACCTTCAGAAGCACTTTTCGGCGATCCTGCGCTCAATTTGGGATCATTTTCTATTTCAGCCTTACCTGGCCTTTAGAAGCACTTTTCGGTGATTATGAGCTCAATTTGGGATCATTTTCTATTTCAGCCTTTCATGGCCTTTATAAGCACTATTCGGTGATTCTGAGCTCAATTTGGGATCATTTTTATTTTGAGCCTTTTCTGGCCCTTGGAAGCACTTTTCGGTGATTCTGAGCTCAATTTGGGATCATTTTCATTTTGAGCCTTTTCTGGCCCTTGGAAGCACTTTTCGGCAATTCTGAGCTCAATTTGGGATCATTTTCTATTTTGGTCTTTTCTGACCTTCAGAATCACTTTAAGTGATTCTGAGCTCAAATTGGGATCATTTTCTGTTTGGGCATTTTCTGACCTTTAAAAGCACTTTTCGGCGATTCTGAGCTCTTTCTGAGAACATTTTCTGTTTGAGCCTTTTCTGGCCTTAAAAAGCAGATTTTGGCAATTTTAAGCTCAATTTGAGACCATTTTCTATTTCGGCCTTTTCTGGCCTTTAGAAGCACTTTTTGGTGAATCTATGCTCAATTTGGGTTCATTTTCTATTTCGGCCTTTAAAGCACTTTTCGGCGATTCTGAGCTCAATTTGGCATCATTTTCTATTTTGGCATTTTCTGGCCTTTAGAAGCACTTTTCGGCGATTTCGAGCTCAATTTGGGATCATTTTCCATTTGGGCCTTTTCTAACCTTTAAAAGCACTTTTCGACCATTTTGAGCTCAATTTGGGATCATTTTCTATTTGGGCCTTCTCTGGCCTTTAGATACACTTTTCGGCGGTTCTGTGCTAAATTTAGGATCATTCTCTGTTTCGGCCTTTAAAGCACTTTTCGGCGATTCTGAGCTCAATTTGGCATCATTTTCTATTTTGGCCTTTTCTGGCCTTTAGAAGCACTTTTTGGCGATTCTGAGCTCCATTTGGGATAATTTTTCTATTTCAGCCTTTTTTGGCCTTTAGAAACACTTTTAGGTGATTCTGAGCTCTATTTGGGACCATTTTCTCTTTGGGCCTTTTTTGGCCTTTAGAAACAGTTTTCGGTGATTCTGAGCTCAATTGGAGATCATTTTCTATTTGTGCCTTTTCTGGTCTTTAAAAGCACTTTTCGGCGATTCTGAGCTCAATTGGGGATCATTTTCTATTTGTGCCTTTTCTGGCCTTTAGAAGCACTTTTGGGTGATTCTGAGCTCAATTTGGGATCATTTTATCTTTGGGTCTTTTTTGGCCTTTAGAAACGCTTTTCGGTGATTCTGAGCTCTATTTGGGACCATTTTCTCTATGGGCCTTTTTTGGCCTTCAGAAACACTTTTCGGTGATTCTGAGCTCAATTTGGGATCATTTTCTATTTGTGCCTTTTCTGGTCTTTAAAAGCACTTTTCGGCGATTCTGAGCTCAATTGGGGATCATTTTCTATTTGTGCCTTTTCTGGCCTTTAGAAGCACTTTTGGGTGATTCTGAGCTCAATTTGGGATCATTTTATCTTTGGGTCTTTTTTGGCCTTTAGAAACACTTTTGGGTGATTCTGAGCTCAATTTGGGATCGTTTTCTTTCCTGGCTCTCAATAGCACTTTTCGGTGATTCTGAGCTCAGTGTGGGATCATTTTCTATTTCGGCCTTTTCTGTCCTTTAGAAGCACTTTTCAGCAATTCTGAGCTCAATTTGGGATCATTTTCTATTTTGGCCTTTTTTTGGCCTTTAAAAGCGATTTTTGACGATTCTGAGCTCAATTTGGGATCATTCTCGATTTGTGCCTTCTCTGGTCTTAAGAAACACTTTTCTGCAGTTCTGAGCTCCATTTGAAATCATTTTCATTTTGGGCCTTTTCTGGCCTTTAAAAGCACTTTGCGGCGATTTTGAGCTAAATTTGGGATCATTTTCTATTTCGACCTTTCCTGGTCTCAAAAGTACTTTTCGACGCTTTTGAGCTCAATTTGGGATCATTTTCTATTTGGGCCTTTTCTGGCCTTTAGATACACTTTTCGGCGGTTCTGTGCTAAATTTAGGATCATTCTCTGTTTCGGCCTTCAAAGCACTTTTCGGCGATTCTGAGCTCAATTTGACATCATTTTCTATGTTGACCTTTTCTGGCCCTTAGAAGCACTTTTCGGCGATTTCGAGCTCAATTTGGGATCATTTTCAATTTTGGCCTTTAGAAGCACATTTCGGCAGTTCTGAGCTCAATTTGGGATCATTCTATATTTGTGCCTTTTCTGGTCTTAAGAAACACTTTTCTGCAGTTATGAGCTCCATTTGGGATCATTTTCATTTTGGGCCTTTTCTGGCCTTTAAAAGCATTTTTCGGTGGCTCAATTTGGGATCATTTTCTATTTTGACATTTTGAGGCACTTTCCGGAGATTCTGAGCTCAATTTGTGATTATTTAGAAGCACTTGTCTGCTATTCTGACCTCAATTTGGGATCTTTTTCTACTTTGACCATTTCATCTATCTTGTGAAGACAATAACTATCTTGTGAAGACAATAACAAATCATTCTTCTATATATTTTCTTTTGCTGAGAACATCTACAGAAATATAAGATCCTGTGAACAATGATACAAAATCAAAACCAAGATTTGCATGTTTTCATGTAGCTGCATTATACTTTACATACCATACAAAAAGAAGAGGAATTATTTAATGATTTTTTTTTTTTTTCATTCAAAAAACGGCGTTTCTCAAGCTCGAATGGGTCTTCGCAGAACATAAGCTTTTCACCTACAAGCGATTCATCCTGCAGTTGTTCAAATTTCTGACTAAGTTTGAATAAGTTCACAGCTTTGATGTGCGTCATTTCAGTTTCAGCGAAACAGCACTTCTTTCGACCGCTCCACATTCGTCACTAAAGGGTGTTACTGCCGAAATTTGGTCGAACAAGTATGTGAGTAATTTGAATAAATTTACTAATGAAAATTTTAAACATTTCTCCTCTGGCTTGGACGAAATTTTGATAGCTAAAAAAATAAATGTCAAAATCAAAATAGAGGTGTCGTTCTGTAGTAGAATTACTCAGAGGGAGGAAGTAGAAATACTCAGAGGTAGAGATGAGCGGTGAGGATGTTGTCATTCAAGCGAACGGTCAGAATCGGAGCCAAACGAATATGAATATGAAAGGTAACATCACATAGTGTAAGTTAACATCGCATGATGTAAGCGTAGTGTTATTCCAGAGATTTTTGGCCTTTTTACGGTTGAAAAAGTAATGATTAATTCTGGTGAAAATGTAAAAAGTATAACAAAAACAATTCTACATCTCTACCGCTCGACTCCCCCTTTCAGGGTATTTCTAGTGCGTACACGCCTACACATCAGAGAAACCTATTCAGGTTTTTTTTTTTTTCAACACACGAATAAAAAATACGTTAAACCAAAATCGACCAAACATTACTCGTAACATACTTTATTACCATTCACCGCCACCACCGTTGTTGCGTGAACAGTCCTGCAAACGAACTCATTTCAGAAACCACCCCAAGGCACAATAGAGTGAGTGACGGTTTTACCGTCATCTCTTCCATATGCAGAACCCGAGTATAATTCCACCGTCGGCAGTCACCAGGAGTCTCCATTCAAATCAAGCCAGATCGGAACACGAGTGTACTTCTAGCGTTGCTGTCAATGCAGTTTCATGTTATACCGCAACGTCACTTGAGATGCGAGGCTTACACAGTGAATGGCCAATGCAAACTCAAAAAATTCCAACGGTTTACTGCACATCTGAAAAATATTTTCCCAGTTTCAGGCGAAATTAAATTCAATTTTAATTTTACAACAATTCAGGTTATATATCTTGCTTTGCAGAGTCATTTAGACAAATTCTATTTGTTTTTCGCCTCTTCAACCCACTTGTGGATAAGCTTGTTTTCACACCGACGAAATTTTTCAAAATCTCAGAAACATTTAATACATTACTAGTTTTTTTCCAATTTAAGGTACAATATACTTCAATTATCAAAATATCTAAAATTTCGGCAATCATAGTTTCTATCATGGTTAAACCGTGAGAACACGATATTATGCATTACTGAACTCAAGAATCATTTACAATTGTTAAGTTTCGATTGAACTAACTTCAAAATTATTTATGGTGTTTTAACATTGAATTTAGCGTTGAATTGTTATCAAAGGTTTTCGTGTAGCAACATTTTCTACCTGAATGCATTTTTTGTGTTCTCCAACTTCAAGCACGACTTCCATTATTATTAACAAAAAATTTGAAATTTATAAAAAAAATACATGTTTATAGTTTCGAAAAAAAAGCTTAACTTCAATCAATGAACTATGCATGTTATTGCAATTAAAGTCTTTCGTAGGAGCTCCATTGAAACAGACCCTCAACGAATCCCAAGCAACAGTTTCGAATTCATACTTTATTCCTACAGCACTTAGGAACAGCTCCTGCGAAGGCCATTTTCAAGAGTCGTAAAGGCAGTGCGGAAACGGATAAAACCGAACTTTTGCTCGAAAACTCGTACGCTGCAGACTGCTTCACCGGGTGGTGCCAAGTCCGATAATAGTCAACAACAGGAAAATAGAGCGAAAACTTTTTTTTTGCAAATGCTCAATCCTGAGGTGGAGTACACAATGTGTACACACATTTTCTATACGACGACGACCACCGCAAAACCTCGAGTCGATCCACTCGCAATGGCCTGGAGTTTACTTTGCCGCAGTCCGACAGACTAATAAGTACAGTCGAGCGCAACAAAGGAACGATAAAAGCATATAAAATTAACATAAACTTTTTCTGCTTTGTCCATCGTGACACTTTTCCCCGGTATGGATGTAAATGCAAATGAATATGTTCCGACAAGTCGTTTTTCGGATTTCACTCGCAATGATTCTGGCTTGCGGTGGCGTTGGTACTACCTTGCATAGATTGGAAATTCGAGCTACCTCTTAATAAGCGAGGAGTTGATCCTTTTAAACCATCCCACTTTCTACGCCACTGAGCAGGTTTTGGCAGGGCTTGTGGCGCCGAAACTTTCCATTCCTGAAATCAAACTTGTTTCGTGAAACAAACGATAGAGCTTCATTTCCTGTCACGATGCTCATTACTTCTGTCATTCATTCCTAACCACCATTGCGAATGGCTGATTGTCCCTCTGCTTGTATTGAATTGTTTATGCTCAATGCTTTGTTTGTTTCTTGCATCAATTATGCATTGCTGGCGAGAAATGGAAGCGAGCAAATATTTTTGCTCTTAAGGAAAAACGATTTGAAAGATTCTGCCTTGTGTGTGCGACCATAGAATTTTGCCTTTCATGATTCTGCCTTTCGTGCTTCTGCCTTTTGTGATTCTGCCTTCTGTGGCGAATCCTAATAACTTATTATTTTCCTTATAACCTAATACTGAAATTTCCCTACAGTTGGCTTTTAGAGCATGTACTTGGCTTCTGTATTATGAATCTCTGGCAAAGGTCCTAAAGATTAACTTAGCGCTCGAATTCGGACATCCAGAAGTCGTGCCTCAAAGCAGTTGAAGTTTTACTTTTTTGGCCGGTGAAAAAAAAACATGAATTTTTGATATCGAAAAAAAATTGTTTATTCCAAATGTTTTAGGAATGAATGGACCCTCGAATCAGTCGGTTTTTGAACTGGAAAACAGAAAGTCGATCAAAAACTAGATCTCGAAGTTTTATTCATTGTTAAGATAAAAAAGCTCGATTTCGATAATTTTATATCGACAAATTTTGTAGATCATATAAGTAACCGCTTTGAGACTCTCATCCCAAAATCCCATTACACCGAAATTTTGCATGGAGACTTTTGCGGGAGACCTACTGCTAAATTGAAATTTTTCTCATGCACTCTCATAAACAGCAATGATGAACTCTAATATTTGAAAAAGTGCAGTTCCAATGTGCTGGAGGAGGTTTGGCAACTTGCGACTTTAACCACTTTAGTGATGGCAGTGCTGGATTTTTGTCAAAGCTGCCAGCCGCATGAAAATTGTCACTGATTATAGAGTCGCTGTTTTTGCAATGATATAACACTGATTTTGTGAGGCTTGTGTACATTTTTTTTTCGAATGAACCCTAAAACAAACAAATTTATCGCAAATATAAACTGGGTTTGAATAATATTGTCGATTATGTACAAATTACGACTGCTCTAGTTTTCTACATTAAAAAACGGCAACCCTTCTTATTGCGATAATATCGATAAGAGCTGGAAAACTAACGATGTTATCAAATCATTGACTACTAAGTGTTCTTAGCGCCACCATACTGCGTATTGCGACATGCTAAGAACAGTTGCATCTTTTTACACATGAAGCTAGATTAGCTTGGATGTCTGTTATCTGTGGTTCAATGGATTTTGGTTGCCATCGCACATGCGACACACCAGATCTTCATTTACTCGATTTCAGGTAATGCGGGGTCAAATAAATATTTTGTAAAAAAAAACATGTTTCCAGCAACGGTTAGTTTAATCGACCTACGTTAAAAAATTCGGCTAATCTTACGTTGGCGGGTCGTTTTCGACCCATGTATATTTTGTATAGTAACCCATGGAGAAATTGATGAAATATGGGAAGCACATATTATTCGAATCGTTTTCTTCGAGAAACTTCACAGATTCTTCATTTTCTTTTACGAAAACGGGAACATATTTGTTTTTACTACCAGCTAAAAAGTCATCATCAATCGACTTTTCTGAGAAACAACGAGTTTCTTCATTCGATATATTTTTGCAACAGACTCCACATTCCAACGAAATAAGGAACTATGGAATATCACATCCATGAAAATCGCATTACAATAAGAAGGGTCGAAAACGACCCAGCCTAACCGAAAAGTCCCAAAATTAAATATCACTACTGCCATTTAGTGGGAATCATCTGAAAAGGGTTTTTTATCGATGCCTTAACTGCCGTGGGCTGGCGTTTTGACGTAAGCGCCAAATTTTCAAATTTCATTTTCTTACGTATTACTATACACTCAAAATATTTTTCACATTATTGTTACCTACGTGAAATTTCCTGTACTTATTCATTTTCTGTCATTTTGCATGATTTATGTGACATACATAACATCTACGCGAAAATCACATGCATACTATGTTTTATCACGTAGCATCTACGTGAACATGGCAACGTCAAACCGAACTTCATTAGAAAAAATACCGCGTGATCTCTCTGTGTGAAAATATATAGAAATCAAAATGGCGAAGATGTTGTCTGGTTCAGTCTCTGAACATAAAATCGAATTTCCCGATGGCTTGCCAATTAGTGAATTTTTGAAAAACCAGAAGAATTTGACATCGTGTCTGGAGCTTACGAACTTCACACAGACTTAGTTCAAAGGTTGAGTTACCTGAACATAAACAGTTGCAGCTAACAGTGAATGTAGTTGCCAAATTTCGTAATATTATTCAGTTTGTATGTCGTTTAATTCATTTACGAATTGACGATTATGCATGCCCGTGCGATTTATCAAGCAACATATTTCGATGATTTCCGAAAATTATTTTCTGTCTCTTCAGAATTGGGGCAACCACATTTAAAAATTATACGTTGTATGAAACGTATCAGCTATCAGATGACCAAATGCTTTTCACTTTACTGGTAGTTGAATTTTACGTGAAACTCACATGAAATGCATATGTTTGCTGAATAAGACACACCGGATAAATCATCTCACCAGTTCATGATAAACTCAAATGACAATCCCGTGAAATCTACGTAAAAATGACAGCGGAAAATTTTCACATAACTTTTCCGGTAATTATAACGTGAAATATATTTGAGTGTAGAATTTTTGTTCTAGCGGACAGTGTTTTACTTTGCTGACTTCGTGCTCTAAATCAATGGCGTCCTCAAATTTAATTTTTGTGATATACTTTATTTGGAAAAGTTCCTATGTATTTCATTGCGCTTTTTTAAATGGTTAATTCAGCGATCAATTTTCCTAGAAGTGACATAAATGATTTATTTCTTAGGATCATGAGAGAGACAGCCAATTTCTTTGAGAAAGTTGTATCAAATGCTTTTACTAGCGATATTGTTGGAAATGTCAATTTTTTTCCTCTGACATTTGAAAAATATTATTAGGAAAGTTCACACTGATCATAATTTTTAACATAACTTTTTCTCCACAAATTTCTACATATTTTATGTCTTATACAAAGTTGTTAGCCAAACAGAAATGCATATTTTCGTCGAGCATCATTGGTTCTCGCAATAGTTAAAAAAAAAAGATTTACCTACTGATGTAGGACTACGTCTACCTGGAAGTTAGGTACCTAAATTTGAAAATCTAGTAATTCAACCAGGGAAAACCAGGTTTGTTTTGAGCGCTTATTTTTCAATCATTTATAATCAGGTTTTCGAGGTATTGGCATCAATCGATCAGAAATTCTTTTACGGTTAAATTTATGTAACGAAAACAATAAATTGTTCGAGATACACTATTGAAAAATTGGGAAATAACATCGATTGTCTAAATCATACCGAGCAGCCAATCACTACCTCCCTTCCCAAGCACAGTCGACACTAACGGATGCAACCGATTTGACTTTGTTGTTAATGTTGTTGTCACTTTCTGTTTCCGATGCTTATTTACGTTCCTTACCATTCCATTTTCTCCTTAAATCCTACTTCTTTCTCACCAACTGACGAAGCCTTGATATAAAAGGTACCATTTGAACATTTCACCTCATTCGTTGTTTTGCTTTCGTCTTGATTAGACGCAAATTGTTTATCTCCGTTTGATTCGCAAAATAACAATACACGAGTTATCGTACGGGTGTTTTTTTTTTTTTCGATTAGTTCTTGTGTGCGATAACAATAACCTGCAATATATCGGCAGATACATCTTTTGCACACTGGTAGGGGCAGGCTACCCCGCCAGTGATCTGATACGCAGCTGATATATCAGCAAGAATAATTCTCCCGCACCGCTGTTACCCCGCTAGCAGCACGGACCATCATACGATCGAGCGAGTGGAAGTCAACTACAAGTGGCATCTACAAGGTCGAGTGTAAGATACGGCCACTGTGTCACAACACGAAGCTGGATCGTCATTGTTTGTTCTGCGGAGACACTCGATTAATCCAACTATCAGCCGTGAGGTCGTGACTTAGGCGTTCGGTGAAGTATTCACTTTAGAATTTTTATCATTATTATTAATATTATTATTATTATTGTTATTATTATTATTGTTATAATTATTATTATTATTATTACTATTATTACTATTGTTATTAGCATTGGTATTACTGTCTTTTTTTTATTTTGTTCCATTGTAGTTTGCAAAATTGTTTTTAAAATTTAATATCAACTACTTGATCCCCCCACCCCCCCACATTCGAATATTTATCGTTTGTGTGCGGTAGAGCGTAACGCTCCCGCAAAATGGACGACATGCAGGTTCAACTATTCCTGGATGTGGATACAAATGGGGAAGAGATTGAGATCTCCCCCATCAATTCCCCTCTACCTTCCCCGCTACCTAGCCCCGTACCAAAGGGTACCGGCAACACGGGTGAAAGCTTACCCAGATGCTTCGAAAGGTCCGTTCGTAGTTTACTTTAGGCCCATAAAGAAGCCTCTTAACATTATACAAATAGGCAAGGACCTGGCAAAACAGTTTTCGGCCGTAACCGAGATTACGAAGGTGAGGCCGAACAAACTGCGAGTTGTCGTGAGTAGCTTGAAGCAAGCAAACGAAATTGCTAGCTACGAGCTCTTTACAAGGGAGTACCGCGTGTACATCCCTGCCAAGGACGTGGAGATCGACGGTGTGGTTACCGAAGGAAGCCTCACGGTCGATGACATTTTGCGTCACGGGGTTGGCTGCTTCAAGAACCCCCTGATTCAAGATGTAAAGATACTGGATGTCAAGCAATTACATTCAGTATCCATCGAAGAAGGGAAGAAGAAATTCCTCCCTTCGGATTCCTTCCGTGTAACATTCGCCGGATCCGCACTGCCGAACGACATCTCTTTGGACAGGGTTCGTCTGCCTGTACGCCTGTTCGTACCGCGGGTCATGCATTGCCAAAACTGCAAGCAGTTAGGTCATACAGCCACCTACTGCTGCAACAAGGCACGCTGCAGCAAGTGCGGAGGCAATCATGCTGAGACCGCTTGCAGTGAGCATACTGAAAAGTGTCTTTACTGCGAGGGAACTCGGCATGACCTTTCGGCGTGTCCCGCGTACAAACCGCGCGAGGAAAAAATTAAGCGTTCCCTTAAGGAACGATCAAAACGCTCTTTTGCAGAAATGCTTAAGAGGGCTGAGCCACCCTCGACAGGAAACATCTTTTTCTTCTTGCCAACTGATGAGGGTACATCTGACGATCCCGTCGAAGGGTTTTCTTATGCCTTGCCAGAGGGATCTAGGAAGAGGAGAATGCTCAACTCTCCTAATCTTTCTCGCAAAGGTCGTAAGATAACCCCTAGCGGAATGACCAATAAGACAACACAGAAAGGAAGCGGTGAAGAAAAACCGAAGCAAGTACCCCCCGGTTTTAATTTCAAATCAAACCAGGAGTACCCACCGCTTCCTGGGGCACCAAAAACCCCTCGTGCACCCATTTCTCGATCAGAAGACATAAAAGAAACAGGGTTCATAAAATTCTCTGATATTGTGGACTGGATATTTAAAACATTCAACAAACCAGATCCCCTTCAAAACATTCTTCTTGCCCTTCTCCCTACAGTGAAAACCTATTTGAAGCAACTCACAGCAACTTGGCCCCTCATTTCAGCTATCGTATATTTCGATGACTAATACGTTAGGAATTCTGTCACTTTGTTACAGTGGAACTGCAGAAGTATCATCCCCAAATTGGATTTATTTTCACATTTGATAAACACATACAATTGTGATGCGCTCGCGCTCTGTGAAACTTTTCTCAATTCAAATGACCAACTTAATTTCCACGATTTCAACATCATTCGTCGAGATCGAGACTCACACGGTGGAGGGGTACTTTTAGGGATCAAAAAGTGCTATTCTTTTTTCAGAATCGACCTCCCCTCGATCTCGAATATTGAAGTTGTTGCCATTCAAACGAATATGAATGGAAAAGACCTTTACCTTGTTTCATTATATATTCCCCCATCCGCGCGGATTGAACATAAGCAACTCCTTGATATAGCAGAATTGCTTCCCGCACCTTTTATGATTTTGGGAGATTTTAACTCTCACTGTTCGCTATGGAAGTCGCTGTACGACGACAACCGATATTCGCTAATCTGTAACTTGATCGACGACTTCAATATGACACTTTTGAATACTGGGGAGGCGACACGCGTTCCTAATCCTCCAGCACGTGGAAGCGTGCTTGACCTATCCCTCTGCTCGACATCTCTAGCGTTAGATTGCCAGTGGAAAGTAATCAACGTTCCCCACGGTAGTGATCATCTTCCAATCGTTATATCAATTGCTAATGGTTCAATTCCCCCGAACCCAATCAATATTTCCTACGACCTTACACGTAATATTGATTGGAAGTGTTATGAGTCTATTATAGCGCAATCTATCGAGACTCACGAGGAACTTCCTCCGGAAGAAGAATACGCGTTCTTAGCTGGCTTGATAATCGACGCCGCGACTCAAGCTCAGACGAAACCGATACCCGGGGTAACGATTAGACAGCGCCCTCCCAACAAATGGTGGGACAAAGAGTGCTCTGAGCTGTATGCGCGAAGGTCCGCGGCGTATAAGGACTACCGGGAGTACGGCACTGTCAACCTACTTCGAAAGTACGAGGCACTGGGCAGGCAGATGAAGAGCTTAGTAAAGGCGAAAAAACGCGGGTACTGGCGGCGGTTCGTAAACGCGTTGTCGAGGGAAACAGCGATGAGCACTCTTTGGGATACCGCCAGGCGCATGCGGAACCGTGACGTTTCGAATGAAAGCGAGGAGTATTCAGATCGCTGGATACTCGATTTTGCCAAAAAGGTCTGTCCGGACTCTGTACCGGAACAGAAAACCTTTCGCGACGCGTTATTAGTAACTACGGAAGAGCCTCCATTTTCGATGTTGGAATTTTCAATGGCTCTCCTGTCGTGCAACAATAAGGCTCCAGGGTTAGATAGAATAAAATTCAACCTGTTGAAGAATCTACCCGACTCTGCAAAAAGACGCTTGTTGAATTTGTTCAACAAGTTTCTTGAGCTAAATATTGTTCCGCATGACTGGAGGGAGGTAAAAGTCATTGCTATTCGGAAACCCGGGAAACCTGCCTCTGATCACAATTCATATAGGCCGATTGCGATGCTCTCTTGCCTCCGGAAATTAGTGGAGAAAATGATCCTCTTACGGTTAGACAAATGGGTCGAAACAAACGGTTTACTTTCAGATACTCAATTTGGCTTTCGCCGGGGCAAAGGGACCAACGATTGCCTAGCGTTGCTTTCTACTGAAATTCAACTCGCATATGCTCGAAAAGAGCAAATGGCTTCTGCGTTCTTGGATATTAAGGGGGCTTTTGACTCTGTCTCTGTAGAAGTTTTAAGCGCGAAACTTCATTCGCAGGGACTTTCACCGAATTTGAATAACTTTTTGCTCAATTTGTTGTCAGAAAAGCATATGTATTTCTCACATGGCGATTCGACAACTTCCCGAATTAGTTACATGGGCCTCCCCCAGGGCTCATGTTTAAGTCCTCTCTTATATAATTTTTACGTCAATGACATCGATGAATGTCTTGCAAATTCATGCACGCTAAGGCAACTTGCAGATGATAGCGTTGTATCCATTACTGGTAGCGAGGCTAGCGATCTGCAAGGACCATTGCAAGATACCTTAGACAATTTGTCTGAATGGGCTCTTAAGCTGGGTATCGAATTCTCTCCGGAGAAAACTGAGCTGGTCGTTTTTTCTAGGAAGCATAACCCAGCTCAGCTGCAGCTTCTACTAACGGGTAAAACGATCTCTCAGGTTTTAGTCGCTAAATATCTCGGGGTCTGGTTCGACTCTAAATGCACCTGGGCTTGTCATATTAGGTATCTGACACAAAAATGCCAACAGTAGATTAATTTTCTACGTACTATTATTACCGGAACCTGGTGGGGAGCCCACCCAGGAAACCTTCTAAGGTTTTACCAAACAACGATATTGTCTGTAATTGAGTACGGGTGTTTCTGCTTCCGCTCCGCAGCAAACACACATTTGATCAAACTGGAACGAATACAGTATCGTTGTTTGCGTATTGCCTTAGGTTGCATGCAGTCGACCCATACGATGAGTCTTGAAGTGCTAGCGGGTATTCTTCCGTTGAAACATCGTTTTTGGAATCTCTCTTACCGGTTGCAAATTCGATGCACAGTTATGAACCCAGTAGTAATTGAAAATTTCGAGAGGTTGGTCGACCTTCAATCTCAATCCAGATTTATGACTTTATATTTTGACTATATGGCTCAAGATATTAATGCTTCTTCATACGATTCCTCCAATGTCGCACTTTTAGATACTTCTAATAATGCTATATTCTTCGACACCACCATGAAACAAGACATTTCTGGTATCCCGGATCAATTGCAACCCCAAGAGATCCCTAAAATTTTTTCCAATAAGTTTAAACATGTTAGTTATGATAAAAGGTTTTTTACTGACGGATCTAATCTAGATGAGTCCACTGGCTTCGGTGTTTTCCACGAAAATTTTTCCGCCTCCTACAAACTCGATGCTCCTGCTTCCGTGTACGTCGCAGAACTTGCTGCCATTCAGTACTTTCTTGGGATCATCGAACCCCTGCCCATAGACCACTACTTCATCTTCACAGACAGTCTCAGTGCCATTGAGGCTCTGCGATCGATGAAGACTGTGAAGCACACCCCGTATTTCCTGGGGAAAATATGGCGGTTTTTAAGTGCTTTAACAGATGAAAATTACCGGGTTACCTTAGCGTGGGTCCCTTCTCATTGTTCCATTCCGGGCAATGAAAAGGCTGACGCTTTAGTTAAGGTGGGTGCTATTGATGGCGATATTTATGTAAGACCAATTGCTTATGATGAATTTTATAGCATTTTGCGTCAGAGAACACTCAACAGTTGGCAATCATCATGGAACTCAGATGAACTGGGACGGTGGCTACATTCCATTTTTCCTAAGGTATCGACGAAAGCATGGTTCAAGGGGTTGGATGTAGGTCGGGGCTTCATTCGCGTGATGTCCAGACTTATGTCCAATCACTATACGTTAAACACGCATCTCTTTCGTATAGGGCTTGTAGACAGTAATCACTGCGTTTGTGGCGATGGCTACCATGACATCGAGTATGTTGTTTGGTCGTGTACCGAATACTGTGGTGTTAGGTCTGAGCTTATAGATTCCCTTCGGGCCCGAGGAAAACAACCGAACGTACCCGTTAGAGACATTCTGGGAAGCGGTGATCTCCAGTACATGACACAGCTATACGGGTTCATAAAAAATGCTGGCATCAAAATTTGATTTCTTTTATCTATTTGCTAGAATACAATTTCTGTCACAAACTGAAAGAGAATGATACACCCGGCTGGAGACACTAAAACGAAGACTCGGCATCTCTATGTTTACGCAGACACCTCAGACCAAACTGCTCAAATAGAACATCACTGGTTAGCCACGTACAAATGAATACATTCTGTAATATAAAATAGTTAAAAACAAAATTGTAACACCCCTCCTCTCACCTTAAATCCCCACTAGCTCGTAGTCGGCCGCGAGAATAAAAAAAGGCCTCCCTCTTTTCCCTGCTAATTTAGAATTCAAAAAAAATGTACTTGGCTCAGTTAAACATAAATTGTATCGTGCCGTGTCAAATAAACTATTTAAAAACTAAAAAAACATTTCACCTCATCAGTTTCATTGCTAAGCCATACCGGTGACATACGGACGCTAGGTGTTAGCAGCTAAAAGGAGGGAAGACAAAATAGTACCGGTCATCTCGTGCCGGTTTCATCCGTAATGGTGGTGGCTGTTAGTAGTACATGGCTACTGCTTTTCCAATTTGAATACCTGCAAAGTGGGGATGCCAATATAAATAAGGTATCATTCATATATTTTATTTATATTATTTATTAATTATTGTTCAAAGCGCTCTAATGTCAGCAAATAAAAATGCACTGTTAGATAGAAAATTTAGAAAAATACCGTAGTCATACGTCATGCGGTCGTGTCTTTGATACCACCCTCCTACTTTTATCATTTTTCAAAGTTAATTGATCTTCAAATTACAACTAATCCGTCTAAATATTTAATTGCAACAAATTGATACTTTGAAAGGTCATCTATTCTACTTGCAAAAGAATATAAAATTATTTATCTCAGAGAAATTCTCTTGAATGAAAACTCGTACGTTTTTAAATAACTCATAACTGTTATTTTGTTAAATAACATGTTACAAGCTCCAGCAAAAAATGAGCCCACAAAAAATCGCAAAACACTGTAGAAGAAAAATCATGAGAGTGAATTATAATGGAGAAAGGTAAATTTTTGGACAAAGTTATACACATGCCATCATCTAAAGCGAGACAACAATAGGTTTATCTTTTTTGTTGTTTTCTTCTTCCTTGTTTATTCCTAATTTCCTTGACAGAGCTTATGAGTTGTCAGGATTTCTTATGTCCGGCTGTTTTAATGAAATGTGATGAATCTCGTTTAGCGGCAGGGCTCGGTAGCTTCATGAAATTTCAAATGCATGGACATTTTCAGAATAAATGGACAATTCGTCTCATCAACAGTTCTGCTAACAGCAATTCTCTAACTTACTGCCGTTTTAGCCCATTCGTAAGTCTGGTGTTTTTTAGTGTAGCAATCTTAGGGTAGCAATTTTACAATTCATGCTGCTACTACGAAATTTGAACTGAACTGATATAATCTAAACTGGAAATCCAGAATTGGTACCTCATCCATATGAGTAACCAATCCCGGTATATTTCATTATAGCAGCAATGAAAGAGGATTAGACATGTTACGCCAAAATCTGCAGTTGCGCTTATCAATCAAACACACATCAAAATTAAAGCTTAAAATTATGAAAGCAGGAAACACAACCAGATGATGTTATCAGTACTAGTGGCATGCGTATAAATATCCCAGTTGTTGGAAAATTTATTCATTCGACGTTGGTCAAGTGGAGGCTTCATTAAGCAGCACACACACACAATATGAACCCCGTAGTCCTTGCTGTTCTGGTGGTCGTCAGTGGAGTTTACTGCGGCCCAATATCGATCAGTGACAACAACATTGGTGATATTGTTAACGTTGGGGTCAACGTGGAAGCCGACATTAAAAGTGAAATCAACGCCAACATTATCAGTGTGATTGTGGCGTTGTTGGCACGGGGAGATGGCATAAACATACCCTCTCTGCCCACATTGCCAACCCTGCCTACATTACCAACTGGAATACCTACTAGCGGTACCACTTCAATCACGGATACCACCTCCGTACCGGAAAGCACCACAGAGGCTTCTACAACTACCATCACAGAAGGTCCAATCTCCACTGAAACTAGCATAGTCACTACGCTGGGTACTACCACTGTCACCAGTTCAGCACTTAGTGACACACATGTTGATGACCTAGTCGCCACCATACAACAGATCAAGGAGCGCGCCTCGAACGCGAATCTAACGAAGGAGCAAAAGGAACAAATCTGGCGAGATCATGCAGAACAATTTGTGCAGGGTTTGCTAGCCAATAGAAAGTATGGACAGTAATGCTAATAAAGTGGAATTATCCAAATCGTGTTTGAAAAAGAATGCAATAATTTCAATTGAATATATCACATGAACTTTACAGGGGCCAATCTCAACTACCTGTCAATGGCGTATTCTTACAACCGTGTTCCAACCACACCACAGACTAACAGATGTAACACTGAAACCTAGCTCCACAGACTAACAGACATAACACTTCGAACAAATTTCCAATAAAATCATCGTTCGGACGATTCCAGTATTTTACGTTAGTAACACTAGCACCATCTGCTGCCATGTTCGCGCTGCGTCATGTATTTCTGATGTCGCTTGCGTTACGGCATGTGTCAAATGGGGAACAACAAAATATGTATTAGATTGCATGACAGCGCCCCAAGCGGCGTTGTCGCGCGAAGACTGTTATTGGATTGGGAATTTGAAATGATCGTTTTTTTTGTGCCGATGGAGCTAGGTTCCAGTGTTACGTCTCTTAGTCTGTGCTAGCTCCACCGCCACAAAAAACGTTCATTTCAAATTTTTCAATCGAATAACAGTCATCGCGCGAAAACGTCGTCAGGGGCGCTGTCATGCAATCTCATACATATTTTGTAGTTCCCCATTTGACACATGCAGTAACGCTGGCGCTGATGTCGAAATACATGACGCAGCGCGAACACGACAGCAGATGGTGCTAGTGTTACTAACGTAAAGTACTGGAATCATCCAAACGATGTTATTTTGATCCCCGAAAATAGATTTTGTGGTACTTTTGTTCGTCTGGACTTTAAGTCTAGGGTTACCATTTGGTCGGGATTTAAATCAGAACAACTTTTCCGGTACAAATTTGATATGAGGTGTTTTCTTTTTTTTTTTAAGTTTTAAACACGTAATTTGAGATTTGCACTTCAAATTACGCCAAAACACTGATTTATTTATTTAAAGAATTTCTCGGACAATCCAGTTGTTCAACTTTGAGTCATAAGGCGTTAGAGCAGCATACGTAAACTGTTTAAAATTGAGTCCTGAAGTTTAACACGATTTGCTGGTTTTATATATCAGTTGAAAGAGTGCAATTTTCTGAGCAAAACGTGATTTTTAAAAAATTTTATCGTTGTTCTTCGATTTTTAAATGAAGAATAACAAACTGCTCGAAATACGTGTGTGTGAAATGTCATTTAAGACATTTCAAGCAGTTTTTTATTCTTCATTTAAAAATCGAAGGAAGACGATAAACATTTTTTAAAAATTATGTTATGCTCAGAAAACGCGGCTTTTTCGAATGATATACAATATAAAAACTGGTATCCAGCTTTTTACGCGCCAAAATGTTTCTTAGTAGCGCTTTTTTTTATAACTCTAATATTTATTTAGGCCTAACCGCGAAGCATAACGGGGCCGAATGTCTTTTGGAGTAGGGAAAAGCCAGCTTGAGTAGAGCCTGTATCCCGACTGCTCCTCCTCAAACAGGCATAAAAACCCTCTCATCTTTTCTTTTTTTTAAAATACAATTTTAAATACATGTCATTTAAACCTACGACTAACAATAACATTAAATTTCTTCTCTATGTTAAATATCAATTCTTAATACTATTCGTTGAGGTGTGATGGTTCCTTATCTCTTCGAAATCAAATCTTATACCTAAGTTTGGTGGATCATGTCTCTCAGAAAGAAGCAATGATTCATGTTTCTCTAAAAAGAATAACACAAGAAAGAAGAAAAAAGGAACAGAATTAGTGTGAAACTTTTTGAGGGTAGTTGTGTTGGGAGAAATAAGGAGTAAAAGCAAGGAGATAATCAAATTTGATATTTGATATCTTTTAAAAAGTCATAAATAGGTATAACAAGCGCGGGGTTGCGGCTAGCAAGCGCATCCCGTACCTGAATTGTGGACGTCACTTTCTGTTTTTTCAGAGAATATTTAAGCTTGGTTTTTGCTCTATGATACTTTGGGCATACGAAAACTATGTGGTCGATGTCTTCGTATCCTCCACATTCGCACAGATTACTATCGACCAAGTTTATTCGATAGAGGTGTGCGTTTGCAACATAGTGATTGGACATTCGGCGCGAAATAACTCGAATGAAATCCCGAGTTAAATCTAACCCTTTGAACCAAGCTTTTGAGACACTTTGGGCGAGATCGAGTGCATCCATCGCCCAAGGTCGTCTTTATCCCACCTTTCCTGCCAGTTTGCCAGGGCCATTTGTCGAGTCAGGTGAAGATACTCGGTATAGGTGATCGGTCTATCAAATATATCTCCTTCGCTGGCCCCCCTTTTCGCTAATAAATCTGCTTCTTCATTGCCTGGAATTGAGCAATGAGAGGGGACCCACACAAAGCAGATAATGAAAGACCGATCAACCAGCACTTCTAATATCCGTATAATTTCCGGGAGGAAATAGGACGGGTGCTTGACCGGTTTAATCGATCGGAGAGCTTCGATAGAACTGAGGCTGTCCGAAAAGATGAAATAATTGCCTGGTGTCTTGAGCTCGATAATTCGCAGCGAATTGTTTATGGCAGCCAATTTAGCTACGTATATGGAGCAAGGTTGTGCCAATTTGCGGGATATGCGATGATCCGTGTTGAAAACGCCATATCCGGAATGTCCATCCATTACAGATCCGTCCGTGAAGAAGGAACTATCTTCTGGAAGGTGACCAAATTTTGCCGAAAATATTGATGGCACAACTGTTGGTCTGAGGTGTTCGGGGATTCCATGGATTTCATGTTTCATCGTCAAATCAAATACAACAGAAGAGTTGTTAAGCGATGGTGAAATATCACGGTATGGAGCAACAGCCGAAGGGTTCATCTCCATAGACATGAACCGCTGGTATACTGACATTCGGGGTTTTTGAACAATTTCCAAACATTTCTCATAGTTCTCGATTAGCTCTGGGTTTGCTATCTCCAATCTGATGAAAAAAGGGAGAGCCAGCTCGAAAAGCCTCTCTTTAAGTAGTAGTACCACCGACAAACTGACATGAATCCTTGAACAAAAATGTACGATTATTCTGCTCAAAAATTCAAATCTAAATACGTTACAACGCTAGCGCCACACATACTTGGGTTCGCGCAACAACTCTACCGTGACCAGAGATGCCAGATGTGAAGGCTTGTTTTTATTTGAAAGACATTTGAGCTCGTATGAAGACGTGAAAGCCTGATAGTCGGCGGATAAGTTGAACACAATTAAGTGTGTTTACTATGATGTTTGGTAACTGTAAAAATTTCAGTAGAGATGTGTTCACATATTAATAATGTGTGATGACATGTTTCGTGATGCGTAATGACATTTGAAAAAATGACCTGGCATCCCTGTAGATGACTGATCAGCATTCCGTCATATCAAACGTCACGTCAGTTGACAGCCAATTTTGACATAAGCGATCGCTGCATTTTAAAATGACGGTTGCGGATTTTTTATCAAATTTCAGAATCTAGTTTCATGTCAGTTTGTCGGTGGTAGTACTCCCGCAATGACCTCTAGATGACCATGTGGTATGTGTCGATTGCATGCAACCTAGAGCGATACGCAAACAACGGTATTGTATCCTCTCTAGCTTCAGCATGTGTGAAGCTGCGAAACCTCTGAAGCATATGCTGCCGTATTCTATTACGGGCAGAATCGTGGTTTGGTAGAGTCGTATCAAGTCCTCTGGATGAGCTCCCCCTGTGGTTCCTGTTACCATCCTAAGAAAATTAGTTCTCGGTTAGCATCTTTGTTTCAGGTAATTGACATGTTTTTCCCATGTGCACTTAGAGTCATACCATACTCCTAGATACTTGTAGCTAGGTGACTGAGTGATGGGTCTTCCGGACAGAAGTAGCTCGAAACGAGGTGGTGGTCGCTTCTTTGAAAAGACTACCATCTCCGTTTTTTCAAGCGAGAACTCGATTCCAAGACAACTGGCCCAAACGGTCAGGTTATCTAGCGTATTTTGTAGGCTGTTTTTCATGTCAGCAGCCAGAGACGCCATGACTGATACTACGCAGTCGTCAGCTAACTGGCGCATTGTGCAGCCGTCCGTCAAGCATGTGTCGATGTCACTGATGTAGAAGTTGTACAACAGCGGACTCAGACAAGAGCCTTGGGGGAGACCCATGTAGCTTGTTCGTGTTATTGTTGAAGAACCGTGGTTGAAAAGTAAATGCTTTTCAGACAGCAGGTTGATCAAAAAGTTTGTCAATATAGAGGAGAATCCTCTTTGATGCAGTTTCTCGGAAAGAATTTCGATTGAAACTGAATCAAATGCACCTGTGATATCCAAGAAAACCGAAGTCATTTGTTGTTTGCTGCCAAGAGCCATTTCCGTTTCTGTGGCTAGCAATCGTTAGGGCCCTTGCCTCTGCGAAAGCCGAACTGGGTCTCTGACAGTTGGTTAGTTGATTCTGCCCGATTGTCGAGCCTACGCAGGATCATTTTTTCCAGCAATTTGCGTATGCATGAGAGCATTGCAATCGTCCTGTACGAGCGATGATCTGCAGCAGGTTTGTCTGGCTTTTTGATAGCGATAATCTTAACCTGTCTCCAACCTTTCGGGACCATATTGTTCCTGATAAGTGTATTGAACAGTTTAAGAAATCGTATCTTGGCCGAATCCGGCAGGTTTTTCATCAAATTAAATTTGATCCTGTCCGGTCCTGGAGCCTTGTTCCTGCAAGACGCGAGGGCAATTGAGAATTCTGGTTCTTCAATCGCTGTTGTGTCGCTGAATTTCTGCTGTGATGGGACAGCATCTGGGCATACCTTTTTCGCGAAATCATATATCCAACGTTCAGAGTTCTCATTAGCCTCATTGTTGTCGGACCTATTGCGCATTTTCCGAGCCGTATTCCATAGATAGCTCATAGAAGCATCTCTGGGTAACGTGCTAATGAAATTTTGCCAGTACGATCTTTTTTTCAGCTTGTGTAGTTTAGACTGTTTCAGTTCCAGCTCTCTAAACTGATCAAAAAGTTGAATGAAATGATCTTTCCTGAATGCTATGTATGCTGCTTTTAGAGTTTTTTTCATCTCGGTGCATTCTTTGTCCCACCATTGTTTGTTAGGGCGAATTTTCAACTTGTTCTCAGGGGCGGGCCTCGTCTGAGATTGCAACGCGCTATCTAAAACTAATGTTGCAAGGAAGTTGTATTCGTCGGATGGGGAAAGCTCATCTTTTGTTTCGAGCCCCTGGGATATTATGTTCGAGAATTTTTCCCAATTAATATTCCGGGTAAGATCATACTCTACTTCGACTGTGGTAGCAGACTGGAGCCTGCTCATAATCGAAATACTTATTGGCAAATGGTCGCTACCATGGGGATCTTGAATAATCTCCCATTTACAATCCAAAGCTATTGAGGAGGAACACATAGACAAGTCTAAAGTGCTCTCTCGTACTGGAGGCCTTGCTATTCTTGTAGCTAGCCCAGGTATATTCAATAGGGTCATATCGAACTCGTCTAGTAAGCTTTCAATAAGAATAGCCCGGCTATCATCTCCAGGTGCTCCCCACGCCATACCGTGAGAATTGAAGTCTCCCAAAAGAAGGCGTGGTGTCGGAAGCAGTTGCGTTATTTGTGTTAGCTGCAGCCGATTATTAGTAGATCTGGGTGGAATGTAGATTGATGCGACAGTGAGGCTCTCACCAGCAATTGTTATATGGCAAGCAACAATTTCTATACCATAAATTGCTGGAAGAGGAATACGGAAGAATGGGTAGCATTTTTTGATACCAAGGAGCACTCCGCCATAAGAGTTTCCGCGGTCTAAACGGATGATATTGAAGTTTTGAACTGTTAGTGTTGTATCAGTTGATAACCATGTTTCCGATAACGCGAAAATATCGCATTTGCTATCGTGGAGCAGGAGTTTAAATTTATCTAGTTTGGGAATCAAGCTTCGACAGTTCCATTGAATGATCCTTGTTGTCGATTCGTTACTTCTGTTGCCTGGTTTAGACATTGAAGGATACGAACGCGAGGAGGGGCCATTTGGTGCTTAGTTGCTTACCCAACGTGCAAATTGTTGGAAGCCAAGCCGAAATCATACTTTTAAGAGCATCGGATGGACCAAAAGTGGTGAATATCCATTCAACAATCATTTTGAATGAAATACGTCCATCAGAAGACGGTATTTCTGGTTCCGATGACAACTCAGCTGTGGGAGCAGCTCGTTTCCCTGGGAGTTTGGGAAATTCTTTGTCGCAATCAACCTTAAAACCTGGTGGTGGCGCTTTAGCATTTTGCTCAAGAGCGGGACCACGTGGGGTATCATTATGCGTCTTCTTCTGCTCCTTTCTAGGGAGTTTAGGAGAAGATGCACTTGGCCGTTTTCGCACAGCTCCGGTTGACGGCAGTGGTTGATAGTCCTCTTCATCATCATTGGAATCAACGTTCTCCAAACTGGAGTACCGATTTTCCTCCTGCTGTAACGCAGTCTTCAGCATCTGTGCGAAGGACTGCTTACTGCGTAGTTTGGTCGATTTTTTTAGTGCGTCAGAGCGTTGTTTGTATTTTGCACAAGTTTCAATTTTGTGTGGGTCGCCACCACAAAGAGAGCATTTTGCCTCCTGTTCGCTACAAGCGTGGTTACTTTCTTTAGTTTTCCCACACTTGCAGCATTTAGTTTTGTTGCTGCAGTAGGTTTTTGTGTGCCCTAGCTGCAGACAATTTGTACACGACATGACTTTTGGGATGAAAAGTCGTACCGGTAATCGAAGCTTGTACAGCTCGAAGAAATCGGGGAGCACTTTTCCTTCGAAAGTTACTCTAAAAGAGCCATTCGGGGAGTAGTTGCCCATGTTGTTCTTAGAATACATTCTCCTGCACTCTAGAATTTTGATTTTCGGAAGATTTGGATTTTTAAAACACCCAAATCCTTTCATAACTTCTTCCTCTGTGAGATCGGGTTCTGTAATTACGCCCTCGATCTCGATTGCGCGTGCCGGAATATATACCCGGTATTCAATTCTAAAGTTTTGATCTTCAACGACCGCATTTGCATGTCCGAGATCAGAAAAAGTCGCTTTTAATTTATCAGCTTTGACTTTATAAACCTCAATCAAGCTGCTGTATTTTGTGCTTCTTAGTAGAGTTGTTGTTTTTCTGTGAAAAATACTATTCAAGCGAAGTGTTACGGAATATCTGCTTGAAACACCCTACACTCCTGAGTCCAATATGGTGTCGGCAGAGTGACTTCTGCCTGGTGACAGTTTTGCGATGCGCCCAAAAACGAAACAATCAGTCAGTTTTTGTTTTTGTTTTTTTATTTGCAAGGTATATTTGGCTATATTTTACTCAAATAAAGAGATTGTGTCTGAAACAAACAACTATTTTGAAGAATTCGACGCGCAGCACTACAAAACTGGCATCAATATGTTCATTAATACATAAAATTTATTCAATCAATCCAGAACACTAAACCACATTGTCAATTGACACACGTGGCTTAGTTCGAAATTTCAAAGATAGGCTTGTTAGTGCGTACGAAAAAATTAATCCATGTGAAGCCAAGTTACAGTCAACATCGAAATTATTGTTCGAACGTTAGTATCCCAAACGAAGTCGCCAAGAATATACAGGATGAGTTGAAACAAACAGAAAATGAGAATAATATAAGAACATAAATAACCAAATAAATAATTTAACATATAAATACAAGTGAACGAGTTATTTACTCATAAAATTTATTTTACATTTGGTCGGCCACCAGCACAACTAGGGCTATTTGGGCTACTCATAAAAATAAATATCTTCATGCTAAATATTGCTTCAAATAAATCGAAAAACAGTAAATCACTGTAGCTGACTCATAACGGTACTTTACCGAGCAATTAACGCAGGAAGCTGTTGGCCGATGATAAGAAAACTGATAGCGCTATTGTTACCTAAATCGACCTAAGCCTTTCGGTCAGCTCAGTATCCCGCCAGCAAACACCTTGGATAGTCAACAAAAATCACAACCCCGAATTGAAATGTCCAGAACAGTTCACCTTACCGCGTACGTGGCGTTATTATTCCTGGCTACATTCGGACCCCTGGAGACTTCCTCATTAGGCCTAAGCGATCTGTTCGGACAAACGCGGCTTGGATTCGAACGATCAGCTACCGAAACAGCCAGTGGTGTACCCGCTTCCGTCAGTGGCCCTGTCAGCATCAGTAATAGCACAGTGGGAGATATAATCAACATAACCATCAACATTAACGGAAATGTTAACTCGAACATCACGGTTGAGTTTGTGAGAGTCTTTATCGGAGCCCTTAATGACTATGGAAATTATGGGATTAGCATGAATGACGTACGAAATGCGTTGATCGGTTTCACCGCTAAGCGTGTAGATAAGAACCCATAATAAAAAACGAAAAGTTGAAAGTGTTATTTTTTTGTGTTTTTTTTTTTATTAGGCTGGTCTGTTCTTTTGTCTTGTGTTTTTAAAATTTTCTGCCAATGCTCGAAAACCAAGAAAAATCATTTTGGAATCCGAAAAACCTGCCCAAAATCTGAGAAAAATATCTACAAGCTACAAGCCTACCTACAAACTTCCATGACTGCTCCCCTCCAGGATATTTTCAATAGATCTCGTCACCATCAAATATTTCCCTCAGAATGAAAAATTTCTCATATGCTGCCGGTGCATGAAAAGGCGATAAATCATACATCTCTAATTATCAGCTGGATCAAAATGCTTCGAAATCACCATGGAGGATATGCTGTTCAGCTCTTGTAGGAGTTGTGATATTAGCATCGTCCGTGGCCACTAACCTGTGCGAATTCACATCGTTTTTTATCAGCGCAATGGATGGTGGAGCTCAGGTTGATGCAGTATACACCGATATTAAGGTCGAATTTGACACCGTTAATCATGATATCTTCCTTGCTGAGTTGCATCGTCCTGGAGTGTTCAGTGAAGGAAATGAAATGATTTTGAGCTGATTGTTTTTTCATCTTGAGTTGTGCACATCATGAAGTGCACAGTTCATGACTAAAATTGTATCCTCTCAATACGTAATAAAATGTTGGTGCCTTGGTCACTCGGAGATGACAGATACAACAGTTGACTACATACAACTCTGAGAATAGAGTGATGCGCGTTGCTCCGTTGTAATTCTCTCTTCGTACGTGGCGCATCGTAGGAAAAAAACGATAGCAACAAGCAAAAGAATAATTGAGAGTCCCATAAATGTTGGTTGGATTGCATCTCGCATCGCAGTGACGCAGCAGCGATGATGCGGTGCGGTGATGATGGGAGGGAGAGTAAGTAGTTCGGAAGGTATTTTTTTCAGCAGGTTTTCTATAGCAGCCAAACAGATACCAAAATGTGCTATGTTTGTTACCGAGAAATCATACGTTTGTTGTATTGCGTTGCGATTTCGTCAATGACATTACTCACTAGTTTTTGTTATGATTAGTGAATGGAATATTTTCCTCATACTAATTTGGGTAGTAACGTTATGGAAGAGTGAGGAGGATGGAGTTTTGAAAATCTTTGAATAATGCTTGACTTGCTTTTGAACTGGTTTTGGATGCATTATTGCAGATTTTGATACTGCATTTTCACGTTTCAGTGCTGCGATTTTCAGGTTTTAGTGCTGTATGCCAATTGTGTTGAACCGAATATATTTGTACAGAAGTACAGAAATAACACCGAGAGGTAAAATAAGGCTTCTTTAGCAAAATCTTTAGCAAAAATTTGTAGAGGTTTGTAGAATTATCATTCTTATTAAACATATGCTGGCAACGACATTTTTATTATCACTGGACTTGTTTATTCATACTAAATTCAACAAGGAACTTGGAATATAAGAATAACAACTCAGATCTTTTTTTCCCTTCCTTTTCAATTTTCTATATTTCTGAGTACAAATGACATAAAGTATTTACAGATCAAATTTGTAACGGCTAATTTAACAAACATATTTACCCTAGTAAAAATGTTATGCAACTTAAATCCAAACAAAATATGGCAAGTGTTTTTTACGTCTAATGCCTGATTAATACCTGATAAAATCTGCAATATTTTGCAAATCATTAAAACTTTTTCTATCTTTCACAACAGTTCGAAAAACATAGAGGAGAAACAATTGGTATGATAAAAAGCTCATCGAAACTTTTTTCCTGATTGGTCTGATTTCAATTAGTCGAATGTTCGCGGAATACCAGTTCAAGAAACATTAGTTAAGGCCAACAATAGTGGGCTTAAAAGGCTTCGCGCTCATTCCACAGCCTTCCGACCGAAAAGCATCGCCACAACGATTATAAGGTTAGTTTCAGAGCTATATGCTCTGTACTGAAAACAGTTACAGTTTGAACCTTTGTTTTTATTTGTTTTGGAAATATTCGAACTGTTATTAAAATTTGTACTCCCAACGCAAACGGGGAACATTTTATTACTTTAGGGTATTTTTTTATTACTTATTGTGTCTTATGACTGCGCATTATACACAAATAGTAATAACCGAAAAGTAACAAAAATTATGACGGGCACACGCTTGGATGTGTTTCTGCAGGAGAACATACAGCCAAGCACCGCAGTGCATGTGTTAGCAAGACTTCACTCGCTGCATTTGTATTGATGCAACGATCAGATTCATTTTTGCTTCCCTTCATCCTCAAATAATGAGAATCTCAACCGTCAACCTCAAATGTCTAATTAGAAACACTTTCGTTTCGTCCCCCAGTGTTTACATGAAATGAAAATATGTTATATTGTCTGAACAGAGTTGCCGAAGTTGCGAATATTGTTCTGGATGGGCACGAGATTTGTATTTTCAAACAGGTGCAAATGAGTTTCCATGAACCAATGAGTATGTGTTTTGAAGAGCTTGCAAGAAAGCGAATTTTTTTGTTTTTCTCTAACGCAGTTTACAGATCGTGATGTCATTTAAAGACGCATTTCAAATCTTTGGAATCATCAACGTTTGCATACTCTATGACGGGGAAAATGCTGCTTGGCAGCTCTTGTCATATTCTTCCTCTACTCCGTATGCATACAACGAGCGAACTAATACACGCTCACCGGATGAATTGGAGATTGAAGAAACTTGTAACATGTGCAACATATGCGACGGTGTGTGATTTTTTTTTTTAACTTGAGATGGAAAGGGAGCAGTTTATGACAGAAAAAATCTTGCATGTGGTTGCACGACCATTATTAGATGGTCGTACTCCCGTAACACGTGCTAAATATATGACAGTATGTGTTGTTACTTGACTGGGGAAGAATTTTATTGCCTTTTTAGTAATAGGTTTGTTACCTTAAAGGCAAGTTTGCGCTATTGCTTCTAAGGTAATAAGGAAAAGTTTTGCGTGTATACACTTGTAACAGTAAGGAAAAAATTCTTAATACATATTCAGAAGAAATTTGTTTTGTAAGTTGTCCGTACGTCACAATTGAATCAGTTGTAACACACCCTGTTGACACAGTGCGGTTCGATGGTTCGATTTTGGTAACATATTTATTTGCTTTCATTGACCACAGGGGGTTTGTTTCTGAAAAGTTGGTTGGGTTTGTAACGACAGATGTTGTTTGGCCATAATGGGTCAAGTAGGAGGAACATGCTGTTAGTGATAAATCAAACGGGCCCGTAACATCAAAATTGCACAAAAGCTTGAAAACTCCGAAATTCAAAGAGTAGTAAATCTAGAATTTGTTTATATTAAAATGTTGATCTGACTTAACACCAACTAATTATGTGTAAGGAATTACCCATCGTGAAAAAGTTGAAGAGGTTGTTTATTAGACACGACCGCAGAGTTAACCTAGAATACGACAGACAGAATACGATTGTCTTAAGTCAATGTATTTCTTGCAATAGGTTTGGGAATACTATCAATGGGGTTAATCAATTTAATGGTCTCTCTGTTCCAGATGACGTTTACCTCTACAGACGGCACCGGTAACGACAAAGAACAACAGCAGAAGCTATGTGCAGCTAAGCAGTTTCACTTGACGCCATATCCAAAACAAGAATTAAATTGTATTGTTTTGTGGCTGTCTTTTGTGTCAAGTTGCACTGAGAAAGCTTAATTTAGGCAGTGGCTACGATGAGGGCCAATAGTGCATTCCCGGTAACCTAGGTTTAATACGAACAATTTACTGCAGTTTGCAGTGGCGTAGATAATTTTAAAACTGATCGCTGCAAATAGTAGGACTTGAGCGAAAAATTATGTGATTCAGGTTCACTGGCGCAAACATTCTTCAAATAAATGTTAAAATACACTCAGTAAACTTTGAGGCTTAGCTGAAGTCAAAAGAGGTTAATAATGTTTGTCAATGCCATTTATTGACAACTGAATATTGTTTTTTGACATGGCAAATTTTTGATTTAGTTCTGAATGATTTACTGTGTAAAATCAACATGAGATGATTTATTTGAAACTATATATGATAATTTTTATCGCTATACTGCTAGTCACGCACGCTATATAGTTAGCCACGCACGCTATATAGCTAGCCACGCACGCTATAAACATACACAGACATGCTATAGACATGCACAGACACGCTATAGACAAGCACAGAAACTATATAACCATGCACACGCAAGCCACGCACGCTATAGACATGCACGCGCTATATAGCTAGCCACGCACGCTAGCGACACACGCTATAAAAATTCACACACGTTATATATGTGCACACACCCTATATATACACACCCTGGAAGATGGTGGCTTTTCAAACCACCTGGCGGTGCGAGTCTCATTTAATTTCTGGCTGTATTCACCCAACGATATCTGAATTGAATTACCACTGGTGGGGTCCAACTCAGATAAAAAGGGAGCCGAACTGAAAAAATTAGGTTCTGCAGCTAACCACTACCGCCGCCGCTGTTGCCCGCTGCTGCTCCACGTCGCCTTTGCCCACTGCCATCGCTGCTACTGTCCGCCGCTGCTGCCTGCTGCTAGTAAACTGAGATTGCTTGAGGAGAAGCAGTCTCTTATATAGCCCAACGAGTGCATTCCTGGCTAACTAGGTACTCCATTCTGTCGTCCATTTTAGGGAAAGGCAGCAAGCAACCAATCAAAGGTCGACATTTACGTTTCGACAAGGTTCAACAATTTTCAATAGTACAATAGTTCGAACAGTCAGATTACAATTTTCTGCATTTGGACGGTTGCTTAACCCTTTCCCGCTCATGGTGACTCTAGAGCACCAAGAATTATAATCACCATATCTTGACATAAAGTAGTTTGTTGTGCTTACGATTGTTCTATAAACTTTCATATGCTGCCTCAGAGCATCACTGGGCATTTTCTTCAAAATACTACAGTTGACAGTAATTTTAGTTAGTCTACAAAGTGTTCAGCTTGAATTTTCTCGTGTAGCTATAAATTTTAAACATAAACCTTGTGAGCGTTAGAGGGTTAAATGATTTTCCAATCGATTGCTGCAAAAATGACGGAAATCGGTTGAAAACTGACTGAGTTTAGAACGTTTGAAATTGGACAATTTTCGTGACGCTCTCCATGTTTTCGGTTTTCGAAATTGGATCCCTGTATTGAAGTTGAACCCCTATATATGTTGCCGTAAGACGTATTCTACGTCAAAAAAATCAATTTTGTCAATGATCAAGGAACAACTTTATTTGAAATAAAAAAGTCTCTCTCTCTCTCTCCAGCTCGGGGAAAACTAATAGTGTCAGAAGGATCGTAGCTCTGGCCCCGCAATTGTCCTGTACACTCAACAGTTGGCTGCGAAGTCTGTGTATAATAAACAGAAGTTCAAATTTCAAGACGGAATGCACCAAGGCATTGCTTTACATTATCAAAATCACAAAATTTAAAATTGTTAAAAAGTTGTTTAAGTTAATATTTCCGAAATCTCATTTTTTGTTATGAAAACACTATAAAAGGTTAGCTAAATATTTGTTGTCTGATCATGGCAAACTGAGAGAGAAAAAGTTACGATGGCAGTTCGTAACGTTAATGACTTTTGGCCGATAGCTACAATTTTCCACCACCGTGCACCGGAAATTGCCATACTCCGCCACAAACATTTGCCGAACTTTTTCGGATACATTATTTTTTCTTAGCCCTTTGTCCATCTTGACGCCTTATACCGACAAAAGCTTCTAACCAACTAGCAATTTGCACTTGCGCTTGCACCTACCAGCTACCACCAAAAAAAAACCCGTTGAGTTGAGTGAGAGTAGGAAAACACGAACTCTCTTTCTTGAAAAAAAAATCCCCATCATTGAGTAAATATTTACGATCCAATTTCTCTTATTCATTACTTGTTCATAACGCGACTAACTTTATATTCTCAGCTGTGCACATAGAGAATAACATATATTGCGTGCTCCCACGATGAAAAGTACATCGTAAGAAGGAAGGCGGAGAGAGTGCACCAGTAACGATTTTTTTTATATGGTGCTCTTTTGTGATCTTCGTTATTCACCTACCATGGAGGTCTGTTTGCAAATGTGCGAAGAATAAGAATAACTCGCACACTGACGACGATGTCAACGCATCATAGGCTTGGTTTATACGTATTCATTAGTCGCTAGAAGCGATTTTTTTCCATCGGTGGGAGTGTTTGAATGTTGTCAAAAAAGCTGAACAACAGAACAGCTCTCCGTGAAAATAGGATCAACAATATCTGAAAGCTTGACTTTATCCTCTGGCGTGCCTCAAGGAAGCATTCTTGGTCCACTGCTGTTTTTGTTATTTTTTAATGACGTGACGACGATACTTCTTGCGAATGGTGGAACACTTTTTTACGCTGACGATTTGAAAATTTGACTGATAATACGAAGTGAAGCTGATTGCAGGCAACCCCAAAAACTACTTAATGAATTCATTTATTGGTGTAAGTCTGATTACCCGTTAGTGAGCGTGACAAAGTGTTACGTGATCTCATATCGACGACTTAAAAGACCTATTCTGTACAACTATGTCATCGGTGATCAGATGCTTGAACGCTGGACTACCGACCCACATTCAAGCTGTATTATTCCATAACATTTCATTTCCAATACCAAGTTTCCAATAGTTTTTATTTTTCGTTTGCCTAGGTCTACAACGATTACTTCGATTCCCATTATTCTCTGGATAATTCGTAGTCAATTTGTTTTGAGTCTCTTTTTTGTCCAGGACCGTGATGCCTAGTCTCGTGACGGGATTGTCGTCTTGAGGATAGCTGACGAGACACTGCATTACATAGTTAAGGTAACATGGGGAACAGATGCTTAGAAAAGCTGCTCTCTAACGAAAAAAAACTCTTCCTTTTCTGTCAGCATAAATCCAAGTTCCTACCGGGAGACCAATCTTCCCTAGATTGCTCCTATCCCAGTCGGTACCACGTGGCGATGGTTAGGCTCGTCCTCAATATGTGAAAAGAGCAGAGTGAATATTCACCGCTCACTTCTTGCCCAGCATGAGCACTGCGTGTAGCAATTTTTTGCACCACACCTCTTGCTTTTGCTTTGTGCCGTGTTTCTGCCCTTGCAGAAAAACTAATACGCTTGCTTCTTACGCCAAAGTTGAGCGAAACTAGAGTGGTGAATCACTCTAGTGAGAATATACAAAACTACATTGAGGTGCGCACTGCTAAAATAAACTAGAAAGTATTCAAATGGTATGCGTGACGGGCGGCTGGATTTTTTTTAGTTTCGAGATGCAAAGAACGCAATCTACTTTCCTACCTAAATGCTCTTCTCATTTGATATATACTTAAAAGACACACAATAAAAGCAATGCAGTGAGCTCTGTTGTGTAGTTTTTGAGCGTAAAGTGTGAAAAAGCTCACACAATTTACTATTTCTCTGCAGAGATATACTAGATTTCGCCGCAGGGTTTTTTGCAAGCTCTTCAGATACAAACGATTCGCTGCTCTCTTCCACGCTCTAGTACACACGCCACCCTTTCGCCATCATTTTCATTCCAAAACCATACCGATATCTTACGGACGCTAGGTACTGATCGAGAAAAGATAGAAAAGGCAAAATTGTACCAATCATCTCTTAATCTGGCGGCTGTTAAGGAGTACTTGCAAAGGCGTAGCTAAGGGGACCGTTGCCCTCCTTTATAGTTGATGACATTGGTGCAGAATTTTGTTTTCAATAACTCTAATAACACAAAACGACATCTTCAGCCCATAGAAACATCTGTGTAATGTATCAGCCAGATCAAAAATAATTGATTAAAATGCTGGCCCTATGTTACGTGGAATTGCACAGGTTTTTCAGTCGATTCACCAAGGACATTGCAGCAGCAAAAGTACCTGGCAAATCCGCTTGCATCAACTAGCTTGGAGTATTGGAATCGAACTGTAACAATTTCTTACCTTGATTCTCTTGTTACCTCACTGGAAACACGGTTCGGTGAAGATTGTGCCTACCTACGCGTTGTCCTCGCTGTATCCCGCTAACGTAATACGCATGTCGTTGGAAGAGCTCAAGCGCAAAACCGAAGCTTTCGTAATTTTTTACGGAGTTGACAATTTTGTTGGAGAGGTGGAAGACTGGTATCAACATTGTAGCAGCATGAGAGCAGACCGTAAGAACTTGGAAGAACTGGATCTTATAGACCTGCTCACTGAAGCCCGTTCTTTCTTCCCTGCGACTGAGAAAGTGATTTAAATTGCACTTGCTCTATCATGTGAAACATACACGATTGGACGCTCGTTTAACACATTACGTCTAGTGAAAACCTGGCTGAGGTCAACAATGGTTGAACAGCGGTTGAGTGCTCTCTGCTTGCTATGTGTTCATCGGAAGATCTGCCCTGAGCTTAGATTTCGACGTAAGCGCCAGAAGCACAAAACTGGTCCAGAAGCGATTTGTTTTAAATCGTTCCCAAATGAACAGAAGCGCTTCATTACGCAATCTGATCTGATAGAATCTGAGTGAATATGTTGTTTTAACAAGTTTTTTTATATAAATGCGATGAGTTCTAACCGCAACGTCACTTTTTCTGCAAAATAGCAAATCCATTTCAACGTTTTGCACGAAAAGTGACGTTGATACGCCTGAATAGTCTAGTTTGCCATGCGTACTGATCTATAGTCAGCAGCACCATGTAGAGACACTCTATCTTTACAATTTATCTGAACATTAAAATGTTAAAATTGCTATAGTTCCATAGCCAGAGTTGTTGTTTTTTCGTAGGTAACAAAAGAGAAGCTTGGCCTGACCTTTTACGCTGTACCTATGGCAATTTCAACAATATAATGTTCAGACAAATTGTAAAGATAGAGTGTCTCTACATGTGCTTCATATATGACTTGTTCGAATTCTGCCTCCTTGACAAAATATAGCCTAATGAGCATTCAAAAAGCAAAAGAGCGAAATCAAGCATACGCTGCACTGCACAAGCATAGTACAGTCAAACCTGTTTTTGTGCGAGGGATAGGGACCGCACAAAAAAAATCGCATAAAAAAATCATTTGAAACTTCATGTGCAGCTACAAACACAATTTCCACAGCATTATTGAAAAAAAAACTTATTTTATGCGGTGGATAGGGACCGCATAAAAAAAAATTCAGTTAAAAATAACTCGAAAGGTGTTGATTCTGATTTAGAATACCTATGAGAACAATTTTAAAACATCGGATTGATGAACGAAACTTTTTTAAACATGCTAATCCTTTCAACCGCTTTCCTTCGTGCACAAGTAATTCGTGACTTTTCCTACGTAAAACTGGCTCAAATAATAATTTTTGGACGCAACACTTCTTTAATGCGTTGGAATTCATTCCAAGAATCGGAAAAACTAAATGGCTGAAAATGTTGTCGGAAGTGGTCCTTTTTCATATGCCGCACAAGTCGCACAAGAAAAATAATCGCATAAAAAAAGTCGCACAAAATAAATTTCGCACAAAAAAGAGTCGCACAAAAACAGGTTTGACTCTACACTTTTCTACACTCAAAATGTTTTTCACGTTATTGTTACGTGAAAGTTCCTATACTTGTTCATTTTCTGTCATTTTGCATAATTTATGTGACAAACATAACATCTACGTAAAAATCACATGTATGTGTTGGTTTATCACGTATCATCTACGTGAACTTTACAACGTCAAACATGATGTATCGCGTGAACTCTCTGTGCGAAAATATCCAAAAATCAATATGGCGAAACGTTTGTCTAATTCAGTGTCAGAACATAAACAGATTTTCTCGATGGTTTGCAAATAAGTGTCAATATTCAGTCTTTAGTTACCTGAACACAAGCAGCTTCAGCGGATAGTAACCATCGCCGATGATGTCGTCAGTTTTTATGTTGTTTTATTCATTTACGAATTGACAAATTTGTATACCCGAGATTTATTACGCAATACATTTCGATAATGTCTGATAACCATTTCTGATCTATTAAAAATCATAAAAATAAAAAAAATACACATTGCAGAAAACGTGATAGCAATCGGATACTCAAATGCTTTTCACTTTACTATTAAATGAATTCTACGTGAAATAAACATGAAATTCATATGTCTACTGCATAAGATTCATAGGATAAATCATCCCACCAGTTCATGATGAACTCAAATGACAATCACGTAAAATCTACGTGAAAATTACAGTGGAAAATATTCACATAACTTTTTCGGTAATTATAACGTGAAAAATATTTTGAGTGTATGCATACCTTAACGTCACTACACTGTAAATAACAATCACGTCAAAGTAAAGTGATTTGCTGTTGAATTCCCACTACTTGCCTAACATTTCAGAGTTCAATGAAAATCATTCGAAATATATTAATGCGAAGAACGATGAAATCAACAGCAAATCACTTTATTTTCTGTTGGTATTAGATGCAATCGTTTTCAGGATCTGTAAAAGAGTCGTTTTATTGTTATTTTAATTTATAAGATTCAATTGAACTTGAGCTTAAATAATTTCATGATCTCTGGGTTAATGAGCTGCTTGCACCGTTCGCCGTCGTCACTATTTGTGTTTCGCTTTATAGTTTTGACGTTTTTCAATTGGAATTGCAGCTGTTATTCAATTGATTTAAACAGTGGTGATAATACAAGAGATATTCATTATAATACGATAGTGATTTTCATTAACCAGTTTTTAACGTAAGATCATTTCATTGGAAAGTGTTAATCATCGAGAAATCAACACTAAATCACTTCAACTTGCAGTGTGATGTATAGAATTGAGTCAAGTGCAAAAACACTTGAAGTAATCGTGACATTTTTCATATAGGGCCGAACGAATTAGAGATGTCCAGCTTCTTCTGTCTTGGGCAGCCGCTCTCCAGTCTCCTCGTACACCAGCAGATCGTGCATCTTCTTCCACCGCGCACATCCACCGCGTGCAAGGCCTACCACGGAGTCGACGGCCTCTTCCTTGTTCTCTACTGAAGATAGTTTTGGCGGCTCTCTCGTCAGGCATCCTGGCTACATGTCCAGCCCACTGAAGCCTGCCCCGCTGTATTACCTTCACTATATCAGCCTGTTTATTTATTTATTTATTTTTTACTTTACACTCAAGAACTCCGAGCACTCGTCGATCAGCTTCCTTCAGCGTCCATGCTTCATGTCCGTAAATCACCAGCGCACAGTGAGGAATCGCTGGCCATCAGCCGAAAAATTTTTTTTTCGTTAGCTGTTTCATGATATTTTTCCTTTATTGCTATAACATTCAAGTGTCTAAATCCAAAATTTGGGCGCAATATCATAAAATCTGATTTTTTATGACTTTTCAAAGCTTGGCGAACTGACGTTTTTTGTTTTTTTTTTTTTTTAAATAACATTACTTTGAAACGCTCTGTAGCTTCAATGATAGCTTGGATTTTTTTGACGTCAAAAGAAAAGTTGTTGTTAATATTCTGCAAAACAAGCCCTTTTCATTAGGTTTCGTAAAATTTGGTTATAGTAGGCCTGACACTAGGAAAAATTAAAAAAAACGTGATTTTTGTTGAAAAGTAGCTTAAAAGTTTAGTTGCCGCAGTTTTCCACGGTTGTGACTACATTCAAAATTTAGGTAAAAACGTAAGCTTTCAAATGCATACTGTCCGCTGTAGCGCAAAACTGCGCAAGTTGTCACTTTAGTGAAAAAAGCGGTAGCAGTTTTTTTTAGTTTTTATTTTTGAAGTTGAAATTTCATCCAGGATTAATTTTAATCATAACCATGATACCCCATTAATAAAAATTTATGTAATCGTACTCAATCCGTAAGGATAACATATGAATTTGGGCAAAAAATCACAAAATTTATCAATGAAAAGTATAAAATAAGTGTTAAACAAGAATTAATCATGTCAAACTTGATCACTTTCTGCAAATGTAAAACAATATTAAAAACATTCAGCCCTTTTCAATTTATGATCATGAAATTCGCTAAACTGATTGAAGTGTCAAATACTAGCAGCAAATTCATACCATCAAACTCCGGCTAACAATATCCCGTTTGAAGATTGCTGTTGCTTCGCACTCGTTTGCATACAAAAGTAAAGCACACACTTTGCTTTATGAGAAAAAAAAACAAAGAACAGTCGGCGCCCTCCGCATTTTTTCGTATTCATTTAGAATGTTGTGTCATTCCAGTGTCTTGGTTTTCAAATTCATAAATTCGTTGAATTTTATTATGGAGCCTTCAACTTCAGCGGCACCACCTAATTCAATGTCAAGTGAGTTGTCAATTCATGGTGTTATACATGTGTTTAAATGTCCTCTTTCAACCACAGAAACCGGATTAGGAAGATAACATATTTATGAAACAATGAAACATCGAAAATCACTAGAAGAAATGAAAATTGCAGCGAAAGACATTTTTCCTACTGATAAGTATAATGAACTTCAAATTTTCTGGAAACAATTCAACACAAGATTCAAGCGATCACAGCAGATGATGATGATGATGACTTTTTCAATTTGTAATTAGTTTGTATTACTTATGTTGTTTTAGTTTATTTAAAAAAAAACATATATATTTAGGCAAAATTTGTTTAGTTCGAGGGGTCGTCCATAAATTACGAATTTTTTCAATGGGGAGGACGCCCGGTGGCACTACTTGTGGTCAAAGATCATATAATTCTATAAAAAAGGAAAAAAGTGCCAACAAATATTAAAAATTGGGTTTCGTGCTTTATGGACAGTCCCAAACAAAAAATTGATGCCAAATTCGTGTTCAGCGCCCCAAAGTTATGTAAATACCAAGTTTTTGTCGCATTTATCGACACTTTTTTTGCTTGGCCAGCCTTTGTATGGAGTCGCCCCACTGTGCAGCGTCCTATACAGCGCTAGTTTTGTGCGAGTTTGCAAAATACGGGACCTTAGCTGGTTACGCAGTCCGTAGAAGGCCCTGTTTGCAGCTGCGACTCGTCGTTTCACTTCACGGCTCATATCGTTGTCACATGTCACAAGCGTACCAAGTTAAACGAATTCGTCAACCACTTCAAATCGTTCCCCATCTATCTCCACCTCAGCACCAACACCACAGGGAATCCCACGCTCTCTGCCAGCTATGTATTTGTATCTCGTTTTGGCAGAGTTAATGACTAGTCCCAATCTCGCTGCTTCTCTCTTAAAAGGTACGAAGGCCTCCTCCACGGCCTTACGGTTGATACCGATGATATCGATGTCGTCCGCAAAACCAAGAAGCATGTGAGATTTCGTGGTGATCATACCGTTTCTTTCCACGTTTGCTCTTCGTACTGCACCCTCAAGAGCGATGTAAACAGTAGGTTGGAGAGCGCATCCCCCTGCTTCAATCCATCCAACGTTACGAACGCGACTGATGTCTCGCCAGCTATCCGCACGCACGATTTTGATTCCTCCAGTGTCATACGACTCAGCTTCATTAGTTTCGTAGGGAAACCGTGTTCCAGCATGATCTGCCACAGCTCGTTTCATTTCACTGAGTCGTATGCCGCCCTGAAGTCCACAAACAGATGGTGAGTCGGTAAGTTGTACTTCCGGAACTTATCGAGGATCTGTCGCAGGGGGAAGATTTGATCCGTCGTGGAACGCCCTTGTCGAAAACCAGCCTGGTATTCGCCAACAAAGGATTCCGTTAACGGTCTCAATCTGAAGAACAGGATACGGGAGAGCACTTTATATGCGGAGTTGAGCAACGTTATGCCTAGATAGTTGCCACAATCCAATCGATGGCCCTTCTTATAGATAGGGCATATGAGGCCTTCCAACCACCCTGTACCTCTCTCTGTTCTGACGCGTAGCCGCAGTGAGCATGCGGCTCCTGGCACGGTTCTTCTCATCTGTCGCCCTCTGGCACTCTGCATCAACCCAGCCATTAGACTGTCTTCCACGCGTCGTTCCTACCACCTCTCTCGCAGTCGTTCCGATGGCGCCGTGGATACTGCTCCACAGCCCATTTATGTCTTCCACTCCTTCCGTCTGCTGTTTTGCGATCCGTTGATCCAGCTATCTGGCGTATTATGCTGCCACGCCATCAGCTTTCAACCGCTGAATGTTGAAACGCGTCGTCCTCTCTGTGCGAGATTTCAGCACGTTCGACAACCGTGCGCGGATCTTACAAACGACGAGATGATGGTCAGAGTCAACGTTTGGTCCCCGAAAAGACCTAACATCAGTAACATCCGAAAAGTGTCGACCGTCAATCAGTACGTGATCGATCTGGGAGCAGGCTTCTCCATTTGGATCCATAAAAAATTAGGAGCTACATATGGCCATTCCTCTGGCCGCGGCAAAGTTTATCAGCCTCATGCCGTTTTCATTGGTTGACGAGTGGAGGCTATGCCTCCCTCCCAACCTGTGCGTTTGCGTCTCCGATGACGACTTTTACGTCGTGTTTTAGGCACTCGTCATAGATTCGCTCAAGATTGTCATAGAACTCATCTTTGACTTCATCGGATTTGTCGTTTGTCGGTGCGTAGGTTTTGATCAAACTGTAGTTGAAGAATTTGCCCTTAATCCTCAACACGCATATACGGTCATCTACGGGCCTTCACCGAATGACTCTTGTTTTCTGATTTCCCAGCACTACGAAACCGATGCCCCGTTCCGCTGCTTTGTCGCCACTGTAGTAGATGTGATACTGAAAGAAGTGCGTGCAATAGGATCTACTGCACGGAATTCCCTTTCTCCGGAATTTGGCCATCGAACCTCCTGAATCGCTGCGATTTCGACTCCCTGCCGCTGTAGTTCTCGAGCAAGCAAGCCAGCCCGCGCCGGTTCATTGAGAGATCGGACGATCTAAGTACCCAATTTCCAATCGTTTACCTTAATCTTTTTCCGTGTTCGTAGCCTAGGTCTTTGTCAATTGATCCGTTCCGTATTTCTAAATTCGTTGTTCGTGGTTGAAGAAAGGTTTCGGTATGCTACCTTACCTTCTTAAGTGTAGCTGGCGGGATACAGCATTCCATAATTCAGCCGCCCACTCTGGGTCAGACGCTGTTGTACGCCGCCCCTATGGGGATACAGCCGCGTACGACCCCGTTCCCAGTCAGCATACGACCATAGTTTCCACCGGGGGTTGGTTACCCGATCTCCGCTAAGGTTACTCGTATTCCGGTCGGCATCACGTGGAGGTTGGGATAGGAGTTGCTGGACAGAGGTGAATGGCCACATTAGGGTCTCAAGTTACACGTGTCCAGCCATTTGCCAACGTCATTCTTATTTTTGCTATTTTTCTGCTAATTTTCCATACTATTGAAAACGGCAACAAGCATCTTGAAGGAGAATGTTTATACCATAGTAATACGTGAAAAATGAAATGAAAGGAATAATATAAAAGGAAGATAGTTTTTAATTAACGAAATTGTTATTGTTATCTTTCTACGGTAGGTTTAGCGTAAGTTAAATTACTGTTTACTTTTGTTAAGTTCTAATAAAAAATTAAATTTTGTGTTGATCACTAAGTACTAGTATTCATTTCTATTTTTCAAAATACCATCTTTTTCACTTCTAAAATTTTGAAGAACTTGCCCCCCCTCCCCTACATTTTGAGAACAACTGTAATCTAATGATGCTAAATGATTCTAGCAATTTCTTAGAACCAAGAAGCCTAAGGGGTAGGCTGACCAGATTTTCTCGGGATTAAAACGGGACAAATGGGTTCAAAAAACGGGACACTTGATAAAATTGATTTTTGAAAATTCTTAGCAAACAATTAAGCATTGCTTTGATGCACTTACCCGATCCTGAATTTGTGTGATTTTTTGCAATGAGTTCCTGAAATTTGTCACATGATGATCGAGATTTTGACTAACAATTATCATGGTCTCAACTTTCAATCGCGACTTTTTCGTCAGTTCACGATAGGGGATGTCCTTCCAGTGGTGCGGTACTGTCAGGAAGGCACAAAACGTACTCAGTAATATTAAAAAAATCCTGGCTGCTTGGAAACTTATTTTCCATTTAGGAAGAGTTTCAATGCAAAGCTCTATGTAAGATTTTTTCAAGGAGTATCCGAAATGGGCAAAAAGACGGGACGGTTAAAAATAGTCGAAAAAACGGTACTGTCCCGTTCAAAACGGTACGTCTGGTCAGCCTACTAAGGGGGTTTACAAATAATTTACATAAAAGCGTATTTTAATGAAACTTCAATTTTTTCTGTTCTCTCGGCTCTCGTCGTGTGAGGTTGATTTTCATTATACCTCCGCTAGCGTACAGTGTATCGGGAGATTGTGTTAATTTTTCTGCAAGTGCCATTTGCAACCAATTTTTACGGATCTTCCGCGGTCGTTTTCGTTCCGGTTTTCGATCAAGTGGGTGGAGAAAAAGGCCTTGTGAAGTTTTGGCGGCTTCACTTGGTCGGTTAAAGTTTCGCCACAGTGTTTTTTCGGGCTAAAAAAAAAATTGCCCTGCATAGCGTGCCTTGGCTCTTTTGTTTCAATGCGGCGAGCCTATTGTTCTCGGTCAGTGCGACTGGGATTAACGCGTGTGCAATCTTGAAGCTCATAGTGTAAAAAAATAAAATAAAAAAATTACTCGCACAATAATTTGTAGACAACGCGTCTAATTTATATTTATCGAGTAAAATTATAAACTATCATTCTAGTGTCTTTTCGACTGTATGTCATATGCGGTTGTTCATTAAATCCGCCAGCGCCTGCAAAGTGTGTCGAAAGACTTTCGATTAGTGAAGCGGGAATTTGCGCGTGTGCAACTTAGTTAAACTTTTTATTCGATTGCTCATATAATAAAATGAGTAGTAGTATGGAGTCCGATCGTGAAGATGGCGAAATAGACTTAGTGCTGGGAAATAATTCTCAAGATGACGGCCTTTATTGTTCCTCATCGCTCCTGAACACCCCTAATCACAATAGGGAGAACGATGACTTTGAGGACGTAATCGACGATAGCATGGATGATAGTGCAAACGTTACGGTGCTAAACATTCCTCTTATTTCTCCATCGGTTAAGGGTCACGTAAAAACCCCACCGAAAGGGAAAAAAATCAGACTGAGTGGAGCGGCCGTGAAGCGTTTTAAACATCTGCTCGAAGACGGACACACTCCCTCAGAAGCTCGTCTCCTGGCTAAACAAGGGACATCACAAAACGACTCAACAAAGCGTTCCAGAGAAATCAATTGAAGCGGTTCTGCGAGCAGTGGTGGAAATGCTCCAACCGCTAAAAAGGTAAAGGAATCTGCTCAACAGAGCACTGGTTTAGCAAGGGAAGGTTCTTCGGGAAAATCTACTGTCCCAGTGGTACCGAACAAACCCTCCTACAAAGAGGCTACAAGTTACATTAGGGTAGGAGTTCTTTCGAAAAAATACCCTCATGTTGAACTTACAATGCCACAATAATTAGCTGTACAAAAGGCAATTTTACTGAAAGTAGTTCAGCAAAAAAAACAAAAACTTAAACCTAAATTTGGCACCTGTCAATTTAGACCAGGCTTCCTTGTTGTTCACTGCAAGAACCAGGATACAGTTGACTGATTAAAAAAGATAATTTCTACCATTACTTTAGCGGGCAATGTTGAGCTAATGACGCTCGATAATGAATTCATACCACAACCGGACGCTTTCATTGGATTTTTCCCACGAAGCGTGGATGATAGCAATGATACAATACTAGCTCTGCTAGAAAGTCAAAACGAGGGACTGGTGAATGATGCATGGAGAGTTCTCCGACGCAAAATCATCAACCAACAACACATAGAACTTACTTTTCTAGTTGATGGTGTGTCCCTTCAATCAATTAAAAAGAATAAATATGTTTTAGACTATAAATTCGGTGATGCTCGAATACGCAAACAACCTCCAAAAAAACCTGTGCCACAATCGAATGGTAAGCAGGGAGATGGAGGTGGCAAGAGCGATGGCGGTAGTGGAAGACAGAGGCAGAACGTGACCGACGACTGCCACAAAACCTTGTTAGAAGCTGGTGTAGCCTCTAAGGATATTGGAAAATCCTGTGAGGAAGTCCCAGCAGAAGACAAGGTTATTGTCACAGGTCACAAAAATACCTCAGGTCTAACCACTGTGATGCCAATATCCTCTGTTTCGAACAGACTGAAAATAGTTAAAATTACTCCTGAATACAGGGAGATAAATTTTTCAAATTTTTCTGGTAATGTCGTGCCCATTGAGAGGGAACATGAAAATCCCCCAAAAACGGCCAAAATTACCATCATGAATAATGTCATCAATATTTATAATGCGAATCTTGTTATTGCAAAGGGAGTACTCGAAATCCCATGCATGAGGTTCGTACAAAACACACTGGATGCCATGTTTATCCAGGAGCAAACAGCGATTAAGAACATAACTTCTGTAATCAACAAACAATCATGTAAGTTGATTTTTAATCGTGTTACTTTATCTCTTAAGTCAACCAGGAGCAGTAAGACTTCATTGCTTACAGAATTATTAAAAAAACACATCACGGCCATCATAGATGTCTTCATCACTTGTGAAACGTTGAAAATCTGCGTGCTTCTAATTCACTCTTTGGACGACACGGCGGATACAACACATTTATTCAAGGTATGGATCAGAATTTTTAACTCTTATAACATAGGAAGATGGACTAACAAAAGTTTCTCTCTAAAAATATTGACAAAATCATCAGTTTTAAATTATAAATTTATAAGCACGATAATCGACAATACGGATTACGCTGCAAAGGTTTTTCTAGCTGTTGGTGGGTTGTGGGATCCTAGATTGGTGATACTTTGATTTGCAATGTCTGCCATCAAAGTAGCACAAATTAACATCCAACACAAACGAACAGCAGCCATAAATCTTTGCAGAATAATTCAAGCAGGTACTGCCAACATTGCGTTGGTCCAAGAACCTTACTTTAAACATGGGAACTTCTTTGTTGGTAATCTAATAAATCCTAACTTTGATATTTTTAGCAAAAGTGGAATGAACAATCCTCGAATTATGCCACGCGCATGCATACTCATAAATAAAATAATAAATGCTACTCTTGTCTCCAATTTAACTACTAGGGACATCTGTGTTGTCAAAATAGATGTTAAAATCGAAAACGTCAATAGACAGTATGTCTACTGCTCTGCATATTTTCCACACGATGAGGCCTCTCCCACGGAAGACTTCAAAAAAGTTGTGGCTTATTGTGAAAATGAAAATTTACCTTTTATTGTGGGCACTGATGCAAACGCCCATCATATAATTTGGGGTAGTTCAAATATAAATCCCAGGGGCTCTGACCTGATGGAGTATCTTTGTTCTACGAATTTGAATATTTTAAATATAGGAAATGCTCCAACTTTTTCAAGCCACTACAGAGAGGAAGTGCTAGACTTAACACTCTGTACAAATAATGTTATTCATGAAGTGAACAATTGGCGGGTTTCTAACGAAGAATCATTGGCTGATCATAGATTTATATTCTTTGAGCATCTAAATGATTGTTTAGAGGTAACTCGTTTCAGGAATCCAAAAAATACAGATTGGGACGCCTATGTCGACGCTCTAGCGTCGAAATTTCACGGGTATGAATCTGTTTTGGAAAGCCCACATGATCTAGACGATGCTGTTGAAATCACAACATCCTACATCATGGAGGCTTATGAAGAAAGTTGTCCCTTACGTACAATTAAATCAACACGAGGCACGTCCTGGTGGAATACTGAACTTGCAAAATTACGCAAGAATTGCAGAAGGCCTGGAACAGACGGCGTACAGAGGGAATCATTGCTTTTAAAACAGCTCGGAAAACCTATAAAAAAGCTCTGAAATCCTCTGAACGACGGGGTTGGAAAAACCACTGCACAAACATTTCTAGTGTGAATGAAACTAGCAGACTTAATAAAGTTTTAGCGAAATCTAAGGACTTTCAAATTCGCTGATGATTATCTGGTTATAATTACTGGAATGTGTATAAGCACAATTTTTAACCTGATGCAACAGGCTCTAAAGGAAACTGAAAAGTGGTGTCGTGAAGTTGGGCTCTCTGTAAATCCCAATAAAACATCACTTGTATTGTTCACTAAAAAAAGGAGAATCACTGAAGCTCGTCCACTTCGTTTCTTTGACTCTGAGGTCTGTGTGACAGATCAAGTTAAACACCTTGGAGTAATACTAGACTCTAAACTTAACTGGTCTGCTCACATCGATTTTAGAATCAAAAACGCATGCATGGCCTTTGGACAATGTAGACGAACAATTGGTAAAAGCTGGGGTCTTAAACCTAAATACATTTACTGGATTTATACTGCAATAATAAGACCAATACTAGCGTACGGATGTCTCGTATGGTGGCAAAAGGGAGAGCTGAGTAGCATTCAGACAAAGTTAAACCATCTACAGCGGATGTGTCTTATGTCATTGTCTGGTGCATTCTCTACAACACCCACTGCTGCTTTAGAAGCTCTTTTTGGTATAAAACCGTTGCAAATTTTCTTGAAACAGGAAGCCTACTCATGTGCATACCGGTTACAAGCAAATGGATTTTGGCACTATGATATCGATAATAACAATTCCCATTCACGTGTGTGGTCACACATGCTCTCGTGGGACCAACTTATAGTTGCTCCAAGTGATATGACTCTTCCTGTGAGTTTTCCTTATGGTGATTTCAGTACCTCTTTACCTGTGCGTAATGATTGGATATCAGGCCGCATAGAAAGAGAAATTTCGGTTCATATTGTTATTTATACGGATGGATCTCTGCTTGAAGGAAAAGCTGGAGCCGGAGTTTACTCGAGTGAACTAAGATTGCAACAATCTTTTTCATTGGGTATCTACTGCACAGTCTTCCAAGCTGAAATCTTTGCTATTATTTGTGGAGTGCTGGCAGCCCTCCAACAAAAGGTAATTGGGCAAATAATCTATATTTGTTCTGATAGTCAAGCTGCTGTCAAAGCACTTGGTTCTCACAACTCTAGGTCGAAGCTAATCATTGCGTGTCGCACTTGTCTAGAAGAACTTAGCATCATGAATACTGTTGATCTTCTTTGGGTCCCTGGACACTCTAACATTGCTGGCAACGAATGGGCAGACGAGCTTGCCCGAAGTGATGCATCAAATAATTTTGTGGGTCCTGAGCCCGCGGTACCTATTCCTGAGTCTTGGATAAAACAAAAGATCTGCTTTTGGGCTCTATCTGAGCATAACAGGTTGTGGACAAATCTTGACTCCTGTCGCCAAACAAAATTGTTTTTACCAAGCTTATCTGTAAAAGTTAGTAACTATCTTTTGAATTTATCAAAAAAGAACTGCAGTGTGCTGATAAGAGCTCTAACTGGCCACTGTAGTTTGAACTATCATTTAGCAAGCATGCATCGTTCGAATACTTTTGGTTGCGACCTCTGTGAAGGCGATTATGGGTCTTCTTTTCATTAAGTATGTAGTTGTCCCAGACTTGCCCAACTGCGTTACAGGATTTTCGGTCGTCATCTCATAAATGAATCTGAATATAGATCTCTTGATTTGAAAAATATCCTTCAGTTCATTCTCGATTGCGGGAAAGAACTCTAGTGCCTTCTAAATTTTTGCTGGGACTAGGACTAGGAAGACAAACTTTATGGTTTGTCACTGATAATTCCTAGAACACAAATATCCCATGCTTTTTCTATGTTTTCAATCCTTTCTTTATCCTTTTCCTCTTCTACTCTTAATACTTCCTCCTTCTTCTATCTTTTTTTTCCCTTTTTGTCAGGTAAATGATGAGAAGGTTCCTGCGGTTAGGCACAAATCCTCCACATGTGAGGGGAACGTGCCGTTATAAGCCATGGCTTTTTAGCCGACCTACCTGATACCTGAACAATTATCATGGTCTCAACTTTCAATCGCGACTTTTTCGTCAGTTCACGATAGGGGATGTCCTTCCAGTGGTGCGGTACTGTCAGGAAGGCACAAAACGTACTCAGTAATATTAAAAAAATCCTGGCTGCTTGGAAACTTATTTTCCATTTAGGAAGAGTTTCAATGCAAAGCTCTATGTAAGATTTTTTCAAGGAGTATCCGAAATGGGCAAAAAGACGGGACGGTTAAAAATAGTCGAAAAAACGGTACTGTCCCGTTCAAAACGGTACGTCTGGTCAGCCTACTAAGGGGGTTTACAAATAATTTACATAAAAGCGTATTTTAATGAAACTTCAATTTTTTCTATATTCAAAAGTTTCGAAAAACGTCTAATTTCAGCAAAAAAAAAGGTAAAAGATTTAGAATTAGGATAGTTTCTACCTGCGAAAAATACTTCGTTTATCAAGTGACATACGTTTTCAAAGTTTCATTCACATGAAAAAACATTTACGTATATTTTCCAACAATTTGGCGTGGTTTTGCTAAACAGCCATCAGTATGACGAAACTAACGAAATACAAACATGGCACAATGGCGAAGCGTCAATCACTCTCACATAAATTCGCAACTTTTACATTGTTGCTAATATTTTTTGTTGTAAGCACTAATTGAACAGTACGCTATGGCGCAAAAACATGCTTACATTCTCTTAACTATTGCGGACAAAAGGTACTCAATTGATTGTATTCTACGAATCCTTCACAATGCTTTATCTCACGAGATGAGGTGTGGAAAAAAGTTAATCGACTCGATTCAAAAGCGAAAAATATAATTTATCTAGAGAACAACAGGACCCGCAACCCCCCTAACGAAGGGCGGAAAATATAGAGACGTACCAAATAGTTTCCATCATCAGCATCCGGTCGCCAATGTCTCTGACATTGTGACATGCAAGTACAAAACAATTTAGCGAATCCAAACCCTCAGGGACAATTTCGGTTTTATTTTTTGCCATGTTCACGAGATGATGAAAATTTCATAACCAGCCACGCTGCCTGATGCAAAGCGAACACAAATGGGTCTCCGTTGAAACATACGGTTTAATTAAAAAACTGTCCATTGTCTTTCATTATCATAATTCAATCAAATTTATGTGTTTCCAAATAATTAAACTTTTGACCAGGAGCTTTTTTTTCGGCTGCAAAAACAATTTTTTCTTGTATTGTGTTGTACACCAAAGCGGTATTTCATTAGTCGACACTGTTGCCGATTTCCACCGTACGGGAAGCGGGTGGGAAAACATTTTGGGGCCGATATGCGATATTTGGTGCAGCTTCGGAGGCAACTGGCAGCTGTTGGGAGTCTTGGATGCTTTGGACAATCTTCCGCACTTGTTCCGTGCTAAATAAAGGTGCGAATTTATCACCTCTCTTCGACGTGATGCCCTTTACTGCTTTGAGGATTCCTTCCCAGCTAGAGTCCGCACTATCGCCTTTGATATTATTGGAAATTTTCACTCCAAACGGTGATCCGAAGTTGGGCCATTGTACCGGTTGCGGCGAAATAGGTGCAATTTGTGCGATCAGTACAATGAATAGAGCTCCTACCAATGCCACTGATGGATTCATGTTGGACGGATGATAAACAGTGTAAAACTGGCTTCTAGCTAGAGCTAATAAATCGTTTTATACCGACCATTCGGTTCGGTTATCAGATGTCGTTGTCGCTAGAGATTGAGTGTAGAACTCGATTGTAGCGAAGACTACAAAATTCAAGACTAGGCAACGGGGATGGTTTGCGATGCGCAGCATCGGACAATACTGGCTCTGTTATCTGTAACAAGTGCTAGCTATGAGGTCCACTATTGATCAATTGTCTCTATCATATATTATAACATAGTACAGGGTGTCTACACCTGAAAAAAAATTCAAAAACCTGGAATTATCAGGGAATTTGGAAAAACCTGCTTGTCATTCTTATTCTGACGCTAATGAGCATACTAAAACAGTAGTTTCTAGCTATTGATTCGATAACCATACGAGTACGATATGCAGTTCGATTGCAGAAAACGCCTTGAACTAGGTCACCTAGTATCAACAACATAGCATCGAAAACAAACCAAAAATAATTAACCACAAAGCGACATGCGCTGCAATTAACGAATTTTCACGGGGGAAGTTATTTACGATGCTTCAACCAAACCGCATAATAGTGAGAATGAAATTTGCACTTCATTCTCACATTGCACTGCTACTGCTGCTCACAACAGCCAGCATAACAAGCATTGTTTTGGAGTTTTGTGATATTCAATAACACGAAAAAAATCGGTTTACCAACATATTAATTTCGTGTCACAATGAACAGTGAATAAAATTGGCAGCCACAATCGTTGTTAAATGTCCCAGTACGTGAAGTAGATGTATTGCGCTAATATATGTCTAATAAAAGCTTTTCACCACTTTGTTTTCCTAATGGCATATCGAATTAGAGTATGCACCATGCACCAATATATGACTATATTGCTGAATACTCCTACACCTTTCACAGCTTGGCTGTTGCGTCCTCTTCTAAAATGTACCTAATATCTTCCATAGCCTCGAAAAAAGCAGCCTGCAGCTTCCTGCAACTTGTCACTTCAGAGTCCTTATAGGCAGTGATCATCGACCATAGCGTATCAGTTAAAATCGAGTAGAAACTGCCGTATCCATCCAAGCACATCGGAGCTACGAATCCGCAATTTATCGTGAAACCTAAGGTACTGGTTGAGAGGATAAAGTTGCCACCTCCACCGCTGAAGGCGAAAAAAAGAAAACAAAATTACACTACATTCCAATGTAACCTCATCTAAAGTACCTTTTACTATACAAAGGGTCATCGTAAAGCTCCGGTACGGGCAGTCCCTGCTCGTAGGCAATACACCACAAGGCGAACAAATGCCTATCAAAGCCGTTTCCTTTCCGAGCCTCATTCATCAACTCCGATTGTCGGTTTGCGGCTGTTTTGAACAAACTGGCTTTGGTATTACTAGATTCTTTTGGATTATTCATTGCTTCGATAAAATGCACGGCCTCCATGCTGCACGATCGGCAAGTTTCCGTGCGCCCCTGATAAAACTGACGCATCATAGCGGTCTCGTATGTTGGCGCGAAACTACCATGCAACCGATGGTACGCCAAAAGCATTGCTGTCTGAGTCCATGCGTCTGGGTGAATTTTTCGAGACTTCATATAATCTTTACCATATCCACTAAACTGGTCTACTGAAACAGTGACAGTATTTTGCTGAAATAATATTATCGATTATAAACAAATAGTTACTGTAAAAAGTTTCGATATTACCATTTTATCAGCTACGGTTTTCATTCGACTAATTTCATCGCTTAACTTGCTATCTACATCGAAAACTACTTCAACGGGCGTCACCACCTTTCTCGCTGGGATGGTCCAATCGGGGATACCGTCTTCGACCAAAGTTAACATAGCGTACAAGCTGACCGCCATCGAGATTGTGCCATCGTAGCAGCAGTGTTCACCTAGGCAGCCTGATTTTCCATTCGGGAAAAAGACAGTAGCACAACTTTTGTCAGCCCACCTACACCGCAAATCACCGATCAATGTTTTCACGGCCAAATCAGAATAATCCGAAGGGCAGTTTGTATCCAGCGAAAACAACGACGTTGCTGTTTCAATGTCCCGTAAAGCATTTTTATTGTTTTCTGATAATTCCATCAGGTGTTTCCTATTCTGAGCCCACGTAGATCGATCATCATGGGTAAGAAGTGTCACTGGTTGCTGGTTGGTATCTTCAGTATCTACCCTGTGTTGAATCTGCTGGAACACTAGAAGGAAGTCTTGGGCGCTTAACTCTTCCCCATCATCATGGAATGATTCTACTTTGAATATCCTTCCCTTGTAGATGACCAAAACGTGAGAGGGGCACCAGCCTTCCTTCTCGGTTTTAAAGTGACAAACAATTTTATCCATTTCCGTACCAGGAACTCGAACGGTATTGAAGAGTCGCCTATACTGATCCGAGGAAAAAATTATCTTTTTATCTGCGCTCATAACTGGACGAAGCTTCTCCGTACGAATCAGTTTCCAAAAGCGAACATTGATTGTACAGCATATGGCAGCACCTCGCAGAAAATTCTCCGGTTTGGTCTCCAAACCAACCGTCTCGAACATCAACGGTTGAACCATTACGCAATACGGTATCAAGGGCATACGCAAGCTGAGATAGGCGTAATCTTCCCACCATTTGGCGACCTGAAAATAAATAGATGCATACAGTGCGTTTTCAATTTCTCATTCTAACTGGACAGATCAATGCTAATTAATGATTGATGCAAGCCTTATCGGGGCTGAAAATAGATGCGCGCCGTGTGTGTATATAAATTGTGGGGATTTTATAGAAACCAAAGTCAGATATTCAACGCACCATGAAGTCTTTCATCTTGTTAACTATATTCCTAGCGAGCACTCTATCTTTAGTCCAGTGTGGAACAATAGGTGCCCTTAATGTGTCCGGAAACAGCTTGGGAGATGTTGTGACCATAAATGTGGAAGTGACCGCCGACATTCACAACGAGGTTAAGCAGGAGTTTGAAAATGCCGGCACCACGGTCGTTACCATATCGGATGTGAAAAATATTTTGGAACAACTTCAGACTGCCCTAGCACAGCTCAGTCAGGGACTGACACAGCAGGTTGAAGATCAATCGAACGAATCACAGGAGCCTGAAAATTCCGTACCAGATCTGGCACCCGTCGTCACCGAAGACAAAGGCAACGAAATTATCAAGCAGCTGTATGGTATTCTTTCCGGTCAGCCCGAGATGTGGAAAACTTTGCAGGAACTGATGAGTCACCTGCCACAGATTAACACCGACAGTAAAGTGGAAAACAGAGCGCAAAATAAAGAATGACTGGCGTAAAAACAAGCGAAGGTTTTGTTTACTCCACCAAACTAGTTCGTAGAAAAGTATCGTTTTTAAGTGGATATATCTTTTCAAATGAATAAAAGCTTAAGTTCCACTCACAAAAAATTACATCCTTTTACGCATCAGTTGTAATAGCGCATGTTTTGTCTATTATTTTGACGTTTGACGTTTCACGGTGGCTTCGATGTGTCGTAAAATGTCTAAAATATTAAATACGAACACTTCACATATTCCAAAACACAGTTAATTAGCGTTTTCTAGTGAAATCCCAGGGGTGACGGTCTTACCCTCAGTGCCGGGCTTACCCCCAGTACCCCTAATCTTCATTTGTTTACAATTTACTAAGTCTGCATCAAATCACGATTTATCTCGGATTTAACAAAAAATGTAATAGGATTGGTTTATTAAAAGAATAGACGAAGGAGGGATATTTATTATTTGTTATTTGTTTAGTCTTATACAAGGATGGAAAAAAATCGTATCGGATAACAATTAGTCGGGTATCATTTCTGAACGTGCTATTTATAAGCTTTCAATCCTAGCAAACCATCGCTATTAAAAGTAAACCATTCTCACGCATGCAAAGGACAACTTAGAGCAAAGAAATATATGGTAGCTTTCTTTGATGATTTTGTTTCAGTATTGCCTGCTTTAGGCGGAGCGAGCAACATATAGGGGAATTGTGGGTAAAATGAACAGGGGTGGTAAAATGGACACCCGTTTAAATCTCGACTATTACGTTGAAAAATAGTACAAACTTCTTTGGCACCTTATCTCAGAGGCACTAGAAGCTATTTGAGATAAAGTATGCGACATGATACATTCAAACAGTCAAAATAATAAACAAAAACAAAAACACGTGTACATTCGTGGTGGTGATGTTATTTTTGACCTACAAAAAATAAGGTTTTTTCTAGTGTAAAACAGTATTTTATAACGGTTTTTCTGCAAATATCTGTACTCAGACAACTAACCAGCAAAAATCATCAAAGGTTAGTAGTTGTTTAAATGATTTTCTCGATATATTTGGGTATTTTCATTAATATGTATGTGCGGGTAAAATGGACAGCCCATGGTGATGGAGAAAAAATTGTGTTAACTTCTATTGAAAAATCAAGATGCTTCGTGTTTATATCAGAAAAACGCAAAGGTGAACTCGGACCGATGAACAGATGAACAGATGACCGCGGCTAAACGTACCGTCGAATGCGGAATGTCCGTAAAAAACCTTCCGCCATTTCTCAGTTTCTAGCGGATAAGGTCATATATTGTTACTAATTCTACAACAAACGGTGAAAATTAAACTGTTGGTGAATGCATAAGTGTATTACGTGCTATGTAACAACATTTTACTATCTGTGAAGGGATAATTAATGTTCACGCCCAAGGTGTCCATATTACCACCTCCATACGTTCATTTTACCCACACGTGTCCGTTTTAGCCCCAAAAAACTGCTTTTGAAAATGCTCATGAAAACTACGAAAAATACTATATTTGAGTACTTCTTCTGATTTTTTGTATTAACCATTAGTGGCTCAGTCAATGTGCGCTATCGACTCATAGTTGTAGTGTTAAACTGTGGAGGAAATTGGGAAATGGCTTAGGGTGTCCATTTTATCACCCCTTCCCCAGCGAGTGTTTCACGAAAGAATCGTTAACGATTGCACTCAAGCGATCGCAATGATTCTTTCAAATGTTGGTTGCTTGTAGGCGGAATTCGGCTACACCACGTCGTGCTTTCATCGTGATATACCACGATGATTCTTGGTTTTTTTTTTTTTTTGTTTGTATGATTTATTTATGTACTAAATATTCAGAATTCGTATTGTGTGTTCTGCCACAAATGGTGACATTTAAACACTATTATATATATTTGTACGCTTTTTAGTATTATTGAATGTTATTAGCTTTCGCAGATAATGTAATTGTAGGAAAATTATTAAACCTACTTGTCAAGAAAAAAAAGGAATAAAAGGAATAAAACGAAACTTAAAATAAACTTAAAACTATCTTACTGACTATAAAGTGAGCTAATCGTTGCAATTGAGGATTGCAACGATTTTTGTCGGAATTTGTTGATAATTTGGCTTGACATATTTTCTAATGCTTCTACATTAGTGAGCCTATGTAGCTCATTCGTGCTAAACCAGGGAGGACGCTTTAAAATCATTTTCAAAAGTTTATTCTGAATCCTTTGAAGTGTCTTCTTCCTGGTTGCACAACAACTTGTCCAGATGGGAACTGCATATAACATTGCTGGTCTAAATATTTGTTTGTAAATTAACAGTTTATTCTTGAGACAAAGTCTAGAATTCCTGTTGATAAGAGGATATAAACATTTGAAATACTTATTGCACTTTGACTGGATATTTTCAATGTGCTCCTTGAAAGTAAGATTCTTATCATAAATTAGCCCTAAGTATTTAACTTGATCAGACCAATTTAAGACCACACCGTTCATCTTAATAACGTGGTTATGGGCAGTGAAGGAAATGAAATGATTTTGAGCTGATTGTTTTTTCATCTTGAGTTGTGCACATCATGAAGTGCACAGTTCATGACTAAAATTGTATCCTCTCAATACGTAATAAAATGTTGGTGCCTTGGTCACTCGGAGATGACAAATACAACAGTTGACTACATACAACTCTGAGAATAGAGTGATGCGCGTTGCGCCGTTGTAATTCTCTCTTCGTACGTGGCGCATCGTAGGAAAAAAACGATAGCAACAAGCAAAAGAATAATTGAGAGTCCCATAAATGTTGGTTGGATTGCATCTCGCATCGCAGTGACGCAGCAGCGATGATGCGGTGCGGTGATGATGGGAGGGAGAGTAAGTAGTTCGGAAGGTATTTTTTTCAGCAGGTTTTTTATAGCAGCCAAACAGATACCAAAATGTGCTATGTTTGTTACCGAGAAATCATACGTTTGTTGTATTGCGTTGCGATTTCGTCAATGACATTACTCACTAGTTTTAGTTATGATTAGTGAATGGAATTTTTTCCTCATACTAATTTGGGTAGTAACGTTATGGAAGAGTGAGAGGGGATGGAGTTTTGAAAATCTTTGAATAATGCTTGACTTGCTTTTGAACTGGTTTTGGATGCATTATTGCAGATTTTGATACTGCATTTTCACGTTTCAGTGCTGCGATTTTCAGGTTTTAGTGCTGTATGCCAATTGTGTTGAACCGAATATATTTGTACAGAAGTACAGAAATAACACCGAGAGGAAAAATAAGGCTTCTTTAGCAAAATCTTTAGCGAAAATTTGTAGAGGTTTGTAGAATTATCATTCTTAATAAACATATGCTGGCAACGACATTTTTATCATCACTGGACTTGTTTATTCATACTAAATTCAACAAGGAACTTGGAATATAAGCATAACAACTCAGATCTTTTTTTCCCTTTCTTTTCAATTTTCTATATTTCTGAGTACAAATGACATAAAGTATTTACAGATCAAATTTGTAACGGCTAATTTAACAAACATATTTACCCTAGTAAAAATGTTATGCAACTTAAATCCAAACAAAATATGGCAAGTGTTTTTTACGTCTAATGCCTGATTAATACCTGATAAAATCTGCAATATTTTGCAAATCATTAAAACTCTTTCTATCTTTCACAACAGTTCGAAAAACATAGAGGAGAAACAATTGGTATGATAAAAAGCTCATCGAAGCTCTTTTCCTGATTGGTCTGATTTCAATTAGTCGAATGTTCGCGGAATACCAGTTCAAGAAACACTAGTTAGGGCGAACAATAGTGGTCTTAAAAGGCTTCGCGCTCATTCCACAGCCCTCCGACCGAAAAGCATTGCCAGAACGATTATGAGGTTAGTTTCAGAGCTATATGCTCTGTACTGAAAACAGTTACAGTTTGAACCTTTGTTTTTATTTGTTTTGGAAATATTCGAACTGTTATTAAAATGTGTATACACTTGTAACAGTAAGGAAAAAATTCTTAATACATATTTTGAAGAAATTTGTTTTGTAAGTTCTCCGTACGTCACAATTGAATCAGTTGTAACACACCCTGTTGACACAGTGCGGTTCGATGGTTCGATTTTGGTAACATATTTATATGCCTTCATTGACCACAGGGGGTTTGTTTCTGAAAAGTTGGTTGGGTTTGTAACGACAGATGTTGTTTGGCCATAATGGGTCAAGTAGGAGAAACATGCTGTTAGTGATAAATCAAACGGGCCCGTAACATCAAAATTGCACAAAAGCTTGAAAACTCCGAAATTCAAAGAGTAGTAAATCTAGAATTTGTTTATATGAAAATGTTAATCTGACTTAACACCAGCTAATTATATGTAAGGAATTACCCATCGTGAAAAAGTTGAAGAGGTTGTTTATTAGACACGACCGCAGAGTTAACCTAGAATACAACAGCCTGTCTTAAGTCAATGTATTTCTTGCAATAGGTTTGGGAATACACTCAATGGGGTTAATCAATTTAATGGTCTCTCTGTTCTAGATGACGTTTACCTCTACAGACGGCACCGGTAACGACAAAGAACAACTATGCTATGTGCAGCTAAGCAGTTTCACTTGACGCCATATCCAAAACAAGAATTAAATTGTATTGTTTTGTGGCTGTCTTTTGTATCAAGCTGCACTGAGAAAGCTTAATTTAGGCAGTGGCTACGATGAGGGCCAATAGTGCATTCCCGGTAACCTAGGTTTAATACGAACAATTTTCTGCAGTTGCAGTAGTGTAGATAATTTTAAAACTGATCGCTGCAAATAGTAGGACTTGAGCGAAAAATTATGTGATTCAGGTTCACTGGCGCAAACATTCTTCAAATAAATGTTAAAATACACTCAGTAAACTTTGAGGCTTAGTTGAAGTCAAAAGAGGTTAATAATGTTTGTCAATGCCATTTATTGACAACTGAATATTGTTTTTTGACATGGCAAATTTTTGATTAAGTTCTGAATGATTCACTGTGTAAAATCAACATGAGATGATTTATTTGAAACTATATATGATAATTTTTATCGCTATACTGCTAGTCACGCACGCTATATAGCTAGCCACGCACGCTGTAGATATGCACACACGCTATATAGCTAGCCACGCACGCTATAAACATGCACAGACATGCTATAGACATGCACAGACACGCTATAGACAAGCACAGAAACTATATAACCATGCACACGCAAGCCACGCACGCTATAGACATGCACGCGCTATATAGCTAGCCACGCACGCTAGCGACACACGCTATAAATATTCACACACGTTATATATGTGCACACACCCTGGAAGATGGTGGCTTCTCAAACCACCTGGCGGTGCGAGTCTCATTTAATTTCTGGCTGTATTCACCCAACGATATCTGAATTGAATTACCACTGGTGGGGTCCAACTCAGATCAAAAGGGAGCCGAACTGAAAAAGTTAGGTTCTGCAGCTAACCACTGCCGCCGCCGCTGTTGCCCGCTGCTGCTCCACGCCGCCTTTGCCCACTGCCATCGCTGCTACTGTCCGCCGCTGCTGCCTGCTGCTAGTAAACTGCGACTACTTGAGGAGAAGCAGTCTCTTATATAGCCCAACGAGTGCATTCCTGGCTAACTAGGTACTCCATTCTGTCGTCCTTTTTAGGGAAAGGCAGCAAGCAACCAATCAAAGGTCGACATTTACGTTTCGACAAGGTTCAACAATTTTCAATAGTACAATAGTTCGAACAGTCAAATTACAATTTTCTGGATTTGGACGGTTGCTTAAATGATTTTCCAATCGATTGCTGCAAAAATGACGGAAATCGGTTGAAAACTGACTGAGTTTAGAACGTTTGAAATTGGACAATTTTCGTGACGCTCTCAATGTTTTCGGTTTTCGAAATTGGATCCCTGTATTGAAGTTGAACCCCTATATATGTTGCCGTAAGACGTATTCTACGTCAAAGAAATCAATTTTGTCAATGATCAAGGAACAACTTTATTTGAAATAAAAAAGTCTCTCCCTCTCTCTTCAGCTCGGGGAAAACTAATAGTGTCAGAAGGATCGTAGCTCTAGCCCCGCAATTGTCCTGTACACTCAACAGTTGGCTGCGAAGTCTGTATATAATAAACAGAAGTTCAAATTTCAAGACGGAATGCACCAAGCACCAAGGCATTGCTCTACATTATCAATACACAAAATTTAAAATTGTTAAAAAAGTTGTTTAAGTTAATATTTCCGAAATCTCATTTTTTGTTATGAAAACACCATAAAAGGTTAGCTAAATATTTGTTGTCTGATCATGGCAAACTGAGAGAGAAAAAGTTACGATGGCAGTTCGTAACGGTAATGACTTTTGGCCGATAGCTACAATTTTCCACCGCCGTGCACCGGAAATTGCCATTCTCCGCCACAAACATTTGCCGAACTTTTTCGGATACATTATTTTTTCTTAGCCCTTTGTCCATCTTGACGCCTTATACCGACAAAAGCTTCTAACCAACTAGCAATTTGCACATGCGCTTGCAGCTACCAGCTACCACAAAAAAAAACCCGTTGAGTTGAGTGAGAGTAGGAAAACACGAACTCTCTTTCTTGAAAAAAAAATCCCTATCATTGAGTAAATATTTACGATCCAATTTCACTTATTCATTTGTTCATAACGCGACTAACTTTATATTCTCAGCTGTGCACATAGAGAATAACATATATTGCGTGCTCCCACGATGAAAAGTACATCGTAAGAAGGAAGGCGGAGAGAGTGCACCAGTAACGATTTTTTTTATATGGTGCTCTTTTGTGATCTTCGTTATTCACCTACCATGGAGGTCTGTTTGCAAATGTGCGAAGAATAAGAATAACTCGCACACTGACGACGATGTCAACGCATCATAGGCTTGGTTTATACGCATTCATTAGTCGCTAGAAGCGATTTTTTTCCATCGGTGGTTATGGGTGGGTTTGAGAAATGAAACTCTTGGCTTATGAGGAAAAATAATTAACTGTGTTTTTGAAGCATTAGGGGAAATCTTCCATTTTTGTAAGTATGAAGAAAATATATCTAAACTTTTTATGAAGCCGACTGCATATAACACGAAGGCTTTTTCCTTTTGCGGACATGCTTGTATCGTCACAAAACAGAGATTTCTCACAACCTGGTGGTAAATCAGGAAGATCAGAAGTAAAAATGTTATATAAGATTGGGCCCAAGATACTCCCCTGAGGCACACCAGCTCTAACAGGCAATCTATTAGATTTACCATTTAGATAGTTAACCTGGAGAGTTCGGTCAGTTAAAAAAAACTTTGTATCATTTTTGTGAGGTAAAGCGGAAAACTGAAATTTGATATTTTAGCTATCAAACCTTTATGCCAAACACTGTCGAATGCCTTTTCTATATCTAGAAGAGCAGCTCCAGTCGAATAGCCTTCAGATTTATTAGTTCGAATCATATTTGTTACTCTAAGTAACTGATGAGTAGTGGAATGCTCATGGCGAAAACCAAACTGCTCATTTGCAAAAATTGAGTTCTCATTAATATGTGTTTTCATTCTATTAAGAATTATTCTTTCAAAAAGTTAGCTAATAGAGGAAAGTAAACTAATTGGTCGATAACTTGATGCCTCAGCTGGATTCTTTTCGGGTTTTAAAATTGGAGTGACTTTGGCATTTTTCCATTTCGTAGGAAAATGTGCTAGTGCAAAGCATCTGTTAAAAATTTTTACCAAGAAATTTAAAGAGTTTTCGGGAAGTCTTTTGATGAGGATATAGAAAATCCCATCATCTCCTGGTGCTTTCATGTTTTTGAATTTTTTGAGAATGGTTCGCACCTCATTCAAGTTTGTCTCCAATACCTCTTCGGAAAGAAATTCTTGGGTGGTGATCTGAGCATACTTTTGGTTTACTTCATTTTCAATAGGACTTACTACGTTCAAATTGGAGTTATGAACACTCTCAAACTGCTGAGCAAGTTTTTGAGATTTTTGTTCATTCGTTAGAAAAATGCAATCACCATCTTCAAGGACTGGAATGGGCTTCGAGTGTTTCTTAAGAACCTTCGAAAGCTTCCAGAAAGGTTTTGAATAAGGTTTTAGTTGTTCAACTTCTCTCATGAAATTCTCATTTCGCAAGAGAGTGAATCTATGTTTAATTTCCTTTCGTAATTCTTGAAAAATAATTTTCAAAGCAGGATCACGAGATCTTTGGTATTGACGTCTCCGTATGTTCTTCAAACGTATAAGAAGTTGAAGTTCACTGTCAATAATTGGTGCATTAAATTTCACTCTTGCCTTAGGAACTAATAAATTCCGGACATTGAGTATTAAGCTGCTAAAATTTTCTAATGCTCTGTCAATGTCAGCACTATTTTGTAAAATAATATCATCATTCAAATTTTCCTCGATCGTAGAACGATATCTATCCCAATTAGTCTTGTGATTATTTAACACAGATGTAGTGGGACTTCAAATATTTTCATGGGAAATAGAAAATGTTATGGGAAGATGATCAGAATCAAAGTCAGCATGAGTTAATAAATCACTGGATGAATGGCTTTGATTTGTTAGTACCAAATCAATTGTAGATGGATTCCTAATAGAAGAATAACAGGTAGGACCATTTGGAAATAAAACTGAATAAAATCCAGCCGAGCAATCATTAAACAATATTTTTCCATTGGAATTGCTTTGAGCATTATTCCAAGATCGATGTTTCGCATTAAAATCACCGATGATTAAAAATTTAGATTTATTTCTTGTGAGTTTTTGCAAATCTCCCTTGAAATATTTTTTTCGCTCACCATTGCATTGAAAAGGCAAATACACTGCGGCTATAAATAAAATGCCAAAACTTGTTTCAATTTCAATTCCCAAACACTCGATAACTTTGGTTTCAAGATGGGGTAAAACACGATGTTTTATTCGACGGTGGATAACTATTGCAACTCCACCACCGGCAACATCAAGTCTATCAAACCTATGAACTATAAAATTTGGGTTCTCTTTTAGTTTAATATTTGGCTTTGAAAGCGTTTCAGTCACAACTGCAATATGCACATCGTGGACTGTTAAAAAATTGAAAAATTCATCTTCTTTCGCTTTTAAAGAGCGAGCATTCCAATTTAGAAAATTTACAGCGTTATTTAAAATCATTGCTGAATTTCAATTTCATAACAATATTAGTTGTAAATTTTATACCTTCTTGAACAGCCTCGTACATCGAGTTACAGTTCAACAAAACGGACATTAGCTGCAGCATGGATTGTTGTAGGTATTCAATCTTTTCGGGAGTTGGATTACCTAAATCAGTACTGGCTGACTTTTCAGCACCAAACACGAATGGTTTGTTACTGTTTGAATTTGAAATATTACCTGAAAGGACACTGGGATATGAGCAGCCTGGTGTTGCCTGAACAGGATTATTTTTCTGAGATTTGTTATCTGAATTTAAATTATTACCTACAGACACACCTGCTAATGAAAGTGCTGGTGATGCCTGATAATTTTCGACCTTACAGGACAATTAAAGAAATTAACTTTGTGATTTCCCCCACAATTTACACATTTGAAACTATTAGTGATCTCTTTCACGGGGCAGATATCTTTCGTGTGACTAGTGTAACCACAAATCATACATTCTGCAGCCATATGGCAGTTTCGAGTTCCATGACCATAGGCTTGACAATTCCGACATTGCGTAAGATTATGGATTCCTCCATGTCTCTTGAAGTTTTCCCAACTTTATTCGCACGTTGAATAAAACACGTGCTTTTTCTAAACATTTTAAATTATGTACTTTGGTACGATCAAAATGTACTAAGTAATTTTCCTGGTGTATTCCAGTTTGAAAAATTTTGGCATTTGCCTTTCGTTTCATCAAAATTACTTGGTTGGGGGCAAAACCAAGTGATTCTGACAAACAATCTTTGATTTCATCAATATTTTGATCATTTGAGAGACCTTTCAACACAGCCTTAAACGGTCTCTTGTTTTTGGCATAAAAAGAGTAAAATTTATACATCTTTTCAGTCAAATACTGTAATAGATGTTTATGGCCATCAAAAGATTCGGCCAAAATACGAATTTCGCCTTGGCGACCAATTTGAAAATTAACTTTCACATTCGATAGAAATGATGAAAGTTCTGATCGAAATGCTTTAAAGTTTGCTACAAATACCACAATAGGTGGAACTTTAACCTTCTTCATAACGGCTTTATGCTCAGTATGAGAAGTTTGGAATTCTAGATCCCCAACAGAAGAAAGAATATCATACCTGTTAATCGAAATTTCAGTGTCACTTGGAGGAGATGCCTCACGTTTCCTTGATGCCGCATCAAAGCGAGCTTTTTTATTTTTTCCAGGCATAACTGGACAACTTCACTACACTTTCACTTCAATATAGAATTTGAGTAGAAATATCTCAAACCAAATTAATTCACTAAACACTCGTTAACTTTAAAAACAAATTTATTACTTTGTCTTTCAACAGGTAGTCTTTTAAAAAGATTGCCTGTTGAAAGCGAAAAACAAAATTTTAATATCTCTCGGTAGTCTAAGACTTAGCCTCGAGCTGTTGGTAAAATGCGACCGTACTGTAGGACAGTTCAAGTCGATCTGCGATGATTCTTGGCGATTTCAAGTATCACATGCTAATGCACCATGCTACAATTTCCGTTAGCATTGATGATACCTGCTTGCTCCGGTAAGCAAACAATTGAACGCAATCTAACGTTCATTTGGATTCATAATTTTGTATCACTGGCGATAATATCTCAAATATTCTCGCGATAATGTTGAATGCAAGTGAACTAAAATACTATCGTGTTTGAATCATTCAGTCTCCTTCTATGGTATTCGGAACTCTTAGAAGCGAAAAACAATCAGCAGCGTTTCTATAGAAAACTTGTACTCGAGTGAAAATAGTTTAACGATAACTGATGAATCAAAGAACACATTTGCATGAAATATTGCTAGTGAGTGAACTTTTCCATGCTTGGTCTTATATCAACTGACACATTGGTGGTCTTAATGATAAAATATATTATCTACTGAAAACATTTAAACTTGTCGTCTACGATGAATTTGCATAAACATTTTCGCCAAGATGTTAAGGTGAAACACTGCTGGAACCACAAATGGCCGACTTAGAGCCACCACTTTGAATTTTATGTTTGCTGTGGTGAAGAAAACATTTGGAAACTGAATAAAAAGGACTTAAGTTTTTCTTGACTTTTTCACTAAGCTTCAAGATAAACACCAAACATAAAAATGCGTTTTCACAGGAAACGCATTAACTATCCCGAGCCTTGTGCTTGGTGGCTCGAAGTCGGCCATTATGGCTTCAACACAGTTTTACCTTACTAGCCTTTCCGGTGCATAAATATGTAATCGCTGCAAACTTCGCGGTGCATTTCTTTCATCAGTTAAAACTTTGAAAATAAACACAGCCTGAGCATCGAATCGTCACTGCTGCAGAGTTTCCTAGCAATACTCAGAGAGAGAGAGATATGCGAAGAGAATGTTGTGAGCCAAACGAACAAGGAAGGTAACACATTGAGAGGTATTGAAATCAGGTACAATAAGGGATATTTTTATTTTCACACGTTTTTCGTGCTCTATTACCAAACAATGAATTGAGAATACTCCAATATTGCTTTATCATGGTAATTTTTCACTGGTGGTTCACAAACCTTTTGTATGATCAACATCTTTAGGTTTAATTTTATATAATTGCACCATAATTGATCATTATTTTAATGATCAATTATGGTGCAATTATATAAAATTAAACCTAAAGATAAAATTTAACACCTTCACGATTTTTGTGATGCACTTTATTATTCCCCAGTACTTCCACCGTCAAAATCAGTTTTAAGAATCGAAAGAGAAAGTTTGTCAACATAGCGCGTTGAGGAGAGATCTGGCACCTCTGACATGTGAAACCTAGTTGCCAAATTGGCGAGTTTTTTCATCGCCTATCTCTCTCTCTCTCTCTCTCTCTCTCTCTCTCTCTCTTGAGTATCTCTACACTCAAAATAATTTTCACGTCATAATTACCAGAAAAGTTATGTGAATATTTTCCACTGTCATTTTCACGTAGATTCTACGTGATTGCCATTTGAGTTCATCATGATCTGGTGAGATGATTTATCCTATGAATCTTATACAGCAGACATATGCATTTTATGTGAATTTCACGTAGAATTCAACTACCGGTAAAAAGGAAAGCATTCGATTATCTGCTAGCTACTATGTTTGATACAACGTAAAATTTCCAAATTTTGTTTCCCCAATTCTTAAAAGACGGCAAATAGTTTTTAAAAATTATAGAAATATGTTGCTTGATAAATCGCACTGCCATGCAAAATCGCCGATTCGTAAATGAATCAAACGACATAAAAACGGGCAAATATTACGACATTTTCCGGCGATAACTATTGTAAGCTGCAACTGTTTATGTATAGGAAACTCCTAGACCTTGAAATAAATCTGTGTGAAACCTGTAAAGCTCACTTGTTGGCAAGCCGTCGAGAAATTCTATTTTATTGTCAGAGACTGAGTTAGACAACAGCTTCGCCATTTTGATTTCTGTGTATTTTCACATAGAGAGTTCACGCGATACTTCTTTTATAACATTCTGTTTGACGTTGCCAAGTTCACGTAGATAGTACGTGATAAAACATAGTATGCATGTGATTTTCCCGTAGATGTTATGTTTGTCACATAAATCATGCAAAATGACAGAAAATGAATAAGTACAGGAAATTTCACGTAACAATAATGTGAAAAATATTTTGAGTGAAGTGTTCCCAATCACAGCAGCTGGCAGCGATCAGATTATGCCGGTAACTTCTGCGGATCTCGCCACGTTGCACAGATTCAATTCTTGCAATCCAGTTTACAGTGAGCAGTGTACACCACACTACTGAATTAGCTTCTAGAACAGATCAAACCAGTGAATAATATAATGAACAAAGGCATACTGGATCATGCAGATCCGATGCTACCAAAAAAGTGTCGATTCGCCCTTGCTAAAATCTCATTGTAGTGTAGTAGCCTAAAGGATAGAGCTGCATCCAACTTAATACCCAAATCTTGAACCTGTTTGGCTCTAGTCAAAGTTTGGTACGAAATCACGCAACATTTCTGGATATCACCTGACAAGCACCACTCGTGAAAAATGTCGGCTAGTCGCTGGAATTCGTTACAGTTTACGATGTTTCGTGCCTTCAACAATTGGCAATTGTCTGGCAGTACCTATCAAAGATGCGTCATTTATGTACAACGCAAAGAGCAGTGGTCCTAGATTACTGCCTTGCGGAACGCCCGACAGATTCGAAAATAGATTAGAATGCTGTGATTCAATCTTTACTCGAAGCGTTCGATTTTTTAAATAGGATCTTAGCCATTGTACGAGAGCAGGAGTATTTTAACGGGCAGGCTATCGTGGTTGACGCAGTCAAATGCAACTTTGCAAAAATTCTATTTTTTTTTCATTGAAGGAAGTGGGGTGAAACGGCCCCTTAAATTTCATGTATAAACCAAGTGCGCCAAATGGGGTAAATCGGCTTTAGGTTTTTTTCCAAAAACCGTCAAAATCACTAAAACCACAATATTACCTATTCTGCCTCACCAGAACTACCTACGTCATCAGAAGATACACCAAGAATTTTTTTTTTCGAAAAATGCCGTCAAAATCACGAAAACTGCCAGAACTCGGGTTAGACTTGATAGATTTGTTAAAAATTTAAATTATTACTCTAGTTAATTAAGGACTTAAGGGTAAGGTGACAAAGGTGACAAAAAAATTTCTTAGAAAATACTTGGCGATTTTCGGGGTGCTGTTTTCCAGAACACGAGTGTAGCATTTTATAAAACAACTAAAGTGCTTCTATTTGATATCAAATCCAGATGCATCATTTGGAAATTGACTAAAAAGGACTGAAGCTTTTCTTGACTTTTTCAATAAGCTTCAAGATAAACACCAAACAAAGTAAAAGATATTGTGGATATGACGGTTGGGAAAATAAATAATTCCTACTGGTCCGTGAAGCAAATTAAATCATTATTTGCACGATTTTCTACAATATTTATACAGGTTAAACTTAGTGCAAAGGAAGATGGTTCTTTGATGAACAAGGAAGAACATCATAAGTACGTATTGGTGAGCATAAGTGTTCGAAGTCGTATATTTTTCAAATGATTGTTTATTTTTATTGATACAACAGCAACAAGAGTAACATGATTCTTTGGCCAACACTCTGGGAAAAAAGCAAAGAATGCGATGAATGGGACCGATGACAATAAATTTAAAAGTAAATCTGAATTAAAAAGATGAACATGAAACTCAAAGAATAACTAACTTCATTTGCTTCAATAATACTCGAAATATTGTAGTCTCTCAGAAACCGTCATAACGAAAATGTGTTTTTCCTTGTTTGAAGAAAAACTTCAGTCCTTTTTAGCCAGTTTCCAATTGATGCATTTGGATTTGATATTAAATAAAAGTTCTTTAGTTGTTTTATAAAATTCTAATATCAGGCTGTGGACCTTTTTCTGTAGAGAACCCTGTAGCACCCCGAAAATCTCACGACAGATCAACGATTCTGGTCGCAATGAGGGAGTTTATATAAAAATAAATAATAGAACCCCGACAATTTCCCAGAAAAATATTTTTTTTATCATGTAAATTCATTTGTCACTTTTGTCATCTTATCCGTAAACTTCTTAGGTATTTAATTAAAGTAATAATCTAAATTTTGAGCAAATCTTATATTTTGCTCTTGCAGTTTAGATGATTTTGACGGTATTTTGGGAGAAAATCTTAAGGGAACGTTTTACCCCAAATGGCGTATCTACTGTTAAAGTAGGTAGTTCTGGTAAGGAAGAATGATTATCTAAATTTTCAGCAAAATCTATTAAGCCTAGCAGGAAATATTGTGATTTTAATGCTTTTGACGGTTTTTGGGAAACATCTTCTAGGGCCGTTTTACCCACACTTGGCTTATACATAAAATTAAAGCTTTCGAGTTGCTCTACGGAACGTTATATTCAGATATTTTTTCTAGCGATGTTGAGATAAGTAGGATGACCCTGAAACCTCTTTGCCATATATTGTTACCGTGCGTTTTGAAGTACTCTTAGTGTTGAATAATTACACAAATTTTTGGAAAAATCCATCAAGTCTAGTAGGAGTTATTGCACTTTTTAGTATTTGGACGATTTTCGACATATTGATGGCCGTTTTACCCCACTTAACCTCAATGAAAAAATTTGAAATTTTGCAAAACTTCCTACCTTGAATAGACAAACAAACGTCGAAAATTTCTGCCCAATCGGAGAACATCAAAACAACATGCGGTTGCGCCTCTCGCGAACTGGCTCTTAAATGTCACCTAGCAACCGAGTGTAACTTTACCGTGGTTTTTTAATTTTTGATATTGTTATTTCATGAACGGCTTTACGAATGCATAGATTTTAAGAGCAGCAGACCTGCTTTCATAGAAAAATTATCCTCAGACAGCTCAGACTTTTAATGCCTTCTTAAAAGAGTAATTTGAAGAAAAAAAAGTTAATGTCGAAGCGCCATCTCTACGTCCAAATCGCGAATTAAACTGAGCGTCAAGTGGAAGTTTTTATTACACTGAGAAACTTTACTGCACATAGGTTGGATAGAGTATCAAAGTGCTGGACCGTGTATTTTATGCAATAAATACATAGCAATTGTATTTTTATATGATACCTATGGTTATATTCTAACTGAAATATCACAAAAAACACCAAAAAACACTTCTTTCAAATTTTCAGAAAATAAAGATTTTTTGATGGACAATTTTAAGAAAAAATCATGGTTTGCTAATACTTGCTACCCGCTGAAATATTTACTTCACAAAATTATGTATTTTTTTCAAATTTTGTATATTATTTTCCCTTGAGTACTTCTGAAACTTCTGTACTCGGAAGGAAACGACATAATTATTCAATTTCTATCGAGAAAAAAATTGTAAAAAATTATTTCGAGTGAATTCATAAAATTATCACAATAAAACGTGAAATTCAGACAAAATTTATTAAAACTCGTAGATCTTTAAAACTTGAAGAGTTAGAAATTTTGTATATTCTGTAAAGTTTCATGGAATTTATATATCCACAACTTTGTCCAGTACCGCAAAGCTCTAGCGTGTGAGGGAAAGAAGTTGGCATCGCAACGCCACGTTTGCGGCTCAATTCCGAACCAATTCAAACACCCAAAATGACGCCCTAACTAAATCAAGAAACTTTGTAGAAGATCGGAAACCGATTGGTCAAACCCTAAGAGCGCTATTAATTTCGTTCCGCTAGATTCCATTTCTGGCCCAGTGTGCAATGGATTCAAATGGAAGGAGTATGAAGGCCATTTAGGGATGCTGATAAAACATGGTAAATTTTCGTTGCGCCACTTCGGAACAACCTTATGCGAATGAATCCGGCTGAAAGCAGACACTTTCTTCTACAAATAATTCCTTGGCACAAGGTAGCAAATGTTCTTTAATGACGTGTTGTAGATTGCACTCTATTAATTTTCACACCCCTTTCGATGAATAGCAGTGGCAATTTTCCTCTAATGGATATTGCTCCCCAAACCATCATAGCTGAAACATTCTGGAATCGTTTCACCCGTTTTTATCGACTGGAATATCACGAAGACATGTTCCATAGACATGATCATTCTGCTTGTTCAAAACAGCCTCCAAAAAGTAAACAATTTTTCATCTGCAAAAATTATGTTAGTTAATAGTGAGCAGTGTCGTCTTCATTAGCAATCGAGATCAGATAACTCTGTCAACCTTGTGACAACTTCCTTTTGATCTGTATGTTGCTTATTCCAGCAAGATTAAACATCTTGTTTTGTACCCTACTTGAATCCATTGTAATTATCCTCTGAAGAAAGTGAAACACTGCCTTTAAGTCATTAGTTATACTAATCACTCCAGTATCGAAGTTTAAAAATTTTTTTTTGCCCCATCCTGTATAATTTTTCATGTTATTATAAGGAGTTTTTTTTGCAATATATATCTTGAAATTCTTCATGACATTGTGAAAGTGTTGGTTTTTTAAAATTGGATCCGTTTTTCAAGTATACATTTTTTCATGTCCTGAATGAATTAAAATACTCTTATCATGAAATTTCACTATAACAAAAACGTTTCGTAATTTTTAAGGCAGTTGAGTCGCATATTCCAAGAATGCGACTACCAAAACAATAGCGAGAAAAAATTGATAGTAAATTGAGTAAAATAAAACTCCTTTCCCTACACCGACCGCGGTCGAAAAATGGAGACTAAGAAAAACAACGAGAATTCGATTATTAGCTTATTTGCGTTTTTTTTACCGCTACCAGAAACGTTTTGTAAGAGACAAAATTGAACTACCTTTTTCAATTATATAATTTTGAGGCACCAGGTGATTTTTGTTCTCTGGTTATTTCGGGCAGAAATTCCAGCCTTTTTTGGCACTTTTGCAACTACTTAGTTCCCACAACAGCCGCCAGATAGACGAGTGAAACCCGGCACGAGATGGCCGGTACTATTTCGCCTTTTCTTCCTTTTCACGATCAGCACCTAACATCCGTAAAATGTCGGTAAGGTTTTGGAATGAAAAAAAAATGGTTGAATGTTTAAGTGATCATAAATTGACAGTAAGCGTTGCGTATGTACTAGAGCGAGTAAAACAACAACAGCAACCAAAACAAATCGTTCCAAAGTCAGATTGCTTGTACACTTGAGCGTTGGCGATGCTTGAGAAGTAAGGTAATTGGTTGCTCGGTAAGATTTAGACAATCTATGTTATTTACCAATTTTTTCGAAAGTGTCACAATCAATTAGTTGTTTTTGTTACAAGAGCTCAACCGTTAAAAAATTCTGATCGATTGATGCCAAAACCTCGACCATCTGATAAACAATGGCTGAAACCCTGACAACTTTTTCCATCCTAATTTCTGGATTTTCAAATTCAGGCACATAACGGCCAGATAGACGTAGTCTATCGTCAAAATGTTCCTGATTTTGTAAGCTTTTCTTAGTCAAGATAAACCTCTATAAGATAACAAGAATTTTTTGGTTCCATTTTTTTTTAACTTTGTGTTCTCCTGTACAGGTCGGACTCGATTATCCGGAACATCAAAAAAAATTTCGCAAAAAAAATTTAAAATTTGCGATTAACGAACATAAAATAAATATTTACTTTCTTTTTATTTTGTTTGTATGATGCAGTGGCGTAACCAGAAATTATTTTTGAGGCGAAAAGGAGTGATTTCTTGAGAAGCATAAAAAAATAAATTGGACATTGATTATTTTCACTTATTTCGAATATGTCCCAAACATCCCGAAAGTGACATAAATGATAACAAATATGCCAGAAGGGATGGTAAAGGTAAAATTTCGGATAAAAAATTGTAAACGAACACTGAGAAAATAAAATTCCGGATAATCGAGTCAAAAATTCCGGATAATTGAATTCCGGATGATCGAGTCTCCGGTTAATCGAGTCTCCGAATAATCGAGTCCGACCTGTATTTGTTTTAATTTTTTACCTAGTACTCATAATATGAACCCATTTTTTTGTCATTCAATTTTATGGGCTAAGGATAGTGTTACTCTAATTTTAATCCAAAAAAATATCCAAAACTTTTTAATTCAAAGTCCTTCAATTTTATTGTTCAAAAATCTAAAACAGCTTCAAGCACTCCCTCAAGGCGCTTCCACCATATCCGTAGCCGCATCCATCAGCTCGCGCAGCTTCTCGCCAAGCTCAAGCAAAGTTGGTTCGATCTTCGCTGAAAGTTCCGGCGAAAAATCGATACTGCCGCCATTCGTTACAATCTCGTACCAAATTTCTTCCATCAGATTCCAGGGGAAAATAGCATACATTCCCTCAACGATATAGTCGATAGCCTGATGGATGTGGCCAATCGTTTCGTCCGACAGCTCAGCCAATTCCGGAAAGATTTCAAACTCCCAATCAAACAACCCGTTGAAACCTACTTTGGTGCGTTCGATGTTCTCTGCAATCAAGGCATTAATTTCTGGCGAGAAATCGAAAGAGCCTCCATTGCGTAGAATTTCTTTAGAAATTTCCTCCAACAACTCGGTTGGAAACAGTGATATCAACAGATCTACAGAATAGTCAAAATATTTGCGCATTGCATCAATTCCTTCTTCATCCAATTCCGGGGTACCTGGACTTGTGAGCGCAATATTCAGATAGTTCGCTTTTAATGCAACTCGATACTGCTCAACTGCCGCTTCGAGCTTAGCGGTCAATTCTGGGGTGAAATCAAAGCTTCCTTCATTATCCAAAACTTCATAAACAAGCTCCTGCACCAGTTCTTCCGAAAACACTTCTTGCCCTGTACGTACCAACTCGGACATGCTCTGATAAATAATATCCATAAGCTCATCGGAAACTACACGAGCAGTTTGATGTTTTCCTTCATCACTGAGTATTTCTTCCACCTTGTCCAAAGCTTCACGCAATTTCTCGCGCAATTCAGCTCTCATAAATTCGATACGCTCTAACAAATCAGAAGATAAGTCAAGCGATCCATCATTTTGAAGAATGTAATACGTTATGTCCTCTAGTAGAGTCCACGGAATGGCATCGAATACTCTCTCAATCATGAAAACAGCAGCTTCATGGAGTTTAAGACGAAACTCTTCATCGATGTCGATCAATTCCTCAAAAACCTCAAATTCGTAATCTAGTAACTTTTTCCAGGCGTCTTTGTACGTTGCTTTGGTATCGTCAATTTTAGCCCATAGCTCTGAACTGAACTCAAATGATCCACCGTTGCTTAGTAGCTCTTTGACGATTTCTTCGAATAACTGATACGGAAATATGCTAAGCATCGAATCAACAGCCATGTCCAGATAGATTCGAATTTTCTCCAAAATTTCATCTGGAACTTCCTCTCCACCAATGACGACCCCTTCAAGAGCGTTCTTCAAGTTTACGCTCACTTCAACACGTTTTTCATCGAGTTTAGCGCGTAACTCGGGTGAAAAATCGAAAGCTCCATCGTTAGCCAAAACTTCAGTGACCACTTCTTGAAGCAATTCTTGTGGATAGGTATCGAAGACGGTGTTAAAGATTGTTACAAAGCCATCGAATGCTTGGTCCAGAACTTCCGGCGGAACAGCTCGAACAGCAACTTTGGGATCACTGCGAATTCGCTGATGTACCGAAGGATATCCGCAAACGACCGTCACTAGGACAAGCACCAGGACCGTAACCGACCTCATCGTGAAATCGATGTTTTGGAACTGCTGAGTATGCAAATTAACCCATCTAATTTATATGCGACATGTGGGATGTTATCTATCAATTGAGTGGGGAATCCAACTGAACTTGGTGTAGCGCTGGCAGAGATGAATGATTATATTTTCGACTATCTATGGTCTGATTTTGTCCGATCTTCGATGCGTCACTCACACTAAGGCGTCTCCGTTGCAGTAACCAACTGAACCAATTCTTCTTATCTGTTGCGCAAGAGGGTCGTCCATCTTGGTTTATCATGTCATTGAAGGACCGGTAGCTTTGCGCTAATAACAACGGAACCGGTGAAAAACCTTCCTGCGATTCGACGCAATAAGATAGTCAGTTATGATTTTATTCCACATTTAATTGCTGAGATTTTACTCTCTCCTTTCTGAATAAGTATTGGTTCACCTTCCAATATACAAACAACAGTAAATTAGAACTACACAAAATCAAACCGCCACGTGAGATTTTCGGAGATGATTCATTTGCCTGATATTGTTCGTCCATTGTGATATATTCAAAATCATATTATGTCATTGCTACGGGTTGTTTACGCAACTGTGAATCATCAGTGAAACTTGTTACTTATTCTACCCAAGGATTTGCATTAGTTTGTGCGAGCAGTCAGAATAAAATTTGTAACAATGCATATAAGATGATTAAAAGATGTGAAAATAATTTAAAAAAGTCGAAAATGTTACATTTTGACACCCAGGAATCTGAGAAAAAAGCACAAAATTTTCCACTCCGGTTGTCACGCTAAGCCACTACACATACTAAAAGACATGTAACACCCACGGCGATTATTTCATGATTCAGGCGAGTAGTACTAATTGGTCCCTGGTCGGGTTCAGGTCTGGTACGGGTTTTGAAAACACTATCTCTAATACTCTGCAAGTCGGTACAGGGTCCTAGAGAGGCAAACTGTGAGTAAGAACCTTGTTTCGCCATGCTTACTTATACCATACAAATTGACAGAATTAGTTTGTAGAACGCTCGTTTCGTGCCAAAATGTTCCAATAAACTGCCTAAAATTGGTCTATTTGGCAGTTCGAACATTTTTATATTATTGATTGATTTGTACGCACCATTCAGATGCAATCTACAATCGGACGAACATTCTGATAATATCGTTACCCCAGCTCATATGATGCCTTTTAGCTGGTCTCGAGGTACGATGCGGGTCTAACAAACCAATTGGCCTATGTTCGAATCGCGGCGCGGGCACTATTAGTGACAGTAATATCGTAGTGCTAGCCCCGCAATTGTCCTGTATACTAGTAGGCTCCAAAATCTGTGTCCAACAAACAGAAAGCTTCCGTTTCGACAGCGAAATGTAGGTACATGAGCTTCGATAGGAAAGAAAGAGTACCAACACACTCTTCAATATAATATCGTTGTTTTATCAAAAACAGAATCGATAGCGTTGTTTCTCTTCAGTTCCGATCGGGCCGCGCAACAAAATGAAATTATTCTCATTTTCGATTACTTTCCTACTAGTTGGTGCAGCAAGTCAGACGCGATTGCCATTCTCAATAGATTTTTTTCACGAGTCTCTCCCGAGTGAAATAGTTTGCCAACTAGTGGACGAGCTGAAAAACATTGGTGGACACTTCAACTTCTCCGAAGACCTGAACGGTAAAATGAAAACTCATATAACATTCGTAAAACAACTACTGCCCAGTGAAACGGCTATCCGAAATTTCATCAACCAATTTCCAGCCAGTAACCAGCAGGTTGTGGAACAAGCACTAAAACAAGCGCTTCTAGCAAGTCTGGATGAAGCGAACAACACGAAACCACCTAGCCCGAGCAAACCACGTCAAATCAGTCCCGAGCGGCTGCAGAAAATCTTACCGGACACGTTGCAACGAGAAATTCTCGAAGAATTATTTCTTAAAGGTGGTTTGACACATCTATCTCCACAGCTAAGACAAAAAGTGCATCATCTTCTGAATGAGATACGCAACAACTATGCGTTTTCACCACCCGCTGAAGTTACCAAATTTTTACTACGTTTTCCACCAGAAATTCGTCAAGACATATCGGACATAATTGAACATGCCAAACAATCAAATATGGTTGAAGGCGATAAACCCATAGTTGAAGCTTATTCGTACAACACCCGAGATGCTAAACAATACATGAAGCACCAGCCTAACAGGAATGACTTTGCCTATTATCTTAGCATGTTTCCTTATGGAATAAGAGCACAACTACAGCACTTGATGAACAATCCAATGGACGAAGTCTACATTGATAAGATAAAGAAACAACTTGCGAACTATTTACGCAAGCAATCATGAATAAACAATTTTCACAGTAAAACGCCTGGAGATATACTAGAAAAAAAAATTCTTTCATAAGAAACGTGTACTGTCAAAAGGTCACTCACCCAGTTCTTTTCATGTTTTGCTTTCTCCTCCAATATTGCATGCAGTTTGCCGCCGATTCCGGTTCGAAAATCCTCAATTATATCCTTAGAATTTCGCAGTTCTTCAGCAGTTCCAAACGGCCTCAGTGATTCATAGTATCTCTTAAGTGTTTGCGACAATGTTGGCAGAGGCAGCGCCGGTAGCGAGTCATCGTAGGAGAAAGTTGTCTCCTTGCTTCCCTTTTCGAAATGATAAATTGTATCTCGATTCATTACAGTTTTGCGGTAGCTATGAGCTAGCTTTAGGGCGCGGTATACCGTGCGCACGATAACGTCGAGTACAAATTTTGGACTCTGAACTTTGGAATTGACCTCAAGAACATAGAAACCAAATAATGCGTAGATAGATCAATAACCGTTATCTTTTGGTATATGCTTTTTGAGCGCTTTAAATGGGTTTATGCCGTTATCTCGAAAAAATTTTTAAACAGTTATAGTCGACGGTCAAATTATTATTTGGAAATTTCAATTTTAAGATACTGATTTCCGCAGAGCTGGAACACGTTAATCACCAAAACACAACACAAACCACAAAGACGAAGAGCAAAAACAAACTGACCAAGGCACCGAACGGCGGACGATACAAAACATAACAAACTTCACCTTACAACAGAGCGAATGTGTTCTCTTGCGAGAGAGAGCTAAAGATGCCATTAGCAATGGGCAAAATCGATCCGATTTTTGCAAAATCGATCTTTTCGGGCCGATTCATCGATTTTTGAATCGATTTCTCTGCGCGCGATCTTCTACTGATTCGATCTTTTGGATGGCAAGATCGTTTGTTTTTTCGCCTGAAAAATAAATGTGTGCAAAACGGATTGAAGACAATAGTGATTGCATTTATTGTTGCTAACGTTATCTGCGGCCGAATTCCGAGAACACTTTTTTTTGAAGAGAAGAAAGTTTCTTCATTGATAGTATACAAAATTTTTTTCTTCTCCGAAGAAGTGTGTGCTCGGAACTCGGACACTGATCTGAAAAATGTGTCAATTTTTTACCGGGATGACCATAGTTGAAGAATGGGCTAAAGTTTAATAGACATGAAACCGAGGAAAACGCATTCCAAATGTTTTTGCTGGTTCAAACAATTGTCTACGTCTATGACAACTTTTTTCATGAGTATGTCACCACCCCCACAAGGTTCCAGAATATCCAGCTTCCCACGAACGGTAATGGCGGATAGGGCACGCTGCCCATTTTGACGTTTTCTGTAGGTCAGGGAAGCTGGATAACCTTGTCGTCGAGCTGAAAAAGAACAATCCGCAGCCAAATTAAGTCCCTCCAGTATTTTTAACGCAGTAACCATTTTTTTGCCTTTGTAAACGCGACATCAATAGACAAACCCGTATGAAATTTGGCTAATACGCATGCGTTGTGAAATATATCAAGGATTAGGGGTGGGTGAAACGGCTCTTTTGCAAGAGCGGCTCTGAACTGACTCATGGTTCACAATGATTCACGAGCGTTGACAGTTCGTGTTGTCTCGGTAAACTTCGGGTTCACGCGAATCAAACAGTTCTGCTTCGCCCAAAGAACCGTGGTTCTTTTTCGTGAGCTGTTCGTTCTTTCGCTCTTTTCTAAGAACCGGTTCATATGAACGGCTCGTGAGCCGTTCGCCCATCCCTAGCGAGGATGAAAAGAACGACGAGATAAGTTTGCACCTCGAACTGAATATAAAGTACCGACCACAAGACCGCCTCGAAAGTTTGACATATATTGGCGTTGACGGTGTTACTGTTATTTGTTTGATTTCTGCGTGCGAAAAAGAAAGAAGGAAATATTTTTGCTTTTGTCATCACGCACATTTTGACAATTACATACGAGAGTTCACGTAGGTGCGAACAGCCACCGAAATCTCTTTCAACGCGAATAAACAGAATTGTATACAATCATTACTAACTGATTGGTGTAGATTGGGGTGGCAATGGACTTTGACAGTTTTATTTAGAAGTAGTGTTCAATGTTCACAGTTAGCAAAATTTCGATTTTTTGGATAACACCCGACCTCGACGTTTTATGTATTTCTAATAACCCGTTCACATGATGTAATATTGCTCATCTTGATTTCAAATCCCATACTCCAAATTTTCCGTGAAAACTAGATTTATGTATGTTTCAAGATACGCGATATCACGTGATATCTGCTATAGTGTGAACAAGGCATAAGACATTTGGCACAAACAAAAACTATTACAAACTGTGCTTTTATTCAGAAGTCGAGAAAGTGAAATTTAGACCAAATATTCCTAAATTCCGATTGAGCTGAAATTTTGCATTGCATTGGATATTGAATTTACCATTTTGGATATTAGCCAACATTATTTCATATTTGCTACCTCTGCAAGTGCACTTTTTGAAAATGGGCTTCCGTAGGGACGTTGTTTACTATCGTTGTGGGTGTTTACTATCAAGCACCAATTTTTTTAATTTCGGTAGAAAAGGCATATGCGCTTATTTTTCAACTATGAGTAGCGGGGTACTCGTTAATTCAAATATTGCAAAAGATGAATTAAATGTTCGTGCATATGCCGTGCTGCATTCTGTTCTGCATGGTGTCGCGCTCGCCATTTTTGTTTATTTGAGTTTGTGCTGCGTATGTTCCGATTTTTTTTTATGAATTGGGTTGTTCAGCTATATCAGTTTTTTCTATCATCTGAAAGATCTGAATTTTCTAAGTAAAACGTGATTTAAAAAAAATTATATCATTGTCCTTCGCTTTTTAAATCACGATTTGAAACTGCTTGAAATTTGCTCGAAACCGCTACAATGACAGATCGCCCAACTACCAACTGTCATTGTAGCGATTTAGAGCTTTTGTTTTTTTCTTAAAAACCGAAGGAAAATGATATAAAGTTTTGAAAAATCACGTTTTACTTAGAAAGTTACACTCTTTTGGATGATATATAAAAATCGGAAATCCGTGAATAGCTAAACAACCCAATTTCTACAGGTTTGGATTGCTCTTAGTGCATCCGAAACAATAGACCATTTCACGCACTCACAGGTGTTACGGATCCTGCTGACGTTGATGAGGCTTTCACGTGCATTATGTCAGCGGTTACAAACTTTCTGTCAAAATTTCGTTTATGAATCAAGTTCACAAACGTCTCGTGAAATGGTCTATGGGATGAGCGACAACGAAAACTCTTAGAAGAAAAAAGCCGCCAAAAGAGTACACGCGGTAAAAAAAGATGGCAATAAACTAAAAAAGCCGTATCGTTAGTAGATGTTGTGAACGAAAACTCGTTGAACATTATTGATACACCAGAAAACGCAAACAAAACAAAATCTCCATAAATATAACCAAAAAAGGTCGTAAAAAGCTTATACCGAACAAAAATCGATTTTTTGTTGAATCGATTTTCCAGCCTCGATTTTCTTATGAATCGAAGTTATTTATTTTGATTAATCGATGCAGGAGAATCGATTTTTTTTTTCAAAGATCGCCCATTGCTAGATGCCAGACCGTTTTGAACAGGGGTGCCAGACGTTTTGGTAAAATGTCTGAAACTGCTCGAAAAAACGGAAAAATCTGCTTGAATTTTTAAAATATCTGTTTGTGACTTGAAAAAATTTCGCTCGCGCTGGTAAAAGTCTGCAAAAATCCGCATACATTTTGGAATAGTCTGCGCAAATTTAAGGAGACTCTGACGAAAATCAGCAGAAACTATGAAAAACCGCAAATACTGTCAAAACTCTTATTTATTCGCTTCACATCAAAATGTCTCTTCATGGTTCAGCAAAATACTCTGCTGAAAGCACCCCTTCGGCATCGCGCCATGCTTCAAGGGCAAACATTTCAACATATGTGTAAACGAGATAGCATATCACCGCCTCTTTTCATACATCTTTATCTTACTGCTGACAGCGGGCACAAATTGTCATTCACTGTTACTCGGTATAGGGATGCCAAAAACTCGGCTGAAAGCATATCAGCAAAGCGCTAGCTTGCTGGTTCACAGCATTCTTACCAAAATGTTTCTGTAATTCAGTTCCAAAATTCTCTGGATTTCATTCAGCAATTCTATTTACCAGTATTGAATTGATTAATTTACTGAAAATCAGTGGTCGATTCAATGATTTACGAAAATACCTAGTTGACTAGTAATGTGCGCTTTGTGTTTTATGTAGTGATAAGAAATATCGCCCAAAATGGATATCGATAACAATCGATAATGCCGGGGCTTAAGTATCGATAATTTGACAGCTATTTGACAAATAAAATTTTGCTATGTAAATGAATCTGTGAAAATCAGAGACAGTGAATGACAAATCTTACGATACTGCTAATGAAAATTCGAACGACCGGACGAGTTAAATAGTTTGTTTTGGCAAGTCTTCGGGTTTTACGCCGGAAGTGCTTTCAACGGAGTAGTTTCGAGCCAAAGTTTTTTTTTAAGGTTGTATAATTAGGGATACCATCTGGGGGGTAGACAAAATAATTGAGGCAGGCAAATTTTTGTCAATATTTAAATGGCCAAAACATCACAAAAAATGAATCAATTTTGACGAAACAGGTTTCATTTTACTGGGAAACTATCCTAGTTTTCTAGTGTTACCTGAGAACTGGACGTGACCAAGGGACACTGGGAATGTTTCGGATTTCCGGAATGTGTGTCAAAGTGTACATTTTTGCAACGCGTAGAACTTTTTCTGACATTTTGTTTCTCTTAGGTTTATATGTTGCCAATAAATTAGAATTTATTTCTAGTTCATTGGTACCAAGGAATCTTCGAGGTATAAATTAATTAAGTATGGGTGTGTCGAACTCAATAAACATTGTGGGTGTGTAGGTCTTATTCGCGACTACGATGCTCAAAAAGAACTCTCGTATAGATTGTCAGAGTATGCGTGTTGCCAAAAGCAAGAACATTCCCCCCCCCCCCTCTTTTTTTTAAGGTGGCGGGGAAATCTGCAAACAGACACCTGAGAAGAGAACTCGGGGTGTGGGGATGAGACTAGGGGACAGATGCTGGGGTAGTTACACTCCCCCAGGCACCTACTGATCCCTGACCCACTAAACCCCTCCAGTCTCCAGCCCTGGTCTTCCCGGAACGACTGTTAAGTATCACGTCGGGGAGTGGCTTTTGTGCGTGATGCACCCTCTTTACTCTTATAACCTCCTAGCTAACTACCTGGAGACTGGTAATTAGCTACCACTGGCGTGTTGGTGGTTGACCCGCCACACACGTTGCAGCTCCAGGACAATCTGAGAGGCGGCCGCACAGACCGCGTTCCAGATGTCAGGGTCGTCGCACATCCTGTGAACTAGATTGTCCGGAGTAGTGCCAGGCCCGCTCACAGCCATCATGTCGCTCCTCGCTCTTACGAAACGGGGGCATACGAAGAAGACATGCTCAGCAGTCTCCTCCTCCTCCACGCACTCGGGACATATGGGGGAATCCGCGTCTCCGAACCTGTGCAGATATTGCCTGAAACAACCATGGCCTGACAGGATTTGTGTCAGGTGGAAGTTCACTTCACCATGTCGTCTCCCGACCCAGCCGGATATCTCCGGTATGAGTCGGTGCGTCCATCTGCCCTTTGTGGAGTTGTACCACTCCCGCTGCCAGCGGAGCATCGAGAATGACCTTCTGGTACCTCGTATGCCCCTTGTGTCACGTTGGTCGAAACACTCTCTGTCCTCCTTGATGGCGATGCTGATAGGCATCATGCCGGACAAGACACAGATTGCATCGTATGACACCGTACGATACGCACTCGCAACTCTCAGGCACATGAGCCTGTAGGTCCTTCCAGTTTACCACGGTAACTGTTAGTACCTACCGCTCTGGACCACACTGGCCCACCATACCTAAGTATGGACGAAACCACGCTGGCAAGAAGTTTCGCTTGCTGCCATAAACCGCTGAGCTATTGGACATCATACGAGATAGTGCTGCAATAGCCGATGAGGCCCTCTTACAGGCATAGTCGACGTGACTCCCGAACGTGAGCTTGTCGTCCACCATAACCCCCAAGAGCTTCAGGGATCGCTTCGAGGTGATGGTGCAGTCTCCGACTCTGACCACCGCCTGTTGCTCCGATTTACGGTTGTTCACAACCGTGACCTCCGTCTTATGATGCGCGAGCTCCAGTTTCCTGGAGCGCATCCAGTCCTCGACCTTGCGTATACAGTGCGCGGCCGTCAACTCGACCTCCTCGATAGACTCGCCGTAAACCTCCAGCGTTATGTCGTCTGCAAAGCCGACGATCACAACCCCTACAGGGAACTTGAGTTTCAACACTCCGTCATACATGACATTCCACAACACCGGGCCCAGGATAGAACCTTGCGGAACTCCTGCGGTAATTGGGACGCACTTCTGACCCTCCTCCGTGTCGTAAACAAGTACTCGATTCTGGAAATAATTTTCCAGAATCTTGTACAGCGACACCGGTACATGGATGCTCCTGAGCGCGAGCGCTATGGACTCCCAACTGGCACTATTGAACGCATTCTTCACGTCGAGCGTGACGATTGCGCAGTAGCGTATTCCCCTTCTCTTGCGCTGGATTGCTACCTCCGCCGTCTTGATGACAGAAGAGATTGCGTCCAGCGTGGACCTGCCCTTCCGGAAGCCGAACTGGTTACTTGCCAGACCGTGTACACCCTCCGTGTACCTCACCAGTCTGTTGAGGATGATCCTCTCAAGCACCTTGCCCGCGGTGGCCAGCAGGCAGATAGGCCTATATGCCGATGGGTCCCCTGGCGGTTTCCCAGCCTTCGGCAATAAGACCAGTCTCTGCCGCTTCCACCTGTCCGGAAAGAGACAGTCATCCAGGCACCTCTGCATGACTGCCCTGAACAGCCAGGGGGCCGTTTTTATCGCCAGCCTGATCGCCAGGTTAGGGATACCATCCGGTCCCGGTGCCTTGCTCACCTTTAGGGATTTGGCGATCACGATGAGTTTCTCATTCGTAACCCTTGCCTCCTCCCCTGCCTCGACACGGCTGTCGTCGCTCACGGATTGGATGCTCGGCAGGTTGGCCGACCATCTCTGGTCTATGTCTGAGATACTGGAACGTCGGACGTGAGACTCGACTGCCGGAGGCCAAGGACTTGGCTCGTGGCGTGGAAAGAGTCCCTCGATGATACGCTCCAGCATCGCTGGTGATCGCTCTGCAGGCGCCAGCGCGCCTTTAGTCTTGGCCATTACGATCCTGTAGGCGTCACCCCACGGATTTGTATTGGCACTCGCACATAGCCTATCGAAGCAGGCCCTCTTGCTGGCCTTTATCGCACTCTTTAGCATCGATCTTGCCGAACCGAATGCTGCGCGGCGCTCTGTCCTCTCTTCTTCGTTTCGCGCACGCTGCATCCTCCGTCTTGCACGGAGGCACGCACTGCGAAGGTCGGCTATCGCGTCCGTCCACCAGTAAACCGGTGGCTTTCCATTCCTAGGTTGGCGAGTCCTAGGCATGGTGGCGTCGCACGCCCGCGATAGCATAGCAACTAGTTGGTCAGCAGTCGGGCGGAGCCAACTGCCCCCCTCGCGCTCCCTTCTCATTGCCTCTTCGAATACCTCGGCATCAAAGTGCGATGTCTTCCACCCGCGAACGGTTGGAGTGTTGGCTCTACCCGTCGCTTGCCGCCTCTCGTTGTTGTCTACACTATAACAGACCGCCTGGTGGTCGCTATTAGTGTAGCCATCGTCTACCCTCCAGTTCTTGATCAGTCCTGGGCTGGAGAACGTCACGTCGATGATCGACTCCGCACCATTTCTGCTAAATGTACTTTTGTTCCCAACGTTGGCCAGATCTAGGTTGAGCTTTGCAAAAGCCCCCAACAGGATCTGGCCCCTCTGGTTCGTGAAGCGACTTCCCCACTCAACAGCCCAAGCGTTGAAGTCGCCCGCCACCACCAACGGCGTTAGGCCCGTTAGCTCCATGGATAGGAGGTCGACCATCTGGGTGAACCTTTCGGTAGAC